>NW_028270169.1:7753541-8121035 GCF_037043375.1 Chiloscyllium plagiosum | reverse complement strand
GAAGATTGAAGTGGATGGTGTTACATTGAGAAAAGTAGTAAAGCTTAGAGGTCATAGCCAGAGATAGCTAAATGGAGGGAGATGGTTAGGTTACTGGACCAATAACCCAGACAAAGCCCACCATGGCTGCTGGAGGGAATTAAATTAAATTAATTAAATCTAGAATTGTAAACTAGTCTCAGTGATACCTTATCATCAAATGTAATAAAATCCCATTGTATTTTCATTCTTTAGAGGAGGCGATTTAAATAATGCACCGATATTTTCCTTCTATGTGCGTGAATACTTTGGGATTTTTAAACATTGTTCTTGGATATTGGCATCAATGAGTAGGCCTGCATATATTCATCAAAAATCCTGGAAGGGTGCAGCTCCAACAAATTCAAGAAGCTCAAACACCATCCAGGAGAAAGCAGCCCACCTGATTTCTACTCTATCCAACCCCTTCAACATTTACTCACTCCTTCACCAATGGACAATGGCAGCAGGGCTTACCATCTACAAAACGCACTGCAACAACTAACCAAGCCTCCTTAGACAGCATTTTCCAAATCCACAAACACTTCCAATTCACAGGACAATGGTAGCATATATAAGGAACACAACCCCTTCCAAGTTCCACTCCCCACCCACTCAACATCCTGACCATTCCTCCAATGTTGCTGATTCAAAATCTTGGAAAGCTGTTGCTTCTAGGGGAATTTGTGGTAGAAGTTGCAAATTTGGAAGGTGCTAATCAGCCTTGATGAGTTGTTACAGTGTATCTTGCAAATGGTACACACTGCTGCCACTCAGCATTGGTGATGGAGCGAGTAAGTATTGAGTGTGTTGGATAGAATGCTAATCAGGTGGGCTGCTTTATCCTGGATGGTGTTTGAGCTTCTTAATGTTGTTGGAGCTGCACACATCCAGAATTCTCAATGTGTTGACATGATAAATGAAGCAAAAGGCTGTTTGGTGGATTGTTGGCACTGAAGTACGAGAGGTCATGGGGGACAGGCAGAGAGGATTAAATTGCATAAATTGACATAGGTGGGAAATGGAGAGTGTGAGAGAGGAGGGTTGTGGAGGGTGAGGGTCACAGGAATGCTTTATGTTTCCCACCTCTTATCTGGGTAAGGTACACCTTTATATCTGGTTCTTAAATACCTTTTGTGAAAGTAAGGTGACCTTCAGGAAAGGTGAGATGACCTTTGGGATTATAAAAAGGCAAGTGTGTTTGCAAAAAAGTGCAAATTTGGGACTTTATAAAGTTGTCTTGAAACTGTCCAAAAGAAATGTGCAAATATGCACCACTGGTTGGGTATTTGAGAGTCTGGCTATATAAAACCATTATAACATTTGTGCTGCCTGGCAGATTTCCCTATCTATCATTTTCACAATGTTTGGTTTGCATCAATGAGAATGGGCTTTCTTTTTCAATAGTAACAAAACCAATTGTCTGGAAATTTCTCTATGCCAACCTATACCCTGTCATCCAATGGCCATTTACATAAGCCAATGGCTCTATGAGCCCCCAATTCAAACCTGTGTCCTTGTACGGAATCACGTAGTTCCTCATACCTGCTGTACCAGCTCATGCCCAATTCCCCTTGGTCATGTGCCCATGCTAGATAATGGCATGACAGGGAAAGCCATAGGATGGTCGGTGTTAAATAAGTTGTCATTAAGTTGTCAAAAGGCTATAAAGGGTCAGGGGTTAATTGGGAGCAAATGAAATATTAGGGACTATAGGGAATGAATAGATGGGCATAGGCTGGTATAGCAATTATGAGGGGCTATGGGATTCTGTACAGTGACATAGGTTTGCACTGGAGGCTCATAGGGCCATGGGTATATGTACATGAACATTGGATGAAGGGGCATATGTTGGCAGGGAGATTTGAAGGACCATGGGGCATGGGGCATGGGTAGTTGATCATCTGATAGCGCAGGGATAAGAAGGCCTGGCTGCAAGGGCATAGTTTGTCATGGGATGGGGTATAGAGAGAGGGTAAGAGTCCAAGGGATATTTTCTATGTGTTTTTAATCAATGCATACAGTGCTGGAGTCCACAGACAGACGTTCCACCTGGCCTGCCTCAGGAACCTAGGCAGCCTCCTTGGCTCTTCCTGGGTCATCTGTCCCAATTCCAAATTCAGTCCACACCACCATATGGAAAATCCAAATTGCAGGCACTGTTTTTAAAGTCTTGAATTGTAGAGCCTAAATTTCTCCTGTGTTGTGACCCCAAGCCAGGGATACAATTCAGGGCCTAAGAGTTTATGATCTAACCAATGTTTGGTACAGATTTAGCATAATGTCCTGACTTTTTAATTCTATCTGTCTGAAGTTTTTTTGAAGAGGTGACAAAGAAGATTGATGATTGTGGATATGGAATTCAGCAAAGTGTTCGACAAGGTTCTGCATGATAGACTGGTTAGCAAGGTTAGATCACATTGAATCCAGGAAAGCTAGCCAATTGGATACAGAATTGGCTTGAAGGTAAGAGACAGAGTGTGGCAGTAGAGAGCTGACTTTTGGACTGGAGACCTGTGACCAGTAGTTTCTCGAAGGATCAGTGCTGGGTGCACTGCTTTTCACCGGTTACTTAATAATTTGGGTGTGAATTTAGAACATATGGTTAATAATGTTGCAGATGACACCAAAATTGGAGGTGTGGACAGTGAAGAAGGTTATCTCAGAATACAACGGGACTTTGATCAGATGGGCCAATGGGTCAATAATTGTCAGATGGAGTTTAATTCAGATAAATGTGAGACGTTGTATTTTGATAAGGCAAAATAGGGCAGGACGTATACACTTAACGGCAGGGCCTTAGGGAATGTTGCTGAACAAAGAGACCTAGCGATGCAGGTGCATAGTTCCTTGAAAGTGGAGTCACAGGTAGACAAGACGGTGAAGAAGGCATTTGGTACACTTGCCTTCATTGATCAGTACATTGAGTAGAGGAGTTGAGATGTCATGTTGCAGTAGTACAGGACATTGTTAGGGCAATTTTAGAATACTGCATTCAATTCTGGTCTTCCTGTTGTAGGAACAATGTTGTTGAACTTGAAAGGGTTCAGAAACAATTTACAAGGATGTTGCCAGGGTTAGAGGCTTTGAGCTATAGGGAGAGACCGAATAGACTGGGGCTATTTTCCCTGGAGTGTCACAGGCCAAGGGGTGACCTTATAGAATTTTATAAAATCATGAGGGGCATGGATAGAGTGAATAGCTAAGGTCTTTTTCCCAGGGTAGGGAGTCCAAAACTAGAGGGCATAGGTTTAAGGTGACAGGAGAAAGATTTAAAAGGGACCTGAGGGGCAACTTTTTCACAGAGAGGGTGGTGCATGTATGGAATGAGCTGCCAGAGGAAGTAATGGAGACTGGTACAATTACAGCATTTAAAAGGCATCTGGATGTGTACATGACCAGGAAGGGTTTAGAGGGATATGGGCCAAATGGGATTAGATCAGTTTACAATATCTGGTTGGCATGGGAAGTTGGATGGAAGGGTCTGTTTCCATGCTGTGTAACTCTATGACTCTAAATAAAGCCTAGTGTTTGGTTTGCTTTTGTTAAATGGTCCTGTTAACCTGAGGTGCAATGTTTAATTTTTAGTGTCTTTATACTCCAAGATTCCTTTGCTCTTGTACTGCACATAGATGCACAGTTTCTCAATAATATATGATCAGCCTCTTCTTCCTGCTAAAGTGTACAACCTCATGTATTTCTGCTGAATTTCATTTCGGCCTTTTTGTTTTGACTCTGATCTTGTGTTCCTTGTTTCTCACTCTACCTCATTCAGCCTGAATGTTGTGGCTCAGATCACACAATGTCACTCACTTGTTATGACACTGATCCAGGTCCCAATCCAATGTCCTAATGGTGGATAATAGGATCCAAACAGTGTTAGGAGCTGAACAATTCCCAAGAACACTCGACAACAATGCGATTGAAACGTTTCAAAAGGGGTAGTTAAAAGGAGATGAGAAATGGCTTACCTTATGATTCTGATATGATGTGACTGAAATGAATGTCGTCTCTGTGAATACATGGGTGGAAAAGGCGGTGTTTTTTGAACCAAATGCATTATTTTCATCTGCTTTTACAATGTGGAGCCTTGGTTGGTATTTGTGCATAGAATTCAAAATAATCTGTGGAAAGGAAGTCAAAACAAAGTAATTGTTACCATCATGAGTTATTAAATAGCAGAATAGCGTTAGTGAATGCCTTGTTGGTGTAGGGAGTGAAGGAAGAACCTCATCTCAGTCGTTCTGGCCCTCACTCACTCCCAGGACAGCTCAGGAATGTGGAAGACAAAGACAGGCCACCCTTTCATACTGTATTGACCGTATCCTAATGTCTGTGCAGCACACACACTACACAGCAATCTTTCTAAATCACACTGTCTACCAACCACAGGAACAACTAGGATATCTCCAGGGTGTAGTAGTGCAGTTCCATTTTTAAAGTATTTCATTCACTTTTTTTCTCTTCCTTTGCCACATAATACAACCTGATCTCCCTTCGCCTTAATGCGGTTCAGAATATCTTCCCACCCTCTGTTTTTTTCAAATACCTTCATAAGATGTGGGTGTCACTGGCAAGGCCAATGTTTATTGCCCATCCCTAATTGCCCAGAGGGCAGTTAACAGTCAACATTGCTGTGGGTCTGGAGTCACATGTAAGCCAGACGAGGAAAGGATGGCAGTTTCCTTCCCTAAAGGGCATTAGTGAACCAGGTGGGGTTTTCCCCTGAAAATCAATAACAGTTTCATGGCTATCATTAGACTCCTAATTCCAGATATTACTGATTTCAAATTCCACCATCTGCCATGGCAGGATTTGAGTCCAGGTCATCAGAACATTATCAGAGTCTCTGGATTAACAGTTTAATTATAATACCATTGGGCCACTGTGTCCTTTTAACACTGACCAGTGGGACACAAGTGAGACTGCCTCAAGTGATCCACTCTCTAGTTTATCTCTCCCAGCCTGGCTCAGTGAGCTCTATTCTCAGCTCGAGTGAAAAGCGTGTGGATTCACATTCTGCTGCTGAGATCTGGGAAAAAAACCTCAGCTGACATTCCTGGTGCAATATGAAGGGTTATTGCACAGGCAGACTTGCTGTCTTTCGGATGAGATATTAAATTCCAGCCCCATCTGTTATTTCAAGTAAACATATCACACCCTGTGACACTATTTCTCAAAGAACAGCAGGGGAGTCCAAGCAAATACGTGTTCCTCAGCAGCACCTTTAAAAACAGGCAATCCCAAAGATTTGGATTTGTGGGATCTTGCTGTGTAAACATGTGCATTTCCCACATTACAGCAGTGCCTACACTTCAAAAAACATTATTGATTGTGAACAATTTAGACTTTTTGATCCTTTGAAATGCAAGTTCTTTCTTTCCTCTCTCAGTTTTTGTGTATTGTTCACTGAATCTATTTGACTTCTTTAAGATTTGATTTGTTAGTTTGCGTGAACAAACGCACACCCTTTAGCTTTAATGCTGTCTTAAAAATGTTACCGTCAGAAGCCAGTATCATGTTTGTCCCAGTTAATGTCAGATTCTATAATTTTTGATTAGTCTGTCAAGAGATTTGGCCTGGGTATCAAGTGCAATTAGTGGAGAAATATTAAATCATAAAATTTACCTACAAGTATACAACTAATAGTACAACTAACTCACCTTGCAATAGATTAATCCAGTTTTTAGGGACCATATTTTAGTTTCTACCGACTCAGCTTGGCCAGGATGTGGCTCAAACCTCTCACCTTCTGATTCAGAAGTAGAAATACTAAAAGCTCACTCCTGTGGAACAGTAATAACTGTTTAATGTCACTTTCATGTTTATTGTTGATTTCTTCCAGACAGCATGAGGGACAACAACTGAAGGAACGTTTGGAATGTTTCAAGCTCCAGAACATTTCAGTCCAGCTGTGACAGTGGAAAAGAAGATTTATTAAAGGAGACTTCTCTTATGTGAGTAATTTCTATTCCTGGTACAGCCTTCTAACTGTGACGAAACCTCTCAGTAACCAAATGTATCAGTATGTATTATCTAAACAAGGCAACAGGATATTGCTTTCCTGCTGGAGATTTTGTCAGGCAGTGATCTCAAAGTGAACTACTGTACAAGTGTCAGCCATGAACTATCCAGCAATCAGAATCTCATCTCGAAGGCAAAAGATCATGGATTCAGCTCCTACTCAGAGATTTGAACACAAAATCCAGGCTGACACCACTGAGGGAGAGCTGCAATGTCAGAGGTGCTACCATTTGAATTAAATTGTAAGCCCAAGGCTCTGCCGGCCCTCTCAGGTGGTTGTTAAAGAGCCAGATGCTATTTTAAAGAAATAGTTTTCCCTGTATGCTGGTCAATATTAATAGAAATATAGAAATAGGAGCAGTTGGCCATTCAGCCCTTCAAGCCTGATCCACCATTCAATATGATCTTGACTTAACATCTAACTCAGTCCCCTGTCACTGCATTCACTCCATACCTTTTGATCTCTTTCTAGAAAACATTCAATGTTTTGGCCTTAATTGCTGTCGTGGCAGAGAATTCCATCGGCTCACCACTTCCTGTATGAAGGCATTTCTCCTCACCTCACTCCTAAATGGCCTACGCCATATCCTTAGCCTGTGACCTCTGGTTCGGGACTCCCTGATCATCAGGAAGGTCCTTTTATAGATTTTTATGGGTTTCACAGTCAATATCACTAAAACAAAATATCTGCTATTTTTGGGGCAGTAAATTTGCTGCATTTCCAAAATAACAGTGACAACACTTCAAAATGATTTCATTGAATGTGAATTGAAAAGAACAAATTGAAAACTAAGTCATTAGCAATACAAGAGAGATGATGTGTTGTAACTGCATGATGTGGAAGCTGGTAAACCCCATTGTGGTTCATAATGACAACATCTGTAGTAAATGTTGGTTGTTTGAGGAACTCAGGCTCAGAGTTAATAAGCTGGAGTCTGAGCTTCAAACTGCAACACATCGGAGAGGGACAGAGTTTCCTGGATTTTGGGTTTCAGGAGGCAGTCACATCCATTAGATTGACTACCTGAAATTCGGTCAGTGGTCGGAGACAGAAGTGTTGACTATGAGTGAGGCAGCTAGAGGGACCAGGAGGTAGTGCTGAAGGAGCCTCAGCCCTTGTGCTTGTCTAACAGGTTTGAGATTCTTGCTCTGTGTGGCCAAGAGCATGCCATGTAGAGAGGATGAACAAATCGACACTACACCACGGTACAGGGAAACATTCAAGAGTCGGGGGGGAGAAATGTAGTCGTAGTCAGGGATAGTATAGTCGGGGGAATAGACAGTATTCGTTGTGGCCAGGATCAAGAGACCTGAAATCTGGTGGTCGGGTTCAAAATCTCTCATCTGGGCTGCAGAGGAACTTGGAGTGGGAGGGGAAAGATCCAACTGTCATGGTACACGTATGTGCCATTGATATCAATAGAAAGAGGAAAGGTTCTGCTGAGGGAATATAAGCAGCTAGGGACTGAATTAAAAAGCAAAGGTAATCATCTCTGGGACATGAGCTAATTGGCACAGGGTCAACCAGATTAAAGATGTAAAAACCTGGCTCAAAGATTGATGTGGGAGAAACAGGTTCAATTCATGGTTACTTGGCACCAGGACTGGGGAAAGAGGGAGCTGTGCCAATGGGACCAACTCCATCTGGATCATGCTGGGGCCAGAGTCCTAGGGCAAATAACTAGGGCGACAGACGAAATAGTGAGTTGCATGGAAAATAATAAAATCAAAGGTAAAGGAGAAGGTAGAATTGCACGTTAGAAATTGAGCTGATTGTTACCGGAAGGAAGGGTCAGAATGTGTGAATGCTTTATTTGTCCTGTTGGTGCTTACTTTGGAACCAGGAATTATACACAAGGCAGACAAATGCTAAATCTGAACAAGAACACTCTATTGATAATGCTCCCATCTCCACAACCAGTTCTGGACTGCTCCCAAGCTCCACCCCTCCAGGTCACCTGACCAGGTCTCTTAAAAGGGCAGCACCTATAACAATATTGCGCTGAGGAACCATAAAGGGCAGGGAAACTCAATGATAGAAAAAATTTTAAGGCTTTGTATCTTAATGCATAAAGCATTTGGAATAAGAGAGACAAACTGATATCATAAATCAAGGTCACAATTGGGCGGTGGATACTCAGCGGAGATTATTAAAGTTTCCAGAACAAGTAATACGACAGACAGTATAGAAACGGCCAGGAATGTAGCCTAGCACAGCAGATAAGGGGACAACACTGAGAAGGGGATAGTCAACACAGAACTGAGGATCTTAACTATGCTCACTATACAAAACAAGGAAAGTGAGCTGGTGAGCATAGCTTGAAATTGTGGGTATCGCAGAGACATGACTGCAAGGGGATCCAGGTTGGGAACTAAACATCCAAGGATACATATCCTAGCGAAAGGATGGGCAAATGGCCGGAGGGGTTGCCTTATTAGTAAGAAATGAAATTAAATCAGTCGCATAAAGTAGTATAGGGTCTGAAAATGTAGAATCTGTATGAGCAGAGTTGAGGAACTGCAAAAGATAAAAAGACCCTGATGGGTGTTGTGCTGTGTACAGGCCTCCGACCAGGAATCAGGATGTGGGGCAGAAAATAAATTAGGAGATCAAAAAGGCATGGAAGAAAGGCACTATTACAGTAATCAGGGTGGTCTTCAATATGCAGGTGGACTGGGAAAATCAGGTTAGTAGCCAGTCTGAAGAAAAGAAATTTGTGGAATGTCTATGAGATTTTTATTTGTAGCAGCTTGTGGTAGAGCCCACTGGGGAACAGGCAATTCTGGATTTGGTGCTGTGTAATGATTAGGGATTTAAAGTAAGGAATCCCGAGGGAGCAATGACCATGATATGATAGGATTCACCCTACAGTTTCAGGGGGATAAACTGGAATCAGATGTAAGGGTTATAATTAAGTAAGGGTAACTAAAAAGAAATGAGGAACAAGTTGGCCAGGGTTGATTGGAAGGGTGCCTACAAGGGAAGATGGTGGAGCAGCACTAGCAGACGTTTCTGGTGGTAATTTAGGAGGCACAGCAGAAATTCATCCCTAGGAAAAAGAAATATATTCAGGGTAGGACAAGACAGCAAAGGCTGACAAGGGAGGTCACAGACTGCATAAAAGCAAAAAAGAACGCATTAACTGAGATGAGGAGGAATTTCTTCAGCCAGAGGGTGGTTAATCTCATCAAACGCATTGCTGCAGAGGGCTATGGAGGCCAAGTCACTGAATATGTTTAAAACAGAGTTAGAAAAGTTATTGATTGGTAAGGGGATCAAGGATTATGGGAAGAAGGCAAGATATCAGTCATGATCAAATGGTGAAGCAGGCTCAATGGGCTGAAGGGCCTAATTGTGCTCCTGTATCTTATGGTCTGTTGGTTTAAGTGCTTCGGATCATCCTGAGCTTTTTAAAACAAACACTAAATGAATGCAAATCTTTCTTCATTCTTATGCCAGTCTTTTCACAGTGTTTTCCCAAAAGTCAAAGTTACCACTTTGCTCTTGTGACCAACTGGTTACTCAGTAACACAGGCACAGACTCAGAAGCAGCAAACCATACCTCTATCTTTACAAACAGGGAATGTAAGACTAAGATCTGGTGTTAATTAAAAGTGATGGAAAAATAGGAAAAGAAATTAAGCTCCATGTGAATGAGTCAAAATCCGAATCGTCTTACTCCACCAGCAATGGTATGCCACAGAAAACAGAGATCCACTGTCTCCTATGCTGTAGATCCCAGCTCAGATTACAGAAGCATGCTCATTGTGTAGACAATGGAGGCCTTCAGCTCCAGCAAGGATGTTTCAGTGGTACCTGCCTGGATCCAACTTTCCGAGACACAGTAACCCACAGTCACTTCACTGGGGACCCTCCTGAGGCTTTCTTTCAGGAAGAACTAGCATGATGGTAAAGACAATCAACTCTCTCCACATCAATCCCTCCTGCCAGCTCTGGCATGAATTCGGTTGGGAATTTCTAAAGATGGAATTGCCAGAATAACTCAAGAACTCTTCCTCAATATGGCATGAGTTACGTTCTGATGGTGTTGAGCTATAAATTCACTTGTGCATGCACCCTGTGACCAGAAAATGGAAGGATGGAAGAAATGAACCTTGAGAGAACAGAGTTCTGATGATCTGCTGGGGCGCAAATCTTGGGAAGAAATTTCTCAATGGAGAGGCCTTGATCCTGTACAAGAGCAGGTCAGAGGATAGGAATCCTGAAGAGAGTAATTCACCTCCTGACTCTCCAAAGCCTGTCCACCACAAGGCACAAGTCAGGAGTGTGATGGAATACTCCCCACTTGCCTGGATGAGTGTAGCTCCAACAACACTCAAGAAGTTTGACACCATCCAGAACAAAACAGCCCAGCTGATGACACACACCCACTCCCTCCACCACTGACATTCAGTGGCAGCAGTGTGTACTATCTGCAAGATGCACTGCAGAAATTCACTAAGGCTCCTTAAGAGAGAACATTCTAAACCCAAGACCATTCTCATCTAGAACGACAAGGGCAGCAGGGACATGGGAACCAGGTTCAGGTCCATTCTACCCTGAAGGTGGCTGCACAGCTGAATAGAGTGGTCAAGAAGGCATTTGGTATGCTTACCTTCATCGCATGGGGTATTGAGTATAAGAGCTGGCAGGTCATGTTTAAAATTGTACAAGACTTTGGTTCGGCCGCATTTAGAATACTGTGCATAGTTCTGGTCACCACATTACCAAAAGGATGAGAATGCTTTGGAGAGGATGCAGAGAATTTTTATGAGGATGTTGCCTGGTATGGAAGGTGCTACCTATGAAGAGAGGTTGAGTAGGTTAAGATTGCTTTCATTAGAAAAAAGGAGATTATGGGGGGACTTGACTGAGGTCTACAAAATTACGAAAGGTATAGACAGGGTAGATAGAGATAAGCTTTTTCCCAGGGTGAGGGATTCAATAACGAGAGGTCGCGCGTTCAAGGTGAAAGGTGAAAAGTTTAAGGGGGATATATGCAGCAAGTACTTTACACAGAGGGTTGTAGGTGCCTTGGAACGCATAGCCAGCAGAGGTAGTAGAGACAGGCATGGTAGGTTCATTTAAGGTGCGTCTGGACAGATGCATGAGTAGATGGAGAGCAGAGGGATATACAGTAGATGCTTAGGAATTGGATGATAGGTTTATACAGCGGATTTGGATTGACTCAGACTTGGAGGGCCGAAGGACCTGTTCCTGGGCTGTAAATTTTCTTTGCTCTTTGCACCAACTCCTGCAGGTTCGCCTCCATGTGACAGACAATCTTGACTTGGTTAAAAATCACATAAAACCAAGTTATAGTCCAACAGGTTTATTTGGAAACACTAGCTTTCCAAGCACTGCTCCTTCATCAGGTAGCTGATCAGCGCGACAAAAGTTAGTGCTTCCAAATAAACCTGTTGGACTATAACCTGGTGTTGCATGATGTTTAACTTTGTACAGCCTAGTTCAACACCGGCACTTCCAAATCAATCTTGACTTGGACATTTATCAGTGTCACTGGGTCAAAATCCTGGAAAACCCACTTTAATGGCATTGTGGGTCTACCTACAACACATTGACTAATGGTTCAAGAATGCAGTTCACCATCTCAAGGGCAATTAGGGATGGACAATAAATGCTGGCCCAGCCTGTGATGCCTATGTTCCTTGAATGACTAAAACAAAATGCTCTCACCTTGTAATTAACAACTTCTAGTTTAACTCAATATTGTGAACATAAAAAAGGCTAAAATTCCAGGTATATTTAGCCAATGCATATTATTCAGAACAAAATCTCTTTGAGTCATAGAGATGTACAGCATGGAGACAGACCCTTCGGTCCAACCCGTCTATGCCGACCAGATATCCCAACCAAATCTAGTCTCACCTGCCAGCACCCGACCCATATCCCTCCAAACCCTTCCTATTCATATACCCATCCAAATGCCTCTTAAATGTTGCAATTATATTTGGGTAGTTTTAAAAGATCCATAACACTATCGAAAATGAGCAAAGATCTCAGATGTTCTTACCCATCATTGATACAATGTGATTAGATCAAATTAACTGATCATTTGTCTCATTTCTGTCTGTGGGACCTTGCCTGTTGCAAAATTACTGACATATTTCCCTACACATGTGGTGCTTCTCCTTCAAAAGTGATTCACTGACTGTGAAGGTCTTTGCATGCATGGGATCATCGAATTATCCTTTAAAGCTGTCAGTTTGAAATGGGGCTGTGCTATATCAGTGTGCAAATACTTCAAAGCACATTTCAAGCTCCTTTGGCAGCTATTTTAACAAAACTGTTAACTATTTCAAAAAATGGCCTGATGCAATATTACAGAATCACAGAATTATTACCATATAGAGGAGGTCATTCAACTCCATTATGCATGCATTAGCTTTTCAAATGAACCTCATTATTTGGTACCAATCTTCTGCTTTCTCCCCATACCATCATAATTTTTAAAAATCTAAACAAAGATCCATTACCCTCTTGAATGCCCCAGCTGAACCTCCGTCCCACCACATTTTCAGGTAGTACATTCCAGACCCCAACTACTCGCTGAGTGAAAATGTTTTTTCTCATATTGGCATTGCTTGTTTTGTAAATCACTTAAAATCTATGCTCTCTCATTCTTATTCCTTTTACACATGGGAACAGTTTCTCTCCATCTAAGGAGGAAAGTTATGTGTGGAGTCAGAGAAAATGGGTGAGATTCTTAATGAGTACATTGTATCGGTATTCACCGAGGAGAGGGACATGATGAATATTGAGGTTAGGGATAGATCTTTAATTACTCTAGGTCAAGTCAGCATAAGGAGGGAGGAAGTGTTGGGTATTGTAAAAGACATTAAGGTGGACAAGTTCCCATGTCCCCAAGTCCCCAGGGTACTGAAGGAAGCAAGAGAGGAAATAACTGAGGCCTGAACAGATATCTTTGCAGCATCCTTGAACACAGGTGAGGTCCCGGAGGACTGGAGAATTGCTAATGCAGTCCCCTTTTTTAAGAAGGGTAGCAGGGATAATCCAGGTAATTGTAGACCGGTGAGTCTGACGTCAGTAGTAGGGAAGCTGCTGGAAAAGATACAAGGGATAGAATCTATTCCCATTTGGAAGAAAATGGGCTTATCAGTAATAGGCAGCATTTTGTGCAGGCAAGGTCATGTCTTATCAACTTAATAGAATTCTTTGAGGAAGTGACAAAGTTGATTGATGAGGGAACAGCTGTATGTGTCATATACATGGACTTCAGTAAGCCATTTGATAAGGTTCCCCATGGTAGGCTGATGGAATAAGTGAAGTCGCATGGGCCCAGGGTGTACTAGCTAGATGGATAAAGAACGGGCTGGGCAACAGGAGACAGAGAGTAGTAGTGGAGGGAGTTTCGCAAAATGGGGAACTGTGACCAGTGGTGTTCCACAGGGATCTGTGCTGGGGCCACTGTTGTTTCTGGTATACATAAATGATCTGGACTGAAAATGTGTTGCTGGATAAGCGCAGCATGTCAGGCAGCATCCAAGGAGCAGGAGAATTGACGTTTCGAGCATGAGCCCTTCTTTATTCCTGAAGAAGGTCTCATGCCCAAAATGCCGATTCTCCTGCTCCTTGGATGCTGCCTGACCTGCTGCGCTTTTCCAGCAACACATTTTCATCTCTGATCTCCAGCATCTGCAGTCCTCACTTTCTCGTAAATGATCTGGAGGAAGGTATAGTTTGATCTGATTAGCAAGTTTGCAGATAACAATAAGATTGGTGGAGTAGCAGATAGTGAAGGGGACTGTCAGAGAATACAGCAGAATATAGATAGATTAGAGAGTTGGGCAGAGAAATGGCAGATGGAGTTCAATCTGGGCAAATGCAAGATGATGCATTTTGGAAGATCCAATTCAAGAACAAACTATATAATAAAGTCCTGGGGAAAATTGATGTACACAGAGAACTGGCTGTTCATGTCCATTGTACCCTGAAGGTCGCAACGCAGGTCAATAGAATGGTCAAGAAGGCATACAGCATGCTTTACTTCATTGGACGGGATATTGATTACATAAGTTGGCAGGTCATGTTACAGTTGTATAAAACTTTGGATCAGCGACATTTGGAATATTGCATATATATCAAGTTGCCACATTACTGAAAGGATATGGATGTTTTGGAGAGGGTGCAGAGGAGGTTCACCAGGATATTACCTGTTATGGAGGGCACTAGCTATGAAGGAATTTGAGTAGATTAGGATTATTTTCATTAGAAAGATGGAGGCTGATGGGGGAATCTGATTGAGGTCTACAAAAATCATGAGAGGTATAGATAGGGTGGATAGCAAGAAGCTTTTTCCCAGCGTGGGGGAACTTAAATATTAGGGGTCACGAGTTCAAAGTGAGAGGGGAAAAGTTTACTATTCACTGTTCACTATCTGTCTCTATCCTCCTTTATGGTACTTGTTAAAAACCAAGCAGCATGCCCATCTGATCTAAAATCCATTTCATTGGTTCAGTACCAAATTTGTTTGAAAATACTTTTATCAATCAACATGGAACATTTTACAATACTAAAGGTGCTATTTAAATGTAAGTTGTTGCTGTTATGAATGAAATAATCTCTTGTGCTGAGTATCAGTCTTGCCTCAGTGGGTAAGATTCTAACTTCTGAGCCAGAAGTCTGAGTCTCAGTCAGTGCTATGCCAGAAGATTAAGCACAAGGTTTAGACTGACAGTCACAGCAGAGTACTGGGGGAGCACTTCACCGTCAGAACTACAATTTTTGGGATGAAATGTTAAACCAACAACCCATCTGCTCTCTCAGGTGGTCATAAAAGATCACATGAAGCTATTTTGGGGAGGATCAGAAGAGATCTACCCCTCTTCTGGGGCCAATAGCTATTTCTCATCCAACATCACTAAAACAGATGGTCTGGCCATCGTCCTATTACTGTCAGTGGGATTTGGCTGTGTGTAAATTGTTTATGCATTTCCCTACATTACAGCATTTCAGAATTACCTTCTTGTTTGTAAAGAGCATTAAGATGTCCTGAAGTTTTAAAGGTATTACATTACTGCAAGTATTTCCTTCTTGTAGAGATGCCTTGTTGTCAAGAGTTAATAAGTTAATCATTGTCTTAATCATCTTGTAACAAAAGCTGAAAGCTGTCACCCATCCCATGGACTGGCCACTGTTTTTGCCAATGGATTTCTTTGTGGGAAATTACTAGTGAATACACGGTATTACTTATGGTAGCTGGAAGTGAAATTAACAATCAAACCCCCTTGCACTGACAGGTAAATTTTCTGTTTGAACCAAATGCCAACAGTGAACAATTGGTGAGCAGTAAATGTTTTTGTCTGTTTGCTCACTCACATGTCCAAATGGATCCAAGTGATTGTTAGTCAGTTTCAGCTTCTGAAAGGAGACAAGTTGCCGCATCCAGTGTGCTCCTGTTGCTGGTGAGTCTGGGTGTACATATAGCCTCCCAGGCATAGCAGGCTCTGCTTTTCCAGCCACCATCCTGGAACAAAATGAGGAATGGTCAAAAACCTGAGTCTACAAGTTATATTGCGCCCTGTATATAAAGTGAAAGGGGAGAATCCATAAGCAAAAGAAAATCCACTTATATTTTATTCACATACAGAGCAGCATGTATTGTTTAATGGGATAGGGTATCTCTTGTAAAGACACCATTTGTTGCCAATCCCTAATTGCCCTGGAGAACTAGTCGTGAGCTGCCTTCCTGAACCACTGCAGGTCCATGGAGTGTAGCTAAACCCAGAGTACAGTTTGAAAGAGAGCTCCAGGATTTCGATCCAGTGACAGTGAAGAAATTAAAAAATAGTTCCAAGTCAAAATCGTGTGTGGCTTGGAGGGTTCTTGCAAGTGGTGTGTTTCCATTTCTCCACTCAACATGAATTTCCAAGTGGTAGAGGTGTGTGTGAATTTGCAAGATTCTGTTGGACGAACCTTGTCGAGTTGTTGCAATGCAACTTATGGACAGTACACACTGCTGTCACTCTGTTTCAATAGTGAGAGGAGTGGTGGGAAGGTTGCCAACTAAGGAAGTTGCTTTGTCTTGGGAGGTGTTAAAATACTGAGTATTGTTGGAGCTGCAACCTTCTAGACCTTGTGTTTAGTGATCGGTGTTTTGAGTAAGAATGTAGCTGAGATGACTGGGTCAGTTTTAGCCTGATTTATTCAACAGGAAACTGACCCTTGTAAAGAAGACTGACTAAAACTGAAAGAACTGCAGATGCTGTAAATCAGAAACAAAAACTGAAGTAGTTGGAAAAGCGCAGCAGGTCGAACAGCATCTCTGGAGAGAAATCACAGTTAATGTTTCAAGTCCAGTAACCCTTCCTCAGAACAGTTCTGAGGAAGAGTCACCAGACCTGAAACGTTAACTCAGATTTCTATTCACAAATGCTGACAGACCTGGTAAGCTTTTCCAGTTACTTCTGTGTTTGTTCCATAAACAGAAGAAAATTAACTCCAGATCGGTTTTCTGCCAGGATGGTTAAATTAAGACTGCTCTCCACATTTAAAGCAGAGACAAGGATTGAGAAACTGAGATTATTCTAATCGCAAGTAAAAGAAGGGTAAGTGGAGATTTAATGCAAGAGTTCAAAACTAAATTGATAGATTAGATAAACTGTTTCCAATGACAGGAAGGTCAGCATTCAAATAAGATAGATTTTAGAAAATTTGAAAGAAAGGTTTGCCTGGATAGTGAATGAGGAGAATTCTTTGTGGTGAGTCATTATGATTTGATACCTACTGAAAAGATACCTGAAGGTTGTCCGGTCATAACTTTCAAAAGGGATTTGGGAAATACTTGGAAAAGTACAAATTGCAGGGCTATGGAGAAAGAACAAAGGAATAGGACTTTGATTGAATAGTTCTTTAGGAGAGAAGGCTAGGCTCAATGGGTCTCTGGCCTCCTTCAATGCTTTAAATTTCTCTGATTTCTAAGAGCGACGTTTCAAACACTCACCACTTGTTGTCACAAAACTTATAACGATGGTCATCAGCAGGCACAATGTCAATCAGCAGAATGTATTTTGTCTTGGGATTCATCCCTGTAACTTTCACCTTGTAACTTGGAAACATCCGCCTATAGGAAGAATCAGAAAGAGGCAACTTACAAACTGATACCAAGGCAGCAAATTTAAATGATTCCATTGCACAAAACCTCCTTCTTCAAATTTCTCACCACCAGTACCTTCTCAAAGGTAAATAGGGATGGGCAATAAATGCCTGAAATGAATACCAGGTCAAGAGTAAAATTTAAAAAGTTTAAATATGAAGACAGGTTGCACAGTCCAATCTTAAATTGACTTTAATTTAGAACATGAAGGTGTAAATTACTTTCAGGGTTTAAAGTGATTAAAGAAGTTTGTGGGGCAGATACAGAATGATTTATTTGAATGAGGGAACCAAGAATAAAAAGGCATGGCATTAAAGTTGGAATTTGACCATTCAACGATAATATGAAGAAACCCCTGTACATGAGCAGATTCTCGAACTTTCTTCTCAAAAGCAGTGGAAGTTAGCTTAAGTGATGTTTTCAAAATAGATCGTTAGATTGTTTTGGACTAGAATATTACAAGTTCTGCGCTGATGATAAATAAATGGAGTTAAGGAACAGTTCAGGCATAATGTAACTGAACCTATGGAAAGTTTGAGGACTCATGTTCCTTTTACCTATTTAGATACAGATAGATATTTTCTAACCAACCTGTTCAGAGACATTATGGTGCACCTCTGGAACAGGCGGTACTTAAACCCATGCCTCCTAGCTCAGAGGCAGATACACTACTACTGTCCCACTAGAACACTCATTTTGATGAAAATAGAATTTGTCTACTATTATTTATTATGAATTCATATACTAGTCTACTGCCCACTACTTTATCAGTCTCATTAACCAATGTAAAACAAACAGATTGACAGCTGCATTCAAGTCGCAGACAGAAGACTCTCACCAAGATCCCATTAAGTGCTTGTCCATTAATATTATCCACAATTATTTCTGAGCTCATGAGGAGACGGATGAGGTATTCTAGGTCACAAATTTTAAAACTATCTTGTTTTTAAAAGGATAAAACAGCTCTTTAAAATGACGCAACATATCACATGACTTCAACAATAACTGCTCAGAAAACCAGAACCTCAGTCGAATACCTCATTAATGTATGAACCATCCCAGCCACTTGCGACATCAATTCCGACTTTGAGGTTGAACTGTAGATCGTAGAGCAGCAGGACTATGATGAGCCTGCTAATCCCTGCCACATCATGCAGAATAGCAACACTGAACCTCAATGAGTGTTAGACAAATATGAAGTGAGCATCATCAATCTTTCATTTTACAGAGATTGCTCCTCAGCTCAAACGCAAAGATCCTCATTCTCTCAAAAACCAGAAATACGAAAGGCTGCAGCGCAGGATATGTGAGTTCAGCCCACTCCCTTACTTACACAAAGACTTTGGACGAGCAACATAATATTATAGTAGAAGCTGTTCAGCTTCAGAAAAGAATCATAAAATCCCCACAGTGTGGAAACAGGCCTTTTAGCCCCGACTGTCCACACTGACCCTCTGAAAAGTATCTCACCCAGACCCCCATTCCCCTACAATTACCCCTGACTAATGCACCTAGCTTACGCATCCCTGAACACTACAGGCAATTTAGCATGGCCAATTCACCTAACCTGCACATCTTTGGATTGCAGGAGGAAACCAGAGCACCTGGAGGAAATCCACGCAGACACGGGGAGAATATGCAAACTCCATACAGACAGTTGCCCGAAGCTGGAATCAAACCCGAGTCCCTGGTGGTGTGAGGCAGCAGTGCTAATCACTGAGCTACTGTGCTGCCCATAACATACATCACAGGGAAGCAAATACCAACTGTGACATCCCCAAAGTGCCATCAAAACAGATTCAAGCCCATTATACTGCCAAGGTAAATCAGTGACCCAGTGAAAGTAGAAGAAGGCTTCTATGCTAACCTGTTCCCAACCTAAGTTTTCTTAGCTTAAAGTCAACCTCAAGGTAACTGCAAGAAACTTGGTAGTTTACTGAGAATTCTCCTGATCTACACTTCAGTTAAAGCATTATTCAGCTAAGAAACTAAAGGCCTTCTATGAAAAATTGAAATCATTACAACCTGTAATTTTATTTTCTTTCGACCTGTACCTAATGTTTCTGCGTACAAGAACCGATATGAGATGCCCCAATGAGTCCTCTGGGTAAATTTGTCATAATAAATAACTTTTTAAAATTTCAAATTCACAAAAATTATTTGAATTGGGCCAACTCATCCTGAGGGTAAGAAAACACCAACACCTCACACAGAAAGATAATCTGATCACAGACAATAATAAAACACCAAACACTGTTTGTGACCTGAACTAAGATAAAATGTGGTACAATTTCCATTCTTGGTCATTGCTCAGTAGTGTTTGATATCTTTTGAGCATTTGTGATTGTCCAGTGAGGGCAGGGGTCAGATTTGGCTGTGGTTCACCCTATAATTGATCAGCCAATCACTCCTTAGGTTCAAGCAAAGATTGGTTGATCCAAACAACTGTTACAGGCAGAAATCACCCCTAACAAAAAGCAGGGCCTTCGACAACAGGAAGAGCAAAGTAACTGCACGTGGGATAGAGGGTTTGCATTTAAATAGTGCTTTGCTCAACCTTCATACATTTCAAAATCATTTTCATTGTTGCAATGTTCGAAATGTGTAAAGCAATTGCATAGAATAAGCTCCTACAAACAGCAATGTGATAATGACAGCTAATTTATTGTAATGATAATGGTTACTGGATAACTATTGGCTAGGACGCTCAGGGGAAGTCTCCCTGCTCTTCTCCAGTGTAGTGCCTTGGAATTTTTATGCCAACAAGGCCTCAGTTTAACTATTCACCCAAAGGTCTCCAACTTTGATGGTGTAGCACTCCCACATTCCTAGCACTGGAAAATTAAGCAGCGATCCAATGATTGGGATCATGAACCTGCAACTTTCTGACTCAGGAGCTAAAGTGTTTGCCACTGAGCCTCTTCAAATTCAGGGCTGGGGGATTAAAGGGATCAGAAGAGAATAAAACTCACATAGATGTCGAAACCTTGCAGTGAAAAAGAAGACAAGGAACAGAGAAAGCACAGAAACGATGAGGGATGAGAGGCTGTGAGTGGGGGTAGTTAATGAGATGTATGACCAGGGACAGCGTCATACCAAATAGGATTTATTGCACCCGGCTTCTGGAAAATAATTTGTTGCTCAACCCACATGCCTGAAGTTAGCAGCTAAAGTAGCCTGGCCTTATAAATTTTAAGTGCTTTTTTAATGGCAATAAAAAGAGTCAAGGCATGTGAAATTCATATTGTTGACATATCTGGATATTTTTAAGTGGGTTCACAGAGAACTCAAGTAGCAGAATTATAGTCAGCTGAAGTAGCTGAAAGGATCAGAGCTTTTCCAGCTTGTTGAGCTGTACAATGAGTGCAGACTACCCCAGCTTACCTGCCAATCTCTGCTTTTCATTTTGTGTTATTTTATTAACATCCGTTAGGCTTTTAACTGTCTTTGCCCAATGTTGAGTTCTCTAGACCCTGTCAGTGAACGTGATGTAGTTGAAAACAGTCAGTTTATACTTGGAGAATTCAATTAATAAAAACATTTTATGTGTGTTTTTTAAAACCCCCTTCATTTCTTCTTCTCAATGTAATTTCACAGGACAGTTGATTATTTTGATAAGGGGTTTGCTGTTTGACAGCACCACAGAGATAAGTTGCTTTTAAATGTTTTCTTAACATTAAGCTTGTCTTGTATTCCTCTTCACTCCCCTCCCCTCCGGAGCATCATTCCTGATAGCTCACATGCCATATGTCACAGTTAAAGTCAGTTATTTGTGACCAAATGTCACCTGGTTTTTCACCTTGTCATTGCTAGTCACAGATACCACACGTACCCATTTCTAACAGGGTCAATTATTTTACCCAATTTTGAAAGGAACAGATGGCTTTGGACTTTGGGCCCCATCACTGAGATTTTCCTCATCTCATTTCTGGCTCCTTACAGACTATTTGACAGAGAGTGATTGTAATGATTAGTCAATAAGTCCATGATACAGGGTCTAGTAATGCAGTGGAAGTGCCCCTACCTCTGAGCAAGCAGGTTGATTAATATTACTAATAAATCTGTTATTGTATCTTATGATACCAGGATGGTGGACAGTACTAGGCCCAGCTATCTTTACTTGCTTGGTCAATGACCTTCACCCCACCAGAAGGTCAGAAGTGGGAAGATTTACTGAAGATTGCACAATGTTCAGCACCATTTACAACTCCTCAGAGACTGAAAACAGCCCATGTCCAAATGCACCAAGATCTGGACAGCATCCAAGCTTGGGCTTACAAGTGGCAAGTAACCTTCATCCACACAATTCCCAGTCAATCACCATCTCCAACAAGAGACAACCTAATCATCACTTCTTGATAGTCAATGGCATTACCATCTCTGAATCACCACTATCAACATCCTAGGGTTTACCATCTACCAGAAACTGAACTGGACTCGCCATATAAATACTTTTTTGACAAGAATAGTAAGAGGCCAAGATTCCTGGAGTGAATAACTCACCTCCTGACTCTCCAAAGCCTGTTCACCATCTATAAGCCAAAGTCAGGAGTGAAATGGAATACTCCCCACTTGCCTGGATGGGTGCAGCTCCAACAACACTCAAGAAGCTTGACACCATCCAGGTCAAAGTAGCCCATTGAATGGCAACACATCCACAAACATGCACTCCCTCACTCCCTAACAGCAGTGTACAACATCTACAAAATGCACTGCAGAAGTTCACCAAAGATCCTTAGACAGCAACTTCCAAACAACTGTCTTGAAGGACAAGTGCAGGAGATACAGAGGAACACCACCACCATTAGCCTGACTTGGAAATATGTTGCTGTTCCTTCAGTGTTGCTGGGTCAAAATCCTGGAGTGCCCTCACTAAGGGCATTGTGGATCTACCTAAAGCACATGGACTGCAATGGTTCACAAAGGCAACTCACTGCCACCTTTTCAAGGGCAACTAGGTATAGTGTCATGGAGGGTATTAGAGATGTACAGCACGGAAACAGACCCTTCGGTCCAATCCATCCATGCCAAACAGATATCCCAACCCAACCTAGTCCCACCTGCCAGTACCCAGCCCATATCCCTCCAAACTCTTCCTATTCATATATTCATCCAAATGCCGTTTAAATGTTGCAATTAAACTAGCCTCCACCACTTCTTCTGGCAGCTCATTCCATACATGTACCACCCTCTGCATGAAAAAGTTGCCCCTTAGGTCTGTTTTATATCTTTCCCCTCTCACCCTAAACCTATGCCCTCGAGTTTTGGACTTCCTCACCTCAGGGAAAAGACTTTGTCTATTTATCCTATCCATGCCCCTCATAATTTTGTAAACCTCTATAAGGTCACCCCTCAGCCTCTGATGCTCCAGGGAAAACAGCCCAGCCAGTTCAGCCTCTCCCTATAGCTCAAATCCTCCAACCCTGGCAACATCCTTGTAAATCTTTTTCGAACCCTTTCAAGTTTCACAACAGCTTTCTGATTGGAAGGAGACCAGAATTGCACACAATATTCCAACAGTGGTCTAACCAATGTCCTGTACAGCCGCAACATGACCTCCCAACTCCTGTACTCAATACTCTGACCAATCAAGAAAAGCATACCAAATGCCTTCTTCACTATCCTATCTACCTGCGACTCTACTTTCAAGGAGCTATGAACTTGCACTCCAAGGTCTCTTTGTTCAGCAACACTCCCTAAGATCTTACCATTAAGTGTATAAGTCCTGCTAAGATTTGCTTTTCAAAATGCAGCACCTCACATTTATCTGAATTATACTCCATCTGCCACTTCTCAGTCCATTGGCCCATCTGATCAAGATCCTGTTGTAATCTGAAGTAACCTTCTTTGCTGTCCACTACGCCTCCAATTTTGGTGTCATCTGCAAACTTACTAACTATACCACTTATGCTCACATCCAAATCATTTATATAAATGACGAAAAAGGGTAATAAATGCCAGGCCAGACAATGACGCCCATGTTCCATGTGTGAATAAACAAAAAGTGAACTAGACAAAGGTTGGTCTATATTTGCTGACTATGTCCAATGCATGTTGAGCAAAGCATAATAACTACTGAAGGTTTTCACTGTGCCTTAGTACACGTGACAATAAATTCAATTCAAATTCAATTCAATTCAGGTGTAAGAGCAGTGTCATAGTGAGCTGCTTTCACATCTGTCTGATCTAACACCTGAAACAGCACCACAAACCACACATTAATTTTGGACCTAGAGTCAGTGTCCAAAGCGATAAATAACAGTAACCCAAAAGATGGATACTTGATACCATGAATACTTGAAAGCTCATGTACCTGGAATGTTAACTCTTGAGCGTCTCTTCACAGATGTTATCAGACCTGTTGAGTAATTCCTGCATTATCTGCTTTAATAACAACCTGCTTCTACATGGTGCTGTTTAACATTGTCAAACATCCTTATTGTCCAAGTTATATGGAACAGTGGATGTGCCAAGTGTGGGAGTAGCTGATTCAGCTTGACACACATTCGTCGTCCCATTTAATTCACAGAATGGTCATAGTGCAGAAGGAGGCCATTTGGCCCACTGTATCTGCACCAGCTCTCTGAGCAGTTTAAGAATTGCATTAAGGAGCAGTAAGGAACAGCCAGAAGACATGGTACATATTGGAACTAACAACCTAGCCAGGAAATGTGGTGAGGTCCTGCAAAAGGAGTTAGGCAGCAAGTTAAAAAGTAGGACCTCTAGGGTTGCAATCTCAGGAATACTCCCTATGCCATACATTAGTGAGACCAGAACTATGAAGATATTACAGCTGAATAGGTAGCTAAAGAGCTAGTGTAGGAGGGAGGGATTCAGATATCTGGATCATTAGGATCTCTTCCAGGGTAAGTGGGACCTGTACAAAAGGGTCAGGTTGTATTTAAACTGGAAAAGCACCAATATCCTTGCAGAAAGGTTTGCTATTGCCACCTGGGAGGGTTTAATCTAGTATGGCAGGGGGTTGGGAGCCAGAGCAGTAGGTCTGTATATGAGCAAAAGGTACAGGTTAATAGGATGAACAAGCAGAACCAGTTTAATGAACAAAGCGGGACTATAAAAAGTGCATTGAGTAAGATAGAAGGGAGAAATACTAAAATGATGCTGACGTTCAGGATAGGGTATACAGCCAAAATTAAAGCTCTTTATACAAATTTATAGAGTATAAGGAACAAATTACATGAGCTTCAGGCACAGATTTAAATTGGAAACTATGGGTATAGTTGCCATTATGGAGACACTGCTGCATGATAGTCAGGACTGGGAACTAAACAGGTTATATTGTTTACTGGAGGAAAACCAGCAGAGGGGGTGGAGTAGCATCACTGATGAGGAACAGAATCACCTCTATGGTGGGAGAGGATGTAATGAGGGGAAAGCACCCAATGGAGACCTTACAGTGGAACTGAGGTACCATAAAGGAACTAAAACTAGAATAGTTGTCAAATAAAACCTCCTGACAGCAGCTTAGAAATGGTCTATTGTATAAAAGCTGAAACTAGGCATCTATATAGCAAAGCTGAAAATGTGTTGCTGGAAAAGCGCAGCAGGTCAGGCAGCATCCAAGGAACAGGAGAATCGACGTTTCGGGCATAAGCCCTTCTTCGGGAACCTGAAGAAGGGCTTATGCCTGAAACGTCGATTCTCCTGTTCCTTGGATGCTGCCTGACCTGCTGCGCTTTTCCAGCAACACATTTTCAGCTCTGATCTCCAGCATCTGCAGTCTCACTTTTTCCATCTATCTAGCAAAGACAAAGTAGTATTAACTGGTGATTTTAATCTTAACATAGACTGGGGGAGATAGACAGCACCTGCCAGAAAGCTGTGAATTTCGAGTGTCCAGAATAGTTTCTTATGGTGATAGGTGTTGGATATAACAAGGGACCAAGTGATATTGGATCTAATAATTAGCAATGGGCCTGATTTAATTAGTGACTGAGTAGTTCATGAGCAGTTGTCAAACAGTGATCATAACATGATCAAATTTTTATGTACCATTTGTAAGTGATATGCAAAGATTAGATACTAGAATTTTGGATTTAAGTAAGGCAGACTTGAATGGGATGAGACAGAGACTATCCACAGTAAACTGGGAAGCTCTGCTAATAGGTAAAACAACCGAGGGATTGTGGATGGTGTTGAAAGAAACATTTAATGCCATTCAGAAGCAGTTTGTACCCATGAGAAGGAAAGGCTCCATCTCACAAAGAAAATAGCCATGGACACCTGAGGAGGTAAGGGACAGCATTAAATTAAAAGATAGGGCTTCTAAAACCATAAAGAACAGTACAGCTCCAAGAGAATGGGACAAATACAAAGACCAACAAAGGGCTTCAAAGCAGTTTATAAGAACAGCTAAAAAGGATCATGAAAGGAAACTTACAAGGGATATAAAAGACAGTAAGTAGAGATTCTGTCGAGGGAAAACAGCTAGTTAAGAGTATTATTGGCCGAATGAAGGCTGAGAGTGGGGATATTGGCAATGACTATGGGAAAATGGCAGATTTGGTGAATTATTATTTTGCTTCAGTATCCACAGCATAAAAGGAGGATAACTTACCGCAAGGCCCAAAGAAGTTCATAGAGAATTGGGGATGGGGTTTAAATAAATTTAGCTTCAGTAAATCATTAATTATGGGGAATTTAATGGAACTGAAGGGTGACAAATCCCCCAGACCCCAATGGTTTCCATCCATGGGTGTTAAAGGAGGTACTAAAGCACATTACCAATGACCTAACCATAATCTTTCTGAGTTCCCTGGATTTAGGAGTTGTACCTCTGGATTAGAAATTTTTCCATGTTACTCTGATCGTGACAAAGGGAGGCCATGAAATTACAGAGCAGTTACTGACATCTGTGGTGGGGAAATTGTTGGAGTCTAAATCAAGGATAGAGTAATTGATCACCTCAAAAAAATGCAGTTAATCAGGGAGAGTCAGCATAGATTCATGATGGGGAGATCATGCCTGACAAACTTCACAGAGTTCTTTGAAGAGATAAAGATGTTGGGGGCAGAAAGGTCGATGGATGTTTTTCATATGAACTTTTGATAAAGTCCCACATAAAGGAGAAAGATCATGGAATTGAGGGCAAATTACTGACAATAGATAGGAAATTGATTGAGCAGCAGGAAACAAGAAGTTGGAGTCATGGGTAAGTACTCAAATTGCAGGATGTGACTGGTGGTGTTCTGCACTGACAGGAGACACACTGTTCTTCTGCCATTCTCACATTCCAATCACTTAATCTGAACTATCAACATCTTCTGTCCATCAGCACCTTACACACACTAGCCCCCCAAACTGTGGCATAAATGCTGTCAACTCCACAGTTCACTTCAGCTCTGATGAAGAGTCATTTAGTCTTGAAATATGGTGGCACGGTGGCACAGTGGTTAGCACTGCTGCCTCACAGCGCCAGAGACTCAGGTTCAATTCCCGCCTCAGGCTACTGTCTGTGTGGAGTTTGGACATTCTCCCTGTGTCTGCATGTGTTTCCTCCAGGCACTCTGGTTACCTCCCACAGTCCAAAGATGTGCAGGTTAGGCAAATTGGCCATGCTAAATTGCCCGTAGTGTTAGGTGAAGGGGTAAAATGTTGGGGAATGGGTCTGGGTGGGTTGCTCTTCGGAGGGTCGGTGTGGACTTGTTGGACCAAAGGGCCTGTTTTCACACTGTAAGTAATCTAATCTAATCATAATATTAGCTTACTCTCTGTCTGACCCACTGTGATCTCCAGCATTTGTTGTTTTCAACATGGATTCCAGCATCTGCAGTAATTTGTTCCTGCACTGTGTCCTACAGGGATATGGGTTGGTGCCTCAATTATTTACAATCTGTATTAGTGACTTTGGTAATGGCAAAAGAAGTCAAATATCCAAATTTGCTGGTGACACAAAATTGGGCAATGTTGTAAACAGTGTTGACAACAACATAAAATTACAACAGGATATTGATCGATTAAGTGAATGTGGCAGATCGATTTTAATATAAGCAAGTGTGAAGGTATCCATTTAGAACTGAAAAAGAATAGATTTATTAGAAGGCACAAATTTAAATACAATGATGTCCAATGAGATTTGGGGGTTCAGGTGCATAGCTTTTTAAAATGTAATGAACACGTGCAGAAAATCGTCAAGGCACCTAATGGAATGTTGGCCTTCATATCTAAAAGCTTGGATTATAGGGATACAGACATTATGCTGCAGTTTTACAAAACTCCAGTTAGAGCCCACTTAGAGTACTGTGAGCAGCTCTGGGCACCATACCTTAAGAAGAATGTTTTGGTCTTGGAGGGAGTTCCAAGGTTAAGTTATGATGAGAGATTAGACAAATTAAGCCCTTATTCTCTGGAATTTAGAAGGTTAAGGGGTGAACTTATCAAGGTCTTCAGGTTATTAACAGCAAAAGACTGGGCACATAAAGATAAACTATTCCCACTGGCTGAAGATTCTAGAACCAGCAGGCAGATTCTAAGAATTAAGGAGAGATGTTAGAAATTACTTCTACACACAAAGAGTAATGGAGGTTTGGAAAATTCTTCCTTAAGTGGCAGTTGATGCTTTTTCAGTTACTAAACTTAAATCTGAGACATACAAATATTTATTAAGCAAGTACATCAAGGGATATGGACACATGGCAGGGAATATGAAGTTAGGCCACAAATCAGCCATGACCTTACTGAATGGCAGAACAGACTCAAGGGTCTGAATGACCTACTCCATTCCTATGTACCTAAATTGGTCCTGAACTCCTGCTTTTTTCATGTGTTCCTCAATAGTACTTTTATTTAAATAATCATTCAATCCATTCTTCAACGCCCCAATTGAGCCTTCCTCCATCATATTTCAGGCAGTGCATTCCAAATTTGAACCACTTGATGTGCAAAAAGGATTTTCCTCACGTCGTATTCACTTGTGTTGCAAAAACACTTCTGTCCTGATTGTAATGAGGTCAGTCAGGTGGACCTCATAGAATAGGACTTCCCTGATTGAGGCTGTTAACCTGGTCCAATCAGAGAGTCCTGATTGACAGGTAGGAACAGGAGTGTCGCGCTGCAGGGAGTGGAGTGCATCATTTCTCCCTCCAACTCTATTTTGATTTAGTCCCTACCCTCCCCCTCACTGTTTTTGATCACACAGCATTGCCCTTTGATGTGAAGGGCAGTGTTTGTCACTGACCCCCGGGTGTTTTCCTATCTTCCTGGTGGTGGCATTTGAATAAAGATTTGTGCACTTTGTGTCTTTCACTGTGTCTCACACCTGCACACACACACCATGGGTGCTGGGGAAAAAATAAGCACTACCGCACTTAGGTGGTAGTGTGGGGGTTAAAATAAAAAACAAACAAAAAAAAAACAGGAGTGTCCCGGGAAAGAAAAAAAAACAGGAGTGAGACCATGTATATATTGGGTGTGGGCGTTTGCACTCCCTTTTTGATTTTCTGAAAAACCTTCTCCTCTGTTTTTGGCTGCACTTCAGTCCCACGCTCCTGATCGTTGGGCACCCGGTACGGAGGAGGGAGGGCAGGACTGAAGACCTCCTCGTGGGTCTGCTCCTGGGCCTGGCCAAACTGGCCATCAACAGGTCCAGGCAGCGGGCCGTGGAGGGGGTCGTTAGGGCCGACTGCCTGCCCCTCTTCCGTGGTTACGTTAGAGCCCGGGTGTCCTTGGAGAAGGAGCACGCGGTGTCGACCAACACCCTGGAGTTGTTCAGGGAGAGGAGTGCATCATTTCTCCCTCCAACTCTATTTTGATTTAGTCCCTACTCTCCCCTTCACTGTTTTGATCACACAGCACTGCCCTCTGATGTGAAGGGCAGTGTTTGTCACTGGCCACCCGGGTGTTTTCCTATCTTCCTGGTGGTGGAAATTGAATAAAGATTCGTGCACTTTGTGTCGTTCACTGTGTCTCACACCTGCACACACACACACCAAAAAAAAGAAAAAAAGAAAGAAAAAAAAAGAGGAACAGGAGTGTCAAATAAAAAAAAGGAACAGGAGTGTCTCCCCTTCACTGTTTTGCTCACACAGCACTGCCCTTTGATGTGAAGGGCAGTGTTTGTCACTGGCCACCTGGGTGTTTTCCTGTCTTCCTGGTGGTGGAATTTGAATAAAGATTTGTGCACTTTGTGTCTTTCACTCTGTCTCACACCTGCACACACACCATGGGTGCTGGGGAAAAAAATAAGCACTACCGCACTTAGGTGGTAGTGTGGGGGTTTAAAAAAAAAACAGGTGTGCTTGCCCTTTGAGGTGAAGGGCAGTGTTTGTCACTGGCCACCCGGGTGTTTTCCTAAAAAAAAAGGAACAGGAGTGTCAGAAGTACTTTTCACTCTGAGAGCTGGATCTGAGGGAGCTGAGCCAGTGTCAAGGATAATGAACATGTATATAAGGAGTGACTTGGTATTGGGATAGTGGCCCCAACTACAAAACTGTGCTCTCTGGACCCATTTACGAGTGACAACAGTTTCTCCCCTTCCACACTGTGTAGGCCTCTCATGATTTTTGAAAACTGGAATCTGAAACTCAATATGTCATTTCTGTTTCTCTCTCCACAGATGCTGCCAGACCTGCTGAGTTTCTCCAACATTTTCCATTTGGTCAAACTTCAATATCTGCAGTATTTTGCTTTTATTAGTTGGAGAGGATTTTCCCTTATCAAGTCTATGCTGACCTAAACCCCCCCAATCAATCCACATTTTTCCAAATGACTTAATTCTATTGCAAATAATTATTTCTACAAGGTTCCCCACTATCGAAGTGAAAGTGACTGGTCTGTAATTGCTGGGCTGGTCACACCAGACTTGGGTGGAGTAGACTATCTGTTGATGGTAAGACCAGGAGTTACTTCTGGAAACCTTCGTTGCCACATCTTCATTTTGATCACCATGTGATTGACAACTCTTGCTATGTAGAATCTGTTGTTTCAGTTTCACTTGGGCAGCGGTATTAGTTAGCATCCTACCCAGGGGCCTATGCCAATGGCGTTGTGTGACTGTATCAGCAGCTGTACAATTTTGTCAATGAGACAGTTTATTGGAAAGTATCCCTCCCTGCTTGAGTGACTGAGCCATGGCTGCGTGGCAGCACTCTGGCCTCAAGACTTGAACTCGAGATACAGACTGAGCACAATGGATTGAAGCATTTTCATGGATGCTGTTGAGGTCCAGCTTTAGGTAAACACAACGTTATGTGAAGATGAACAAGGGAGTCCAACACCCAACACCAGTAAAGAGCAGGACAATCCCAGTCATGGACTGGTTTTCCACTCTCCCATAATGTGCATAAATTGAAGAGACAGCATGCGGCACAATAAAAACCCTTTCCAAATGTTGTTTATTTCCATTCTGTACTTTGGGTGATGTTAGGGAATCCATGTACTCCTTCCCAGGCAATTGTACACTTTCGCAATGTAATTTCATCTGAGGACTCTCATAGATTTGGTGCAAGTGGGATTTAAGCCTATGTTTCCCTTCCATGGAGGAATCATCTGGTTCCTCGATCCTTACACCTCTATTCCACAGGAGGATTAATTGTGATCATTCAGGGTCACAAGCATTTTCTACCTTGAAGAAGCCTATTTATACAAACAGGTTTCTCCTCTCCAAAAGGTTTAATTCTCAAAGGTGCCAGGTTTCCTCAGTTCACTTCGGTAAAGGAATAAATTCATAATTTCACTCATGATAGATATCAGAAGAAATCTTCCCCTCTTAATGATCCAAACCATGGAACCAGCAATAAAATGAATTAAAAAGTCGCTAATAAAGCTTTTTCTAGTTGCATTGGTATAAGGAAGAATATCAGCAGCCCTTCTCTCCTTCGTTCGTAACTATCTGAATAACAGACGTGGCTTTAGTTTAATGTCTCATTCAAAAGATAACTCCTAAGCCGAGCAACACTCAGCCAGTACTTCACTGAAAATTCAGCTTAAGTCAATTGTTTAACATCAAAGAGTGGGCTTCAATATACAACCTTCCAGCTCGGGGGCTTGACTATCACAAGTGAGCCAAGCAGATCCAAAATTCACATGAGATTCTTTTCATTTCATACCAGTTCAAGAAATTCTCTTTGTTTTACTATTCCCAAAATAAAATGCACGGGACATATGGAGTAAAGAGAATGATTAATCTGAGAAAACCATTATCAAAGAAAATTGTTTTTAAAGAAGAAGGAAATTGCATTTCTATAGCTTCTTACGCAGCCTGAGAACATCTTGAAGCAATTTACAATCAATGAAGCACAATTTTTTTTTATACATTCACAGGATGTAGTATCACAGACTGGTAAATGGTACTAGATTGATTTGTGATATCTGGTCAGCATGGACGAGTTGGACCGAAGGTTCTGTTTCTGTGCTGTACATTTCTATTGACTCTATAACCTGGCATCTATTGCCAACCCTAAATGCCCTGCAGAAAGTAATGTACTGTTGTTCCCTCTCTAACACTATGGGAACACCCATAGTGTTAGAGAGGAGGTTTCAGGATTTTGACCCAATGACAGTGAAAGAGTGATATATTTCTAACACAGGATGAAGTTGTGTCCTGGAAGTGAACTTGAAGTGGCAATGTTCACATGTTGCTTTTGCCCTTCTAAATGGTTGAGGTTTTGGATTGGAAAGTACTGTCCAAGGAGGTTTCATGTGTTGCTATAGTACATCTTGTAGGTCATACACACTACTGCCACTGTGCGTCAGTGGTGGAAGGAATAAAGCTGATGAATGGGATGTGAACCAAATGACTGTTTTGTCCTAGTTAGATTTTATATCTTCCAACAAGATCATCTCTCATTTTTTTTAAATACCAGTCTAACCTTTCTTCATAAGATAACTCTTCCATCCCAGGTCTAAATTGCATGAGCATTCTTTCAACTGCTTTTAATGCATTTATGTACTTTCTCAAATAAAGAGATGAAATCTGTGCATAGTATTCCAGCTTAGGCCACTCCAATGCCCTGCCTAACTAGCAAAATTAGTACCCACTCCTACTTTTATATTCTATACACCTTGCAATAAATAATATTCCCAGTTGCCCTCTTAATCCCTCACTATACATGCAAACTGATGGTATGTGATTTATTTACCAAGACACCCTCATCCCTCTATATTTGGAACTCAGCAATCTCCATTTAAACAATATACTGCTTTTCTATTACTCCTGCCAAAGTGGAAAAGTGCATAATTACCCACATTATACTCCACTCAGCCAATATCTTCACATGATTTGGAGATGCCGGTGTTGGACTGGGGTGTACAAAGTTAAAAATCACACAATGCCAGGTTATAGTCCAACAGGTTTAATTGGAAGCGCACTAGCTTTCGGAGCGACACTCCTTCACAGACTTCCATGTCCTCTTCAAAACTTACCTTTCTACCTATCCTTGTGACATTCGTGGATTTAGCTTCCATACATTTGCTTTCTTTATTGAAGTCACTGAGATAAACTGTAACCGGTTGAGGCTCCAACGTTGATCCATTTAAAACACCACTGTCACTTCTTGCCAATGTGAAAATGACACTTTTATACCTGCTCGCAGTTGTCCTCTATCCATTTACCTCCCCCGTGAGCTCTTATTTTATGCTGTGAACTTTGATGCGGCAGCTTGTCAAATGCCTTCTGAAAACCTAAGTACACAATATCTACAGGTTCCCCTTTATTTATATTATTTGTTAACTTGCTCAAGGAACACCAATAGATTAGACAAACATGATTTCCCAATCAAAAAACCTTACTGATTCTGCCTTCTTGTATTAAGATGTTCTAAATATTCTGCCACAATCTCCTTAATAATGAATTCTCACTTTTCCCCTCTGACAGACATTATACTAATTGGGCCATATTTTCTTGCTTTCTGTCTCCGTTCACTCGTGAATATAATATTTACATTCAATATTTTCCAATCTGATGGGGGGGTTTAGAATCTTGAGAAAATTAAAATATATGGGTTTACGAGCTCAGCAACCACTTACTTTAACAACCTAAAAGGGAGATCCTAACAGGTAGGAGACTTGCCAGCTTTTAGTTCTAATCGTTTTCTTATGTACTCCTTTCCTGATCATTGTAATTGTTTTACATTTCACTCTCTTTTAGATTTTAATTCCAGTGCTGCACTGGAAGTGTCAGACCTGGATTATACCTTATACCCCTGGAGAAGGACTTGAAGTATTGATCTTCTGACTCACAGGTGACTATGCTCGCCACTGAACTATGGCTGACGTTTGTCAGACCTGGTGAGTTTCACCAGTACTTTCTGATTTTACTTCAGATCTCCATCTTGCTTTTATTCAAGTGTTTAATACATTGCCACTTCTCTTCCAGATATGCCTACCTTGAATAAGTTCTGCTCCTCTGTCCAATGGGATTTACATTCAAATCTTTCAGCTTATTCCATTTGCACCTCCTCGCCTCTCTCTTCAATAAACAGTTTTTCTCTTCAGTTCCAAAGAGGAGTCATGTTGGACCTGAAATGTTAACTCTGTCTCTCTCTCTCTCTCTCTCTCTACACAGATGCTTCCAATGCAGCAGCTGTTATATTTTAATTTCAAATCTCCAGCATCTGCAGTGATTGTACTTTGTTTTTTATGAAGTTGCAAGGGGGAGGGTGGAGAATTTGAAAACTAGGCAAATGAGCTGAGAATTTTAATCTATTGGCTGCACAAAGGGACACGAGTTGAGTCGCAATTTGCGTGTGTTGAGTTTAGATATCTTTTGGATAAATTAAGCATTGCTTTTAAAAGCTGTTCTTTTATGATGTTGCTCTGGTTGCTCTTGGAACTGCTCTACTTTTAGTGGCTTCTGATGGATTTTTACTTGGAAGAAAAGACTTTAGAGAAGATCAAAGGGAGAAGGGGATTTCCTCGACAGAGTCTACTCATCTTTAAGTATTTAAATGCTTTCAGTCTCTTCCTCTTATCACTTGTCTTCTACCAGTCCTTCTAGTGCTGTGTATACAGTGAGGATCATTCACTTTGAAGTGCTGGATTAGAGTGCGCCAGAGGCAATTCTCATCATAACAAACAATACCCAGTTCAGCGGGAGTTCTCATCTCATGTTCATTTTTCAAACCCAACTTCACTGTCACTAACACAAGCAAAAGAAGTGAACTCTCTGGGTGTGAGGGGGTATTGTCTGCAAACAGATTAATTTGATGTCAGGTCTGTGACCTGTGGACAAGATGCCTTTTGTGTTCTACAGGAATCTGAGAGGCTGAGAAATGAATTCTTAAGATTTACGAGACACTGGTTGCCTGGATTTCAGGCCCTCTTTCATAACCTTTATGTATGAGCATTAGAATATACTTTTCAACTGTTAATTTCTCCCCCCCTCCTTTAACTCCCATCCTGTGTCATTAACCACTGACCTCCACCACTCCCAGAGTAAGAGGACTCTTTTTGCCACTTCCTTTCAGTATACTTCGAGAATCTCCCACGGTTTGATATCATTACCCATCCCCAATCCTAAATTTCGGGAAGTATCTGCCAGACTGGATCAGCCTCATTCCTGAAGTGGGCTTTTGCCCGAAACATCGATTCTCCTGCACCTTGGATGCTGCCTGACCTGCTGTGCTTTTCCAGCACTACATCTCGACCCTGGATCTATCACCGCCCAGTAACAACAAAGATTGACAACTGGCCACTGACTCTTCTGTTTGTCATTTAATGCTGAGAGGCTAAGATGGAAAACAGTGGAATGTGGCTCATGTGGAACCTAAGTGTTGGCATCAATGTTTCAGGCTGAATGTCCTTGCTGTGTGCACTCGATTCCCCATAGCTTCCTGAGCTCAGCTTCCTTAATCCCAGCTCAGGCAATTATTCTCATCTTATTGTAACTTCCTCCTCTCAGCATCTTCACATTGTTTTGAGTTCCAAACCATTTAGCATTTCAGAGTCAAATCGTTTTTACAGAGCACAGATCATATCAACAGGTTAATGGCAGGGAATGGGTTAATTGCTGTTCTGTACTGTTTTATTCTCCGTTGTGATTTTATTACCCATCTGGAGAATGTCCTTTCCATTAAACAATATCACACTCCTCCATTCTCAATCTGTTACAATCAAGTAGCTTCAGGCCTGGCTATTCTCGAGCTCCTGACCACTGTCGATATTCTGTCCCACTCAGCTCACTGCAGGCCTTTCTTCTGTCTCTCGAACCAGACACAGTTCTTCCTGGTGAATGTCCTTGCAGAAATGACATCCACAAGTGCAAGTCTGTCTCAGGAAAATGTATCCAGCACTTCCCCAGATTTACTCAGGGGATAGAATGCAGAACATTAAGCATTCCTAACCCCCTCCCTTTGCTGAACAGGATGATGAATTCTGAAAGGTACTATTCAGAAGTATAACATATTCCATCTCTCCCAATAGCTGATGATTATTACTGTTACCTTCAGATTATTCATAATCTGATCCCAGTGTTGCTCTAAGTTTCAATTCCAGTTTACCATTCAAGACAATCTTATTATATAGAAATGTTCACATACATTTAATTACAACTCAAGGATAAAGGTCTGGCAACCCAGCTATAAATGTCTCTCATCTAAACAGAAAATACTGAAATCACATGGAGAGGTGGGTCATCATCTGAACAAGACAACAGTTTAACATTTTGGGTGAAAATCCTTCACAGATTTTCATCAAATGCGATTTTATTTTTCAACTCTGCAACAGTACCTATCAACAATAAAAAATAAGTGAATTTGCATTTCTGTCACACCTTTCCAAAACCTAAGTAACTCTGGAATCCAACAGTATACTTTTACAGTGCAATTACTGCTGTCACGTCAGAAATCACATGACACCAGATTATAGTCCAACAGGTTTAGTTGAAATCATAAGCTTTTGGTGTGCTGCTCCTAAAGAACTCCAAAAGCTTATAATTTCAAATAAACCTGTTGGACCACAACCTGGTGTTGTGTGACTTCTGACCTTGTCACCCCCAGTCCAATACCGGCCCCTCCACATCATGCTGTAATGTAGCACAGCAAGATGCCTCAAATGGCTGGATAATCTGTTTCTCAATTATGTTGTTTGAGACATAAATATTTGGCAAAACACTGGGGAGAACTCTCTTACTTGTACCTTAAATAGTGCAGCAGGATTTTCCACTTCCACCTGAGAAGACAGAATGGCCTCAGTTACTATACCATTCAAATGGTGGATAAACTGACAGGACTTGATCCAAATTCTTCTATCTGCTATTTTACAGAAGGTGTTCAAAATTTGATATAGTTGCTTTCAGTTTGAAGATGATAAAATCTTCATTCTGGTGCTTCACCACACTTATGTTATTTAGCAAGTAATGTTGTACAAGTTGTTCGTCCTCCCTCGAAGGGTCAGTGAACAACAGGAAGTCATATTCTTAATGGAAGGAAGTGAATTTGCTTCCTCACTTCTGCTGAAAAAATGATTGAGTGACTGGAAGGTACAGCCATCCTGAGGCAAGATGATTTCACCCTGAATTATGGTGATTGGTTGCAGATTAACAAACATCTGGAGAAGTATCAAGCATCCCAAAAAAATAATTAAACCGGAAGAGCTTGATCTGGGAAGAAATCACAGGCCCCTGAGACTTTATAAGGAGGAACAAAAATAGGAATTGCTGGAAAAGCTCAGCAGGTCTGGCAGCACCTGTGGAGAGAAATCAGAGTTAACGTTTCAGGCCAAGTGACCCTTCATAACGAGATTTGGAGTTGAGCACTATTTAAAGTAGCATGATATTTTCAGTGCATTTTTGGAGTTTTTGAGTTGATGCTTTGTCATTAGGAATTTTGAATTACAAGCCAATTATTACATTTCCCGGAATAAATGCACCAAGCAATTGAAGTACAAATGTCTCAGGACAGAAGGGTCCCAAGGTTTGCTGTCTTTTTGGTAGAGTCATAGAAATGTACAGCACAGAAACAGACCCTTCGGTCCAACTCGTCCATGCCGACTAGATATCCTCACCTAATCTAGTCACATTTGCCAGCACTTGGCCCATATCCCTCTAAACCCTTCTTATTCATATACCCATCCAAATGCTTTTTAAATGCTGCAATTGTACCAGCCTCCACTAATTCCTCTGGCCGCTCATTCCATACATGCACAACCCTAGGCATGAAAAAGTTGCCCCTTAGGTCCCTTTTATATCTTTCCCCTCTCACCCTCAACCTATGCCCTCTAGTTCTGGACTCCCCCACCCTAGGGAAAATACTTTCTCTATTTATCCTATCTATGCCCCTCATGATTTTATAAACCTCTATAAGGTCACCCCTCAGCCTCTGAAGCTCCAGGGAAAACAGCCCCAGCCTCTCCCAATAGCTCAAACTAGATTACCTACAGTATGGAAACAGGCCCTTCAGCCCAACAAGTCCACACCAACCCTCTGAAAAGTAACCCACCCAGACCCATTCCCCTCCCCTATATTTACCCCTAACTATGAGCAATTTAGCATGGCCAATTCATCTAACCTGCAAATCTTTGAGTGGGAGCAGCGGCGAAGGTAAAAGTGAACCCGGGAGACTACAGCAAAGGTAAGACAGTTTGTTTTAAAATTGCTTACCTGTAGCGGGCAGCGGTGTGTTTTTTTACTCTCTCTCCACAGAAAGAGCGGGAGCAGCAGAGGAAGTGACGGCAAGCAGAGGGGCAGCCGGGAAGCAAAAGTGAGTATATAAGTCAGGAAGGCGGCTAAACCCGAGATTCTACACCTGTAGTATCTCCCACCCACCGTCCTCCTCTAACCTTCTTAACTAGTCTGCTTTTTCTTTTAAGGTAAGGATTTTTATTTCTTTACCACGGACTAGTTAAAAATTTACTGTTTTTTTGTGTGTATACATCAAGTCCTTATTTAGGGTAAAAAAAAAACTATAGCAGAGAGGTATCAGAAGGTATTCTAATTCATACTTGTACAAAGTAACTAATTAACTAACTAAGCAGAGATGGCTGGGCAGGTGATGTGTTGTTGCTGTATGATGTGGGAGCTGGCTGATCCCATTGTGAACGGCAGTGACCACATCTGCAGCAAGTGTTGGTTGCTGGAAGAACTCCGGATCAGAGTTGATGATCTGGAATCTGAGCTTCAAACACTGCGGCGCATCCGGGAGGGGGAGAGTTACCTGGATGCTTTGTTTCAGGAGGCAGTCACACCTGGGAGATTAAGTAATTCACATTCAGCTAGTGATCAGGCACAAAAGAGTGTGACTGTAAGTGAGGCAGGTAGGGGGAACCGGAGTTCAGGAGTGGAGGAGCCTCAGCCCTTGACCTTGTCCAACAGGTACGAGATTCTTGCTCCCTGTTCGGATGAGGAAAAGGGCTCTGGACAGGATGAGCCAACTGACCAAGGCACCATGGTCCAGAAGGCCATTCAAGAGGGGGGAGCTAATAGACAAGTAGTGGTTATAGGGGATTCTATAATTAGGGGGACAGATAGTATCCTTTGCAAGCCGGATCGGGAGTCTCGCATGGTGTGTTGCCTGCCCGGTGCCAGGGTGCGAGACATCTCCGACCGTCTTGAAAGGATATTGGAGCGGGAGGGGGAGGATCCAGTTGTTGTGGTCCACGTTGGTACCAACAACATAGGCAAGACTAGGGTGGAGGACCTGTTTGGGCATTATGAAGCACTAGGCAGGAAATTGAAGCACAGGTCGTCAAGGGTCATAATCTCCGGATTACTGCCCGAGCCACGTGCCAATTGGCATAGGGACAAGAAAATTAGGCAAGTAAACACGTGGCTAAGGGATTGGTGTGGGAAAGAGGGATTCCACTTCATGGGGCATTGGCATCAGTTTTGGAACAGGGGGGATCTGTACCGTTGGGACGGTCTCCACCTGAACCGATCAGGTACCAATGTTCTAGCGAAGAGGATAAATAGGGTGGGTCAGTAGGACTTTAAACTTCTGAGTTGGGGGGAAGGGAAAGTGAAAGCAACAGGGAGTATGGAGGTAAATGGCAAGATTAGCAGCAGGATAGAATGTTTCCAGGTGGATTTAAAATTGAGGCAGACTGAGAATGCAGTAAAAAGCAAGGATAACTTAGGACATATGACTTCCAACATCTCTAATGATAAGGAAGTTAGCATTAAGGCACTTTACCTGAATGCTCGTAGCATACATAACAAAGCCGATGAACTAATGGCACAGATAATAGTGAATGATTATGATGTAGTAGGCATCACAGAGACTTGGTTACAGGGGGGTCAGGACTGGCAGTTAAACCTCCATGGTTTTTCAACTTATCGAAAAGACAGAGAGGTGGGCAGAGGGGGTGGGGTTGCCTTGTTAGTTAAGAACAAAATTAAATCTATGGTATTGAATGACATAGCGTCGGATGATGTGGAGTCTGTGTGGGTGGAATTGAGGAACCACAAAGGCAAAAAAAAACATAATTGGAGTTGTGTATAGACCTCCTAACAGTGGTCAGGACCAGGGACGCAACATGTACCGGGAAATAGAGAAGGCATGTCAGAAAGGCAAGGTTACATTGATCATGGGAGACTTCAATATGCAGGTGGACTGGGTAAATAATGTTGTTAGTGGATCTAAAGAAAGGGAATTCATGGAATGCTTACAGGATGGGTTTTTGGAACAGCTTGTCATGGAGCCCACAAGAGAGCAGGCTATTCTGGACCTAGTGCTTTGCAATGAACCAGACTCTATAAAAGATCTTAAAGTAAGGGAACCCTTAGGAAGTAGCGACCATAATATGATAGAGTTCAGTCTGGAGTTTGAAAGGGAGAAGGCAAAATCGGATGTAATGGTGTTACAGTTGAATAAAGGTAATTATGAGGGCATGAGAGAGGAACTGACTAAAATAGACTGGAAGCAGAGGCTAACCGGGAAGACAGTAGAGCAAAAATGGCAGGAGTTTTTAGGTATAATTGAGGACACTGTACAGAGGTTCATTCCCAAGAAAAGAAAGATTAACCGGGGAGGGATTAGACAACCTTGGCTGACAAAGGAAGTCAGGAAATGTATTAAAGAAAAAGAGAGATCCTATAAAGTGGCTAAGAACAGTGGGAAATCAGAAGATTGGGAGGGATACAAAAGCAAACAGAGGATAACAAAGAGTGTAATAAGAAAGGAGAGGATCAAATATGAAGGTAGGCTAGCCAGTAATATTAGAAATAATAGTAAAAGTTTCTTTCAGTACATAAGAAACAAACGACAGGCAAAAGTAGACATTGGGCCACTTCAAACTGTTGCAGGAAGCCTAGTGATGGGAGATAAGGAAATAGCAGGAGAACTTAACAAGTACTTTGCGTCAGTCTTCACAGTGGAAGACATGAGTAATATCCCAAAAATTAAAGGGTGTCACGGGGCTGAGTTGAGTATGGTTGCCATTACGAAAGAGATAGTGCTAGAAAAGTTAAAAAGTCTTAAAATTGATAAATCTCCTGGCCCCGATGGGATACACCCTAGAGTTCTGAGAGAGGTGGCTGAGGAAATAGCAGAGGCATTGGTTGAGATCTTTCAAGAGTCACTGGAGTCAGGAAAGGTCCCGGATGATTGGAAGATGGCTGTTGTAACCCCCTTGTTCAAGAAAGGATCAAGGCAAAAGATGGAAAATTATAGGCCAATCAGCTTAACCTTGGTTGTTGGTAAAATTCTAGAATCCATCATTAAGGATGAGGTTTCTAAATTCTTGGAAGAGCAGAGTCTGATTAGAACAAGTCAACATGGATTTAGTAAAGGGAGGTCATGCCTGACAAACCTGTTGGAATTTTTTGAAGAGATAACAAGTAGGTTAGACCAGGGAAACCCAGTGGATGTGGTCTATCTAGACTTTCAAAAGGCCTTTGATAAGGTGCCACACGGGAGGCTGCTGAGCAAGGTGAGGGCCCATGGTGTTCGAGGTGAGCTGCTGGGATGGATTGAGGATTGGCTGTCTAACAGAAGGCAGAGAGTTGGGATAAAAGGTTCTTTTTCAGAATGGCAGCCGGTGACTAGCGGTGTCCCGCAGGGTTCGGTGCTGGGGCCACAGCTGTTCGCATTATATATTAACGATTTGGATGAGGGAACCGGGGGCATTCTAGCGAAGTTTGCCGATGATACGAAGTTAGGTGGACAGGCAGGTAGTACTGAGGAAGTGGGGAGGCTGCAGAAGGATCTTGACAGGTTGGGAGAGTGGTCCAGGAAATGGCTGATGGAATTTAACGTGAGCAAGTGCGAGGTCTTGCACTTTGGCAAAAAGAATAAAAGCATAGACTACTTTCTAAATGGTGAGAAAATTAATAAAGCCAAAGCACAAAGGGATCTGGGAGTGCTAGTCCAGGATTCTCTAAAGGTAAACATGCAGGTTGAGTCCGTGATTAAGAAAGCGAATGCAATGTTGTCTCTTATCTCAAGAGGGTTGGAATATAAAAGCAGAGATGTACTACTAAGACTTTATAAAGCTCTGGTTAGGCCCCATTTGGAGTACTGTGTCCAGTTTTGGTCCCCACACCTCAGGAAGGACATACTGGCACTGGAACGTGTCCAGCGGAGATTCACACGGATGATCCCTGGAATGACAGGTCTAACATATGAGGAACGGCTGAGGATACTGGGATTGTATTCGTTGGAGTTTAGAAGATTAAAGGGAGACTTAATAGAGACGTACAAAATAATACATGGCTTGGAAAAGGTGGATGCTAGGAAATTGTTTCAGTTAAACGAGGAGACTAGGACCCGTGGACACAGCCTTAGAATTAGAGGGGGTCATTTCAAAACAGAAATGCGGAGGCATTTCTTCAGCCAGAGAGTGGTGGGCCTGTGGAATTCATTGCCACGGAGTGCAGTGGAAGCCGGGACGCTAAATGTCTTCAAGGCCGAGATTGATAGATTCTTGTTGTCTCGAGGAATTAAGGGCTACGGGGAGAACGCTGGTAAGTGGAGCTGAAATGCGCATCAGCCATGATTGAATGGCGGAGTGGACTTGATGGGCCGAATGGCCTTACTTCCACTCCTATGTCTTATGGTCTTATGGTGGGAGGAAACCAGAGCACCAGAAGGAAACCCACACAGGGAGGATGTGCAAGCTCCACACAGGCAATCACCTGAGATGGGAATCAAACCCGGATACCTAACGCTGTGAGGCAGCAGTGCTAACCACTGAGCCACCGTGCCGCCCCAACCCTGGCAACATCCTTGTAAATGTTTATGTGGTTCACTGAGCAGCACCAGGTATAGATAAAGTCATCATATTCCCAGAGGACCATAGGGCTGCTCTCTCCCCAGAGGGAGACTGCTAGTGGTTTAACCTCAGGGTTAGGGTTAACCACACCTCACCTCAGGAAAGGGGAGAGGTTAAGAAGGAGAGTCCTTCATGGTCACCTCAGCCAGTGGTGGAAATTGAACCCATACTGTTCGCATCACTGTACATTATAAACCAGCCATCCAACCAACTGAGCTAACCAACAACACTCTGAGGCTACAACTGACCTTCTCATAGAAAGGATGAGATCACCTAGGAATCAAATTGGCTTCTGCAGAAAAGTGGAGGTGTATGAGCATCACATCAGACCCAGACTGGATGTGGCTTTTACTGACCTTCCATGAGAGGTGGATAGTCTGCTGGCCCTATCCTCCAGACATCAGAAAGCTGCTGGTTGGTGACTTGGTCCAATGTATTTGTCATTATGGCTGAATATTATTTCTTTGTTTCATCTCTGCATTTTCTTTTGTTTCATTCAGTCATGGAATATGGCCATTTCTGACTGGCCCAGCATTTATTGCCTGTACCTAGTTGCCCTTGAGAAGGTGATAGTGAGCTGCCTCCTTGAACTGCTAGAGATATTTGGTGTAAGTAGACCCACAATGCCATAAGGGAGGGAGTTCAAAGATTTTGACCCAACAACACTAAAGGAACTGCAATATATTTCCAGATCAGGATGGTGAGTAGCTTCAAGAGGAATTTGCAGATGATGGTGTTCCCATGTATCTGTCGGCCTTGACCATTTAGGTGGTAGAGGTTGCGAGTTTGAAAGATGCTGACAAAGAAGTCCACGTGAGTCACTGTTGTCTATCTTGAAGAAGGTACACACTGCTGCTACTGTACATTAGGGTGAAAAGTTGCAAATGTTGAAGGTGGTAGATGGACACCCAGTCAAGTGGGTTGCTTTGTCCTGGATGATGTCAAATCTCTTGATTGTTTTCAGAGCTGCATCCATCCAGGCTAGTGGGGAATATTCCATCACACTCCTGACTTGAGCCTTGTAGATGGTGGGCAGGCTTTAGGGTTTCAGGAGGTGTGTTACTCGCTACAGTATTCCTAGCCTTTGATCTGCTGTTGTAACCACTGTATTTATTTGGCTGTTTCATTTCAGATTCTAGAATCATAGCATCCCTACAGTGTGGAAACAGGTCATTTGGCCCAACAAGTCCACACCGAACCTCCGAAGAGTAACCCACCCAGACCCATTCCCCGACCCTATTATTCTACATTTACCATGGACTAATGCACCTAACCTCCACCTACGGGCAATTTAGCATGAACAATTCACCTAACCTGCACATCTTTGGATTAATAGACAATAGGTGCAGGAGTAGGCCATTCTGCCCTTCGAGCCTGTGGGAGGAAACCGGAGCACCCGAAGGAAACCCACGCAGACATGGGGAGAATGTGCAAACTCTACACAGACAATCGCCCGAGGCTGGAATCGAACTCATGTCCCTGGTGCTGTGAGGCAGCTGTGCTAACTACTGAGCCACTGTGCCGCTGCTTGTCAATGGTTAATGCCTGAATGGTGATAATAGGGGATTCAGTGTTGGAACTGCCATTGATAGTAATGCCATTGAAGGTCAAGAGGCAATAGCCAGACTCTCTCTTGTTGAAGATGCATATTTCCTGGCACTTGTGTGGGATGAAAGTTAATCGTCACAAATCAGTTCAAGCCTGGAAATCTGTTCAGGTTTGCTACATATGGACATGGACTGTTTCAAGTATTTCCTGTTCAAGTATTTAACCAATTCCTGTTTGAAAGCTACGATTGATCCTGTACTCACCATCTTACATCAGTGTTCTTCAAATCCTGATCACATTGTGTGGCATGGAGGGTATGAGGAGCCATGGGGAGTGAGAAAGTGAAATGATTTGGCATAAAGTGTGTGTGCGGGGGATAGTGGGTTGTAAGAAGTTTGTTGTTTTTCTTTTTTTAACTTGCAATTTCCATCACCCACCACCCAGCGAGTTCTGAAGTCTGTCCAAGGAGAGCAGGCTCAACTCTCATTAATATCCAACTCACCACCCCCCCACCCCCACCCCCACCCCCACCCCCTTGTGGATCAAAATCTGGCCATCTTTGGTACTTCCTCCCCAGCCAGGTCTGCGGGACTGGGATGTTTACAGCATTGCATTGCAGACCTGAGGCAGCAATCCAGGCCTCAGTCTCTGCAATGCCCAGGGTTATACATGTTTTATTCAAAAGCTGTTTTGTCATTGCTGATTTTTAAAAAAATACATTTTATTGAAGCAATTTATTCCAATGAGTGAAACAATGCAACAAAATGTCTTTCTCTCAGCATTACTCAAATTTTGTATCACCAAATGATAACTTGTTTTGTTATCCTCATCTGCCACTTTTGAAGATTTGTACAGAAACAACCACAAGGTCTCTCAGTTCTTGCACCTCTTCTATATTATTGTTTGAATTGTGAAATTATGCATGTTAACTATGGAATTCACTCAAGAAACATATTTACTCAAACAGTGGTTGACACATCAATGGTTGAACTAGAATTTTCTTCCATAAAGTGGTGCAGTGGCCTCAACTAAAAATTTCAAATCTGAGTGGAACAGATTTTTGTGATGTAAAGGTTATGGAATCAAGGCAGGCAAATGGAGTTAAGACGCATCAGCCTTGGTCTAATTGAATGGTGGTATGTAGTGGAGGGCAGGAATTTTGATTCCTGTTCCTATGTTCCAACTGTATACATGCTAGTATAAGAAAGGCATGTATTTTCCTCTGGTGTTTCTCCTTGGCATCGTGGCCAAATCTATCTCCAAACAATTTTAACAAAACAAATTGTTTGGTTCGTTATCACATTACCACTTGCAAGAGCTTGTAGGGCATACTTTGGTTGCTGTATTTTTGATATATTGGGACTTATCTTCTTTAAGAAAGCAGAGAGATTTATGGAGAGATTTGCTTGTGTTTATCAAAATTTTGAAGAATTCAAATATCAATAGACAGTAAAAAACTGTTTCCATTGACAGAGCATCAGTAACTTGTGGTCAAACGTTCAAATTAATTGACAAAAAAAAAGATGAGAACCTTTTGACAAAAACATATGGCAACTACACTTCAAAAATACTTCATTGGCTGCGCTGCACTCCATGACTTCCTGAAATTGTGAAAGGTACTATTCAAATCCAATTTTTGCTTCTTTTTCTTATAAAAAATATCATTGGTTTTATAACAACAGTTGAGCAAAGTAATTATTTTAACATTGCTCAAAGTCACACTGCATCACACACTGCACATCCTGTAAGTTAGATTTTCTGGACTACTTATGAACAATGAATACACATTAGCCTGAAGATTGGGAACGGTTTTTTTCATGGGAACAGGCTCAGGTTTTAACAGGCATGTATGCTGAAGGAAGGACAAACCAGAGACCAGTAACAAGCTGTTTAATGTCGCATTCCCAATGAGTGTTGTGGAATTACTGGAATGATAAATAATCTCAGTTATAAAAACACTATTCCTGTAAGTACATTCTAAACTTGAGGGCGCAGAAAAGCTACAGAAATATTGATGTTGTAAGATGAGACCTCATTATGTAACAGTAGAAAGGAGATGACCATGAAGAGATGTGTAGGATAACAAATATAATTTAAAGATAGAGTTGGTAAATAACTTCACATTAAACAATGGAAATGTGATGCTCAAGCTATCAAAAGACTAATTAAAGATTAATATCAGAATTTCCCTTACACTGAGACTAATTGACATGTAGAATGGAATTCCAGAGAAGGTAGAGGACACAAAAATCCTAGAATGGTTTGACAAATGCCTTTAATGGGAAACAACAGGATTATTCTGAATCAATAAGCTATGCTAGGCCAAATGACCATCCTCATCTCTGTTTATTTGGAGAGAAGGCCATTCAGCCCATGAATCCCAACACTATGGGCCATCTTCATCGACACTTTCCTGAGGAAAATTACAGAAAATGTTTCCCTTATTCAAATACTGGCTAAAAGAAATATGCGATATCTATAATTCCTTCAACAGTGCACTCCAAATGTGACAACTCAATGGTTACAGTGGCATAGACTTTACAATGACATAAATGTTATAGGTTTCCAATAGAGAATTTAATTGTTATTATGGCAATCAGTCCAATTTTTCATGAGTTTCTAATTAATTACTGATTGATAATAAGTTACTCTTTCAGTTCTTTTCTAATTATCAGAAAGTAATCAAGGCCCTTTTAGATTCCACTGTTTACTACAATGAAAGTAATGGAAATCATTGGGTATTTTAAGTTTAAATGTTAATTTAATGGAAAATTAGACCACAACTTTAAGCAAGATTAATAATTGCAGGTTAAAGAAAGAGATAAACAGCTAAACCTTTCTAACTCACCAGTTAGGCTTTCACTAGAATATTGTGCCCAATTTCTTTAGTTTACAGCTTAGGAAGAATGTCGAAGCTTTGGTGGAAGTTCTGAGGAGATTTACCAGAATTGCATAGTGATGAGAAATTTTAGTTATGTGGAGAAATTAGAGAAGCTAGGATTTATCTTCAAAGGCAGAGAAGTTTACAGAGAGAAACAAAACCAGAAATTGCTGGAAAAGCTCAGCAGGTCTGGCAGCATCTCTGGAAAGAAATCAGAGTTAACGTTTTGGGTCCAGCGATGCCTCCTCAGAATTCAATTCCTCAGTTCTGAAGAAAGGTCTCTGGACCAAAAACATTAACTCTGATTTCTCTCCAGAGATGCTGCCACACTTGCTGAGCTTTTCCAGCTATTTCTGGTTTTGTTTCTGTTTGCCAGCATCTGCAGTTCTTTTGGTTTTTATGTTTAAGGAGAGATTTGATTAAATTTTTTTAATTTATGTAGAATTCTGATATCAATAGATAGTTTAAAACTGTTTCCGTTGGCAGACCATCAGTAACCGGAGGTCATATATTTAAATTAATTCGTGAATAAAAGGAAAGCTGAGAATCTTTTGACACAGTATGTTATCATAAGCTGGATTGCACTGTCTGACTGAGCAGTGAAAGCACATTCACTAGATACTTTCAGCATGAAATTAATGAATTCTTGAAAAGGGACAAAACCTGCCAAGTTATAGAAAAAGATTGGCAGAGTTGAACTAACTGGAAATTGTTTCAATGAACCAGGACAGATATGATGGGTTAAATGACCCCATTCTGATGATAAGAAGTACATTTGTTTGAAACAAGAGGGAGAATTGAAAACACAGAAGTTTTTGGCTTTTTAATTCTGTTTTTGCAGCAAGCTCAGTGCTTCCAGACAAAATACTCTCGGTTCCCAACTGGGGTTGTCTGACAATCTCTGTTACCTTCCGGACTTCATCTGCATCTTGTTCCCAGTCAGCGGTGCTGCTGGTAGACAAGGCCCGGGAGGATTGAACTGTTCAGATCAGTCATTAATCAAGTCCAAGACAAGGCCTTTATGCCTCACCATTCACTGTTACTTCTCACTTTGCTCAGTGAAAGTTGTGGGTATGGAAGCTCGGCTGAAAGGTCCAAATGAGTGCAGATGCAGCCAAAGTTAAAATGGTTTGCCTCATTCTAACAATAACTTTAAAAATAGAGAACATTTTTGCTTCCAAATATTCTTTCTGATTTCAACGGCAATTTGTACTTTTGTAGCACCCTTAACAGACCCAAAAGTACTTTGCGGGACCAACATTAAACCATAGACAACACTGAGGTCTTCTTCAGACTGGCAGCTCTTCATTGATCATCAGCATCACCAGGAAGTGGTGGCTCGCTGGTGGTACTTCACCCACATTGAGGCTCAGGAATGGGTGAGTCTTTGTGGGATTCAGCAACAAGTGGCAGTGGGCACCCCTTCCCAATGTTAGGTCTTTCAATCAGGCATTAAATGTCTTTGAATTAAATATCCCAATGAAAAACCCACAAAACAAATACGTCAGGATTTGAGGTTTCTCGCATGGTATGTTCACTGTCCAGTGGTGGGTAAATACCAGCCACTGAAGCCTGACTCCTTTAAATGGAGTCCATTCATTGCCCACTTACTGGCCTCAATTGATGGTGGGACCCAAAGGTGTTCCAGATAGCTTCCCTGATGCAGACATAATCATGACAGTGACAGGAGGGCAGCAGAATGCTCACCTGGCACCTTTCTGCCTGTTTAAATGCCACCCACCCACCCGAACACAAACCTGCTACAGGGAAGGGCTTTAAATGCCATCCTCAATCTTAACATTCAACCCAGGTCATTGGGTGATAAAATCAAGAAGGCCTTCTCTGTGCTAATGTACTGGAAGTTAGAAACTCTCTTCCTGCTGATTCTGGGATGATTGGAGCTTTCAGATTGAAACTGATCACGTGTAAGGCCATTAGCCCTTGGAGCTAGCGTGGACAAATGACTACACATAGAGATCCGCTCTGACCAAACTGAACAGCAGGGGGCTGATTAGCCTCCTCCTGTCCCTATATTTTTCATTCTTTCATGAAATATGGGTATTGCTGACAAGGCAATGGTGATGATGTAGGTTGCAAATATCACTCAAACAATTTATAAAAGGAGCAAAGAAAGATATACCCATCCTCTTACACAGTACAGTGGTACAGTGGTTAGCACTGCTGACTCACAGTGCCAGAGACCCAAGTTTAATTCCAACCTCAAGCCACTGTCTGTGTGGAGTTTGCACATTCTCCCTGGGTTTCCTCTGGGTGCTCTGGTTTCCTTCCACAGTCCAAGGCCATGCAGTGTAGATGGATTGGCAGTGCTAAATTGCCCATAGAATCCAGGGATGTACAGGCTAGGTGGGTAGGCCATGGGAAATGCAGAGTTATAGAAATAAGGTAGGGGTCTGGGTGAGATGCTCTTTGGAGGATCGGTGTGGAATTGATGGACTGAATGGCCTGCTTCAGCACTATTGGGATTATTTCTCCAGAAGTAGGGAAAATGCTAGAATCTATCATAAAGGATAAGTGGATACTTGGATAAAATTATCTGATTATGCATAGTCAGCATTGATTTGCCAATGGAAATCACATTTACACAAACGTTTTGGAGTTTTTATAGGTGGTTCAGTGGTTAGCACTGTTGCCTCACAGTGCTAGGGACCCAGGTTCAATTCCTGTCTGTGTGAAATTTGCACATTCTCCCTATGTCTGCGTGGGTTTCTTCCAGGTGCTCCGGTTTCCTCCCACAGCCCAAAGATGTGCAGGTCAGGTGAATTGGCCATGCTAAATTGCCCATAGTGCTAGGTGCATTAGTCAGGGGGAAATACAGGGTAGGAGAATGGGTGTGGGTGGGTTACTCTTTGGAGAGTTAGTATGGACTTGTTGGGCCGAAGGGCCTGTTTCCATACTGTAGGGAATCTAATCTGATCAAAAATATTACTAACAAAATTGATGAAGGGGAGTTGGTGGGAGTAGTATATTTAGATTTTCAGAGGGCTTTTGATTTCAGCCGTCACTAGAGGAAGGATTGATGAACAAACAGAAAGCAAGAGTGTAGGAATTAATGGAACATTAGGAGAATGTGACTAGTGGGGTACCACAAGGATCAGTATTTGGGCCCCAACTGTTCAAAATACATATACCAATGATTTGGATATGGACTCAAATGTAGTATTTACAAATTTGCAGATTATATAAGGCTTAGCAGGAATATGTGTTGTAAGGACGATGTAAAACATGTTTAGGAGGATTTGGACAAGTTTAGAGATTAGGCAAGAACATGGCTGATGGAATCTAATGTGGGAAATGTGATGATATCCACTTTAGTAGGAGAAACAGATGCGCAGAGTATTTCTTAAATGGTGAGGGGTTGGAAAGTGTAGATCTGCAAAGGTGTAGTTGTCAATAAGTCTCTGAATGCCAACACGCAGGTGCAAAAAGCTATGGGGAAGGCTAATGGAATGTTAACCTTTATTACAAGAGGATGTAAATACAGGAATAGTGAGGTCTTGCTTCAATTCTATAGGAGCTTGGTTAGACTGCACCTGGAGTACTGTGTGCAGTGTTGATCTTCTTATCTCAGGAAAGAAACTATTGCCATAGAGAGAGTGCAACAAGGCTTCACTAGAATTGTTCCCAGGATGCTGAGGCTATCCTACGACAAAATATTAACCAAACTCGACCTGTATTCCCTGAGGTTTCGAGAAATAAGAGTTGATCTTATTGAAACTTACAAAATATGTAAAAGCAAAGATGGAATAGGTGCAGGTAAAATATTTCCCCTGGTTGGGAGTCAAGAACCAGGGGCCATACAGTAAAAACTAAGAGGGATGCCAGTTCGGTCTGAGATGGGGAGAAATTGTTTTTCTTGGAGAGTGGTAACTCTTTGGAATTCTTTATCTTGGAGGGCTATGGAAGCTCAGTCTTCTGAGAATATTTAAACTACAGGTTGATAAAATTCTGATTACCAGTGGTGTAAAGGGTTATGGGTAAAGGCATTGAGTATTCAATCAGCCATAATTGTATTAAATGTGGATTGGCTCAATGGGCAGAATGGCTTACATCTGTTCCAATGTTCCCATCCCTATCCTTAATTACCCTTGAACTGAGATGATAGTTTAGAGTCAACCATGTTACTGTTGACACGAATAAGACAATAAGATAAAGGAGTAGAATTAGACCATTTAGCCAACTGAGTCTGCTCCGCCACTCAATAATGGCTGAAATGTTTTTCAATTCCATTCTCCTGCCTTCTCCCAGTAACCTTTGATCCCCTTACTAATCAAGAACTTCTGTCTTAAATACATTCAGTGACTTGGTTTCCACAGCTTTAAGTGGCCGTGAATCTCACAGATTCATCATTCTCTGGCTGAAGAAATTCATTCCACTTCACCTCAATTCTAAAGGGTTGTCCCCTTTATTCTTAGGTTGTGCCTTCAGTCCTAGTTTCTTCTATGAGAGGATACATCTTCTCCATTTCCACTCTATCCAGGCTTCTCAGAACTCTAAGTTTCAATGAAATCCTCCAACCTCATCCTTTGAAACTCTATCAAGTACAAATGCTGAATCCTCAACCACTCCTGTGAGGCAGTCTTTTAGTATTGAGTTCAGGGAAATGGCAGCTGATCTTGTTAGATAATAGTTTCAAATGATTTGCAGCTAAAAACCAAATAAATAGAGTTGAGGAACAGATTAGCTCTGATCGAACAGAATGGCAGCACAGGCTCCAGGACTGAATAGTTTCCTCCTGACCTTGTAACCTTAAGTAAATAAATTAGTTAATTCAACGTGTCAGTTCCGAATGACATGCTAATTTTGTTCAGCAAGCCTTAGCGACTCCAACAAATCCCCTTTGAAATCATCAGTGGTACGCAAGAAATGCCTTATTAGGAGGCAACAGAATTAGCATTGACAAAAAACAATATCAGAATAGCTACGCACCCAGAATAATATATAGCACACCAGAGTCTCCTTTAACTGATCATATCTGAAGACTATAACTGCAATCAGATAAAAAGATTGTAATTTCAATTTTAATAAATTATCAGATTTTTAAATGTATATTTTTTGCTTATGATAATTTTTTCTAAATACAATCACTCCTGAGATTCATATTAATAATTCTGTTGAGATTTTCAACATTTAACTTGCCCTTTTCGTTATTTTTATTTCCTGGAGAGAATAAATCCATTTTTCAGAGATTGTACTCCAAGATCAATCATCTAGCTGCCTCTTGTCACCTTGAAATTTTGCCCTGATCCTTATCTATCTCCTGGACAATTTAATAGTAAATAGTAAATCTCCTAACAAACTGTGAAAGGAGGGATATGTCTGTTGTTACCAGGGATACATATTTATTCTAATTCATTCATCATTGAAAATATAGCACTGATTTATTTTCTCTTCATTTCACACTCCCTGATTGGAACATCTGCATTGTATCTTTAAGGTCAAGTAATATATTTAGTAAAGCATTTTTTTTGTTTCATTTACATGCACTCTCTTTTTGAATAGTTTTTAACAGAGATAGGTTTTTGATTAGTAAGGGGGTCAAGGGTTACAGGGAGAAGGCAGGAGAATGGGGTTGAGAAACATCAGCTATGATTGAATTGTGGAGCAGACCAAATGGCCTAATTCTCCTCCAATAGCTAATAGTGTTATAGCCTTATAAGAAATTGAGTTGTTCTATTGGGAAGATTTTGATCTAATTTTGATGGTGGTTTAAATATGTAATATATATTTATATATTGACATACATAATTCCCTCCGTAACAGTATTATGGGTAAACCTTTAGCACATGGACTGCAGCAGTTCAAGAAGGCAGCTCACCCCCACCTTCTCAAGAACAAATAGGATGGGTAGTAAATGCTGGCCAGCCAGTGACGCCCATGTTCCACAAGTGGATAAAAAAATCATATATTTAATATATATGTACATGAAAATATAGATGTGAGAAATCTAACACTAATGTCTAGGACTTAGTTCTTTGTGCAATAAGTGTTGGAGCAGTTGAATTCAGTGGCGAATAACTCCCTGCTATAAAGCTCACCATATCCAGCACCAATTAGCTCTAATCAAGAGTCTCACTGCTGAAGCCTTGCCTTGCCTGAGACTGTTGGCCAATCACGGGCCAGTAGCCGCAGGGAGGTGAAAGAGCCTGGGGGGGCTGTAGTTGTGAGAAAGGGGTACTATTTGGGGCAGTTTGCTAACTGGGACAGTCAGAACGGTTAGAGGCAAGGGCAGGAGTTGGCTTTCAGTGGCATCCCCCTGGCCCCAGGCCCCAGCCCTAACATTGATCAGATAGGTTACCATGGTTAACCTGTCAGGAAAGCAGCCATTTTTCTCAGCTGCCGGGAAGGCAGGTAATTGGGCTGGCAGCAAGTTGAGGGCCTGAAGAGGCTGTTAACTAATTATTACTTAGTGGTGGTTCAAGAAGGTCGTCCATGGACATTCTCAACCAGGATTTAATCACTGAGATTAGGAAGAGCTTTGCATCTCCCAGGTCAAAATGTCCAATTATTTGATGTTCTCCACCACATCCATGAGAGGGGAAAATCATGCTCAATGAATGAAAATGTCTACATTTTCAGCCAGTAATGGTTCCTTTGCACTTTTCTTTTATAAAGTCTATATAGTTTTGTATTTATTATCCCATTCCAGGTTAGTTCAATTTCCTATGATGTGATGTAAGTCAAGCAAACTGTATTGACCCATATAGGTCAATTACACGTGTAACTCAACTTTATTTGATTTGATTTATTTTTTGTCCTATGTATCTAAGTGAAAAGCTTTGTTTATGACCAGTGAAAAAAATCTTAGACAGAGGCATACAGGTTACATCGCACAGGGCATGAGCTAGGCAAGATTGATGTTAGCAAGATCAGCATTATTTGAAGTTAGAAAGTCCATTCATCAATCTAATAATATCTGGGAAGAAACTGTTCCTGAACTTCTGGTGCATGTGTTCTGGCTTCTGTATCTAGAATCTGGTGGAAGAGGTTGTAGGAGAGCATTACTGGGTTGTGGTGGGTCTTTGATGATGCAGCGAACTGTGTAAGTGGAGTCCATGAGTGGAAGGTTGGCTTCTGAGATGGTATGGGCTGTGCACACCATCTTCTTAGTTTCTTACGGTCCTTGGCAGAGCAGTTGCCATACCAGGCCATTATGCATCTGGATAGTATGCTTTTAGTGGTGCATCTGTAGAAGTTGGTGAGGGTCCTTACGACATGCCAAATTTCCTGAGCCACCTGAGGAAGAAGAGGTATTGTTGTGCCTTCTTGACCGTTGCATCTATGTGGGAAGTCCGGGTCAGATTGTCGATTATCATCAATCCCAGGAACTTGACACTCTCCACCTTCTCAACCTCAGCTCCATTGGGGTGGGGGTGGTGGGGGGAAGTGGTGTCTCCTTCTCCTTTCTCTCTGAAGTCAATAATCAGTTCTTTAGTGGCTCTAATGTTCTTTAATGGCTGAAATTGTAAGAATAGTGAAACCTATCTATGTTTAAAGATGGCAAGAGCTACCTGCCTACCTTTTGGTGGATTTTAGCTGAGTGGCAAGGTATTCCTGGAATGGTGCGAAGTAAGTTAGGCATAGAATTAGATGGGAGGGACACCATAGAGAGGCAGAGCAGGCAGTGACTGAGGTGCATTCGGTAAGATACAGTGAGACATCTTGCTTGACCTCGCAGCAAGAATCCCAATGTATTCATAAACCAAAACAGTTTAAGATTTCAACACCATTTTGTTTTATGGTATTTTCAGTTTTATATAGTCTTCAGGCATTGTTCACTTTCTAAACACTATTCTAGTTTCTGATATATAAATGGCTATATTGTTCTTATTTCTTATGGTCTAAGTCTGACTGTGTAATATGCGGATAAGACAGTATTCATCATTTCAGGAAATGATACAATGTCACATGATCTTGCTTGCTTTTGATTGATTCATTTAATTTATTGTCACGTGGAATTAATTAGCTTTGTCAGCGAACAGTACAGGCAGATCATAGTAAGCAGGGTCAAGGGTGATAAAACTTTGGATCGAGTGAGGTATTCAGGTTACACTGCACAGGACATACACAAGGCAAGATCAACATTGACAAGATCAACATTATTTGAAGTTAGAAAGTCCATTCAGCAGTGAAATAATGGCCAGGAAGAGGCTGTTTTGAACCTGCTGTTGTGTGTGTGTGTGTGGTCTTCTGAACAATATAACACAGGAACAGGCCCTTCAGCCCTCCAAGTCTGCACCCCACCTAACCACATTTTGCCCTAACCTCACTTACAGGGTCCATATCTTTCCATTCCTTTCCTATTCATGTATTCGTCCAGGTGCTTCTTGGGTGCTGCTATTGTGTTTGCTTCCACCACCTCTTATGGCAGTCCGTTCCAGCCACTCACCACCCTGTGTACGAAAAATTTGCCTCGCACATCTCTTTTAAGCTCCCCCCTTGCACCTTGAACCTGTGTCCCCTAGTAAATGACCCCTCCGCCCTGGGAAAAAGCCTCATACTTCCCACTCTATCCACGCCATTCACAATCTTATAAACTTTCATTAGATCACTCCTCAACCTCCTGTGTTCCAGTGAAAACAAATCTAGTCTATCCAAGTTTTCCTATCCAACTTTTCCTCATAGCTAAAATTGCCCATCCCTGGTAACATCCTCATAAACCTTTGCTGCACCCTCTCCAAAGCATCCACATCCTACTGGTAATGTAGCGACCCGAACTGTACACAGTATACCACGTGTGGCCTAACTGAAGTTCTATAAAGCTGCAGTATAACTTGTCTATCCTTATACTCAATGCCCCTTCTAATTAAGGCAAGCATGCTATAAGCATTTTTTACTACCTTATTTATCTGTGCTGCCAGCTTTGATGATGTTGGCAGCCTTTCCGTGGCAACGAGAGGTGTAAACAGAGTCCGTGGCTGAGAGGTCGACTTCCATGATGGTCTGGCCTGTGCACACAACGTTTTGTAGTATCTTACGGACTTTGGCACAGCAGTTGCCATACTAGGCCATTATGCACTCTGACAGTATGCTTTCTATGATGCATCTGTAAAAGTTGGTGAGCCTTGTGGAAAGATGAAGCCAAAGTAAAATGGTTCTTAAATAAAGTCAGATTTTGCAAATGTTCTTTAGCAGCACAAAACTATGAATATTTTTGTTTCCTTTTTATGAGAGAGGAGATAAAGGCACTTAACTTAGTACAAAAATGATTCATAAGGACGATATCAGAATTGAGAAATTGTACCTTTTAGTAAGTCTGTAATTCTTTTTTCTCAGGCTGATCTAAAAGATTCTTTAAAATTATGGACTGTTCCAATCAGATGTTTCCACTTATGGAGGAGTCTAAAACTAAGGGTCATAAATACTAGATAAGCCTTAGTGGCTTTAGTTAGGAATTCAAAAGAAATTTCTTTACCTAGAGATTGGTTAGAATGTGGAACTCCCCAGTACAAAAGTTAACTGAAGTGACTAGCATAGATGCATTTAAGGAAAAGATAAGTAAGTACGTATGGGAGAATGAAATAGAAGGCTATGCTGATGAGATGAAATTAAGAGAGTATGGGAGGAATCACATGTGGAACATAAACACGGGTATAGAGCTGTTTGACCAACTGGCCTGTTTCAGTGCTGTGAATTCAATGTAAAAGTATGCACATAGTAAGAACTTATAAACTAAAATAAGTCCCTATCACGTAGACAGTGCCTTGTATCCTAACTTTGTCATTCACATAGAAAGGGAAGGAAATGCAGGGCCATGAGGTAAAGGGAGGAGATTGGGGCTACCTACATTGCTTTTGCAGACAGCTGGCAGGCAAACTGGCCTCCATCTCTGCTGTGGCCATTCGACAGTCTGTATTCTATGATCATCATAGGTGTTGATTATAATGGCACCATTTAAATCGTACTAAATATACGATTATTATTATTTCAGCAATTCTGGCTCACCAACTTTAAAAATTCCTCTGATTTCAAGACAAACTAGATCTTTACGGCTTTAATTCACTATTTGCACAATAATAACCGCGGCTGATTAAGGGTGTGCTAATTCTCCACTTTCCCACTTACTTATTAAACTTTTAATAAAGTAAACAGCTGATGAGGATTCAGGCAGTTTCACTGAATTGCTTTAAGTCTTTTCTGTGGCAAATTATATCAGTGTCTAAGTAGTGATCACCAAGTATGGAAGAGTTGGATCGGAGGGTTTGTTTCCATGCTGTACATCTCTCTGACTCCACAACTCTACTCATAGTCAGAAGATTGATATGCACTAATCCCTTGTTCCACTACTGTGAATAGCACTGTTGACTGACATTTTAGATTTCCAGAGACTTTCAGGGTTATATAAGTAAGATTCAGCAACAGCATGCATTTATATATTGTAATACCATTAATACAACAAAATATCCCAAAACACTTCACAAGTATGTTAATAGATGAAGTTTGAGTCTGATGTGCCCAAAGGCTCGGTCATAGCATCATAATAGTAGGAGAAAAATACAAACGTACCAATGTTTTCCAGAATTCTAGAGCTTAGACCCCCAATTGCATTGTGAAGGAAATCAGGGGTTCACAAAGCTGCCAGAATTGGAAGCACACAGAATTCTCTACAAGCTGTAGGGCTACAGGAGGTTATAGGGATTTGAATGCAAGTATGAGAATTTTAAATTCAAGCTGTTGTTAGATCCAGAGCTAATGTAGATTTAGTGACTATCAGAGTGAAAGCCAAATTAACTTTGTATGGTTTAGGATACAGGCAGCAGAATTTTGATGACTCAGTTTACCCTGGTTACTAGGAGCAATGATTAGAAAAAGTTGTGGATCCGTCCCTCCATGTCCTTGATGTGACAGCAAGCCAACAGTACCTTCTTTACCCATCTATTTAACATCCCAAATAATACAGTGACGTTCTCAGGTTAGAAAGTGCAAAACACTGCATTTTAGTTACCCTGACATGATTTGAATACGCATTGTTATCACTGTCAATATTTAACTCCATATTTTTCAGTTGTAACAACTAATAATTACTATTAAGTAATAATCATCATTACTGTAAATAATTAGCTGCTTCAATGATAAGAGAGAAAGAAACATGAAATATTAGCAGCTGCTCTTTATCGTATTGCTGTGTATATCATAGATAGTGACATAGATTGGACATGAGAAAGGGAAATGAGAAATGTACATTTGGTTTGTGTTAAGTTGACAGACTGTTTGCATCAAAATCATATTCACTATTCAATAATATCGTGATAACAGCAGCTGACATAAGACACTAATATCTACATTATAATTTAACAAAGAAATGTCTGGCCTGCCTTCAAATCCACTTAAGGTGTATGTCAAATAAATCGGCTATCGTCGAATGCTTTGAGAAGTCACAGACTGAAAGAGCAAAATCCCAGTGGCTTAGAAGTACCAGCAGAACTTAGTGACACAATCTCTGCCTTAAATACATTGTTGTGAACAAAATCACATGAGTTTGATAATTACACTGTGTCCCTCTTCTTCAGAATGGATTTTATAAAATTTTGTAACATACTAGAATGCCCCAGTTTAGACTTCCATTTTGTGGTGAGCTCTTAGATCATAGTTGATAAAGAGTGACTCAGTGAAATAACAAAGTATATTGTAATGACATTTTCAACACTTCAGGGGAGCATTAGACAACAGATATCATACGGAGCCATTTAAAGTGATATTAAGTCAAATGGCCATAAGGTTGGCAGAGAGATAGATTTTAAGAAGCATATTAAAGAAGGAAATTGACATAGAGAGGCAGAGAGGTATAAGAGGGGAATCAGAATGTTAATGCCTGGCAACATAGACCTGGCCCCCAAATGTGGAACAATTATAATTAAGGATACTCAAGACAGCATAAATAATTGAATTCAGTTTTCTCAGAGAGTTGTGGAGCTGGAGGTGGTTGTAGAGGTGGGGAGGAATAAGGCCATGGACAGAATTTGAAACCAAGAACAAGAATTTTAACACTAATACACTACTTGACCGGGAGCCAGTGTGGATCAGCGAGAACTGGAGTTGGAGGAGAACCAGACGATATAAGTTGGGGCATGGATGGTCAGTGGAATTTTGGATGACCATAAACTTGCAGAATATGGGAGACCAGTTGGCAGTGCAGTGAAGGTAACAGAAGCGTAAATGAGGGTTTCAGCAGCAGACGTGCTCTTGCAGGAGCAAAGGTCAGTGAATTTATTGATCCACTCACAGAATGGCTGGGTCAGTAATTATTGCCAATTTGTAATTGCCCAGCAGAATTGAACTGCTGTCTTGAAATGCTGCAGACCCATAGGTATGAGTACACCAACCACATTGCGGTTAGGGAAGGAGTTCCAGGGGATCTTCAATGTTGACCAGCACGGTGGCTTGAGGGCAGCAGCATCACTGATCAAGCTCGTTGAGTCGTAAAGGACATTGCTGCTAGACTGGGTCTGTGGCAGGAGGTGAGGGAACCAACAAGAGGGAAAAATATAGTTGACCTCATCCTTACTAGTCTGCCAGCCACAGATGCATCTGTTCATGGCATTAAGAATGACCAAGTGCTTCCAATTAAACCTGTTGGACTATAACCTGGTGTTGTGTGATTTTTAACTTTGTACACCACAGTCCAACACCAGCATCTCCAAATCATCAACCCTAGACAGGGCTAAGTAATTTCAGAACTAGTGGATCAGTTATTATCCTGCCACGTTTAGTCATGAGTGGTGGTAGACAATAAAACAACCCATTGGAAGAGGACCCTTCACAAATATCACCATTCTCAATAAAGGAGAGACCAGTACATCAGCAGGGAGGTTATGTTAGAGCTGGTAGGCCACAGCCGGAGCACTGTATTTGTTCTGCTCAGTGCACTACAGGAGGATGCAATTGCACTGGAGTGAGTTAAGAGGAGATTCACCAGGATGTGGCCTGGGATAGGCTAGAAATTTTTGGTGGGTACACTCAGGTTGTTTTCTTTAGAGCAGAAAAGGCTGAGAGGTCTGATTGAGGTGTAGATATTTTCCTAATCAACCTGTTTATAGCTGTTATTAAACACAACTGGAGCAAGTTTTCCAGGCTTCCTGGTAGGGATAATGTCAGCCCTTGTGATTGAGGTGTGTAAGATTCTGAGGGGCATGGGTAGGGTGAATAGAAAGCAGGGTGAAGGGTTAGTAATGAGGGGGTATCATTTTAAGGTGAAGGGCAGGAAGCTGAAAAGAGTTTTCTTCAACTCTCCTCTCACCTCGAGAGTGATGAGAATCTATAATACACTGCCTGGGAGGGGAGCAGAAATGGGGAACCTCACAACCTTTAAAATGTATGTGGTGAATACTTGAACTGTCATAACATTCAAGGCTATGGGCCAAGTGCTGGTATTAGTGTAGGTAGGTTGGCACAGATTTAATGTGTTGAAGGGCCTCTGTTAAAGTTGTATGACTCTATGATTCAATCAGTGCAAACAATAACGCTGAAGCATACACAACAACCTTCAGCCAGAAGTGCCAAGAGAATAATCCATCTCATCCTCCTCCAGAGGTCCTCATCATCAAACAGGAAAGGTGTCAGCCAATTCAATGCACGCCATCTGATGTCAAGAAATGGTTAGCTTCAGGCCCTGGCAATATTTCAGCAATAATACTGAAGGTGTACACCAGAAAATTCCACGCCCCTAACCAAGCTGTTCCAGTCTAGCTACAAGAGATGGAAATGTGTTGCTGGAGAAGCGCAGCAGGTCAGGCAGCATCTAGGGAACAGGAAAATTGATGTTTCGGGCATTAGCCCTTCTTCAGGAAAGAAGGGCTAATGCCCGAAACGTCGATTCTCCTGTTCCCTAGATGCTGCCTGACCTGCTGCGCTTCTCCAGCAACACATTTCCATCTCTGATCTCCAGCATCTGCAGACCTCATTTTCTCTCCAGTCTAGCTACAACACTGGCATTTGCCAACAATGTTGGAAATTGTCCAGGTGTGTCCCAAACACAACAAGCAGGACAAATCCAACCCGGCCAATTACCACCCCATCAGTATCGACCATCAGTGAAGTGATGGAAGGTGTCATCAATAGTGCTATCAAGCAGTACCTGCTCAGCAATAGCCTGCTCAGTGACCACCAGTTTGGGTTCTGCCAGAGCCACTCAGCTCCTGACCCCATTACAAACTTGGTTCAAACATGGACAAAAGAGCTGAATTCCAGAGATAATAAAAAGTGACAGCCCTTGACATTAAGGCCACATTTAATTGAGTGTGGCATCAAGGAGCTTCAGTAAAACTGGAATCAGAGAGAATTGAGGGAAAGTCTCCATTAGTTGGAATTATCCTTTCAACAAAGAAAGATGGTTGTAGTTGTTAGAGGTCAGTTATCTCAGCTCCAGGACATCTCTGAGGGGTTCCTTGGGGCAGTGTCTTAGATCCACCCATCCTCGCTGCTTCATCAATGGCTTTCACTCCTTCATAAGGTCAGAAGTGGGGATTGCATAATGTTCAGCATCATTTGTAATACCTTAGGTACTGAAGCAGTCCAGGTCCAAATGGAACAAAACCTGGACAATATCCAGATTTGGGCTACTTGATGGCACTGTTAATGACACCATCCATCACTTTACAGATGATCAAGACTGAAGGGGCGGTAATTGACCTGGTTGGATTTATCCTATTTCTTATGTACGGGACATACCTGGACAATTTCCAACATTGTTGGCTAGATGTCAGCGTTGGAGCTGGACTAGATCAGGTTGGCTAATGGCATGGCATTTTCTGGTGTAAGCCTTCAGTATTATTGCTGAAATATCGCCAGAGCCTGTAGATAACTGCTTCTTGACATCAGCTGACATGAATCAGTATGATGAAGCTCTGATGAAGAGTCATCTAGACTTGAAACGTTAGCTTGCTCTCTCTCAATGGATGCTGCCTGACCCATTGTGATCTCCAACTTTTTTTTATTTTCAGCTCTGGAATGAAATTTTTGTCAATTCCTATTACAGTTTTGGCAACTTCTACATGTACCCAATAATGAGCATAGGCTCACTGACAGCAACGTTTGCATTTCCACATTATTCAGCAAGTATTCAAACTCCCCAAATTGCTGTCAGTTTCAGTGAAATAATGATTGCAGATACCAAAATAAGGCCAATATTACTGTGAAATGCTAGGAAGACTTATTGTTACAGCATGATATTTTACAACTCCACAGTCCTCAGTTGATTAAAATGTTTTATTAACTTGGTGAAGCTGGGTCAGGTTAAAAGTTGGAAGGAAGGTCAGGTACAACCTTTCTCAATTAAAGGGCAATGGAGTTGAAGGGAAGTTATTGATCTGGACATTGTAAAGTGTACATTCAAGGTAAAATTAGATATGTTTTTGGAGAGACAATGGATTGAGGGATATAGTGGTAGGCTGTTAGTTGTGGCTTATATCTATAAATAGAGATATAATGGTCTTCCCTACTGCTACTCATTCTGACATTACGAGTCGACCACTTGTAGCACTACCCATGGGAAGTAGAGATCAGTTGTAGTCTTCAGAGGAAGTGTGGAGTTATTTGGGTAATTGCACAAGGCATGCAAAGTTAGGCCAGGCTCTATTTTAAAGTCACAAATGTCATCCTATTTCCTGTATTTCCATTGTAATTGCTTGCAGTTGTAGAGGGGATTGCTAATATAAATGAGTTATGTTACAACTACTGGGGATGACACTTCAGCACATCCATGAAGGAGAGGATGTAACCAAAGATGTTACAAATGTGGATGCGGGAATTCCTATTGGAAAAGGTTGACAGGAACTGCACACAAACAGAAGTTATCTACTACCTTGTGAAACAACTTATTATGAACATGTAGACGGAGGAATCTGATCTGTCCTCAAAACAGATCTGAAGTTGATGGAGACCTTTGCTGGTCTGTGCTACACTCAGTCCAAGTGAAATTCAGCTTTGGGCTTCTTTGAAATATTGCTGTCCAATTGCAGATGTCAAATCAGATCAGGGAGAAAGAGGACACAATCTGGGAAAGTATGAAGAAGGCCTGGCCCTTAACACTATGGTAACAGACACATTTCTGGTGCAAGTGATCATGACACAGAATTCAGAGGCTTAACACCACACATAACCACAGTGACCACATGGCCTGAAATTGAATTTCTCTCCCAATATGGGCTGATTTTCCAAATAGCAGAAGGGACTTGGTGATGAGACTTTACATCAAAACCTTGGCTCATTACAGGCATTGGTATCAGTAAGGAATCTGATTTTCATCTATTTAAATGATATGAGTCATATTTACATGGCCAAATGAACAGAGAGATCAGAAACATAGTCAACTCCAAATGAATGAGATAGAGCAAACCAGAGTGATCGAGATTCATCGGTTCAATTGGTTGCTACCAACCTTGGCTGAACAGGTTCTAATTGTGGCAAAGGACTGTCAAATCCAAACTCACTTTTGTACTACTCATGCCCAAAAGACTAAGGAATGTTTACTGGCAATAATTTGGAAGTTGTATCAAGTAATTTGACTGAGTCCTTGAAACTGTATTTGAAGATTTTTAATTGTTAGGGGTTGTTATGGGTAAGTGGTAACATTTTTACCTCTCAGCCAGGAAGTAATGTGATCAAGTCCCATCCCAACATCTTGAGCCCATTATCTACTGTCACTTAAAACAACATTTCCTCAATAATGCACCAAGCAGAAGTACAAAGATTAGGTTAAACCATCAGATTGAAGCCCCATTCAGGTAAATATAAAAGATCCCATAAAGTGGATCAAAGAAGCAGCGGAGAGTTCTCCCGATGTTCCGGTTTACATACACGTCACTACCAATACCAACATTAAATTAACAGTCCATTCATTAGTCTCACTGCTAATTATGGGACCTTGCTTTGTGCAAATCTGCTGCCATTCACTATGATAAGGAACTAGCACATTGACTGTAATTCATTTTGCAATGTCCCGAGGATCTAAAAGTAATTGTAAATTATTTTATATTTTTATTCTTTTTGCTCATCGAAGTGAATGTCATGGCAACAATCAATGTGAGGAATTTGCATTTCAATTGCTACAAGTTAATGTTTTAAGTTTGATTATTCTAATTAAACATTAATTTCCTCGTCTTCAAATACAACATCTTTCCTGCTTTCTCTGTACGAATGTAAGCCAAGCACCTCTTCGCCACAGCCACCAGAAGTTTGGTTGGAAGATTATGGAACAACTGTTCAATGACCTATAGCAGATTCATCATGCTACCAAGTTTAAATTTTGATTGCTGTATTATAGATTTTTCCCCCAATGTGCAGGAGAACACCAGAGAAGTTCTCTACTTCAGAGCCTACGTCAAATATTCTACAAAATACTGTTCATTTCTGGCTATGGTGTGATTCTGGAAGAGAATTTGTAGGAGGAAGCTCAACAATGATATTATTTCCTTTAACTGTACAAAGGCTGTTTGCATTTCCTCAGTCACCCCCTCACAAGGCAATGTTGCTATTTCCAGGGCACTGTCTGAGTGATCTGGACAGGTAACGACTGTATTGTTTTACTTTAGTTTTGATTGTGGAGTAAAATAGGAAAAATCCTGTTTTAAAAAGGACTGCTAAGGAAAGATTTGCAGCACTTTTAAAAAGGCAAGTTACTGAAACTCATTGTATATTGTGTTTACACCATTGTTTTGCAAGCAGTGGGGGAAAGTGTAAAAAGAGACATCCTGGCTCCGGGTGTAGAAAGTGAAGTTCAGCCAGGAATAGGTTGCTGATTGGTTTGTGGGGTTGTGACCAGTTGTGGATGCCAAAAGCTATCAGCCTCACAACAGCTATCAGATTGGCTCCTGGGTAGGTGAACGGCTTGTGAGTGTGGAACAATGCTGAAACCTTTGAAACCTTCAAACTATTGAAAGTCTCCCTCCAGTAAATTACATAATGGCTGAAGGAAAACCACTTATTTTCCCTCACCAGTTGCTGTGAACTGTAAACTTTTAACCAATAAGTAAGAGATTATAATTTGTGCCTTCTGTTGAGAAGTGAATGAACTGAAGGATTTGAAAGGAATCTCTCCATTGAATCCTGCTTTTTTGTCTGTCTGTTTCTGTCTAAATCTGGGTAGAGGGATTGTAGAAGGGAGTTAGAGTTTTAACTATTGAGAACTGACAGTTCACAGATGTTTTTGTATTGTTAAAATCTATTTATTTGGTACACATAGCATTTTTGTTAAGTACAAAAACTTGAGTCAGACCGGTCAACTGGAGATATTTTGATAAAGTCCTTGATTTTCATGATGACTGCAGGATTTGCAGGGCTTGATTTCCAGTGAAGTGCAAAAGACATGATGCCACTATGGGAAGTGTTAAAGGATGCTGAATGATATCACACTCTTTTCATTGTGCCAGGTTTGTCTGCCTTTCCTGTTCTCCTGCACATTGAGGGAAAAATCTACAATACAGCAATCAAAATTTAAACTCGGAAGAAAGATCCGAAGGGGAGGCAGGGGCGGCCATGGCTGACGAGGCAAGTTATGGACTGTATAATGATAAAAGAGAAGAAGTATAACATAGCAAAGATGAGCGGGAAGCCGGAGGACTGGGAAACTTTTAAAGAGCAACAGAGGATCACTAAAAAGGCAATATGTGGAGAAAAAATGAGGTACGAAGGCAAACTGGCCAAAAATATAAAGGAGGCCTGTAAATGGTTTTTTAAGTATGTGAAAAGAAAATGGTTAAGACTAAAATTGGGCCCTTGAAGACAGAAGCGGGTGAATTTATTATGGGGAACAAGGAAAGGGCAGAAGAGTTGAATAGGTATTTTGGATCTGTCTTCACTGGGGAAGACACATGCAATCTCCCAGATGTAATAATGGCTGAAGGACCAAGGGTAATGGATGGACTGAAGGGAATTTATATTAGGCAGGAAATGGTGTTGGATAGACTGTTAAATCTGTAGGCCGATAAGTCCCTGGGACCTGATGGTCTGCATCCCAGAGTACTTAAGGATGTGGCTCTAGAAATCGTGGACGCTTTGATAACCATTTTCCAATGTTCTGTCGATTCAGGATCAGTTCCTGTGGATTGGAGGGTGGCTAATGTTGTCCCACTTTTCAAGAAAGGAGGTAGAGAGAGAAAACAGGGAATTATAGACTGATTAGCCTGATGTCAGTCGTGGGAAAGATGCTGGACTAAATTATAAAAGATGAAATTATAAAAGACTCATTTGGATAGCAGTAACAGGATAGGTCAGAGTCAGCATGGATTTATAAAGGGGAAATCGTGCTTGACTAATCTTCTGGAACTTTTTGAGCATGTAACCATGAAGTTGGACAAGGGAAAGCCAGTGGATGTAATGCACCTGGACTTTGCTCAACCCTTTCAAATTTAATATAGATTTGGTCAGGCCGATTCCTTAAATTTTGAAACTTTTTTCCTGTAAGCTTCAGGAACTATCTCATATTTACCCAGAAGAGCCTGCTTTATGGCATCATAATCTATGGAACCCTCCTTCAATAGTGAAGCATAAATTTCCTGCACTTTACCTATCGAATTGCTCTGCAAGGGCAGTATCCAGTTTTCCTTATATCACTCTGTCTGGTCCACTATTTTCTCAAATGAAATAAAAATGCCTTCAAATCCTTTTCCTCAAAATTTGATGAGAACTTAAACATTTCACGGCTGGATTTTAGACTATGAGTAGGATTTTCTCCATCAAAGGCTTCTTTGGCTTCTCGGGTCTATTTTTCTTTAACTGTATCATTTTACACCTATTTGCTGTCTCTCTTTTGAAATGTTCATTTTCTTTCTTTTTCTTCAAGCTCAAATATTTTAAGTTTTAGTTACCTTTTTAAATCTCAATTTCCCACTCCATCTTCTATTCCTTATCTTTCTCCGCCATCTCTAGCATCTTCCTTTTACCTCACAGTCAGGCTGCTTTAACTGTAAGTCAAGTGATCCGACTTCAATGTCTCACCGCTTGAAGCATCTAGTCTCTCTGATATTTCTTTGGTCCCAAATGTTGTACCAAAGCTTTATCTCTGCCTTCTTAGCTATGGCAGGAAATTCCATTTCTAGTTTACTTGTCAATTCAAACAACTTGCCTTTTGTGATCTTTCCTAACTTCATTAGGGACACCTCTTCTACCTGCAGGAAGGCTTTAGCAACTTCTCGTGCCATTTCCTGTTTTAATACAAAATCTGATGTTCCTCCTTTTATCCTTTATCACTTACACTAACTCTACACCCAATCTTACGTTGTCTTTTTTCCAAAATTGCAACAAATACGCCCCCAACCATTGTCATGACTCACTGGAGTAGTCAGCTGGAAATAAAGCTCCACTGTTCCTGAGTTTTTTGAAGAAGTAACTAAGAAGATTGATGAGGGCAGAGCAGTAGTTGTGATCTATACGGACTTCAGTAAGGCATTCGACAAGGCTCCCCATGGGAGACTGATTAGCAAGGTTAGATCTCATGGAATGCAGGGAGAACTAGCCATTTGGATACAGAACTGGCTCAAAGGTAGAAGACAGAGGGTGGTGGTGGAGAGTTGTTTTTCAGACTGGAGGCCTGTGACCAATGGAGTGCCACAAGGATCGGTGCTGGGTCCTCTACTTTTTGTCATTTACATAAATGATTTGGATGCGAGCATAAGAGGTACTGTTAGTAAGTTTGCAGATGAAACCAAATTGGAGGTATAGTGGACAGCGAAGAGGGTTACCTCAAATTACAACAGGATTTGGACCAGATGGGCCAATGGGCTGAGAAGTGGCAGATGGAGTTTAATTCAAATAAATGTGAGGTGCTACATTTTGGGAAAGCAAATCTTAGTAGGACTTATACACTTAATGGTAAGGTCCTAGAGTGTGTTGCTGAACAAAGAGACCTTGGAGTGCAGGTTCATAGCTCCTTGAAAGTGGAGTCATAGGTAGATAGAATAGTGAAGAAGGCATTTGGTATGCTTTCCTTTATTGGTCAGTGTATTGAGTACAGGAGTTGGGAGGTCATGCTGCGGCTGTACAGGACATTGGTTCGGCCACTGTTGGAATATTGTGTGCAATTCTGGTCTCCTTCCTATCGGAAAGATGTTGTGAAACTTGAAAAGGTTCAGAAAAGATTTACAGGGTGTTGCCAGGGTTGGAGGATTTGAGCTACAGGGAGATGCTGAACAGGATGGGGCTGTTTTCCCTGGAGTGTCGGAGGCTGAGGGATGATCTTATAGAGGTTTACAAAATTATGAGGGGCATCGATAGGATAAATAGACAAAGTCTTTTCCCTGGGTTCGGGGAGTCCAGAACTAGAGGGCATAGGTTTAGGGTGAGAGGGGAAAGATATAAAAGAGACCTAAGGGGCAATTTTTTCAGGGAGAGGGTGGTACGTGTATAGAATGAGCTGCCAGAGGATGCGGTGGAGGCTGGTACAATTGCAACATTTAAGAGGCATTTGGATGGGTATATGAATAGGAAGAGTTTGGAGGAATATGGGCCAGGTGCTGGCAGATGGGACTAGATTGGGTTGGGATATCTGGTCGGCATGGACAGGTTGGACCGAAGGGTCTGTTTCCATGCTGTACATCTCTATGACTCTATGACTCTAAGTCATCACAAGTGCAAAAATCTGATTAAACCAATTTAATCTAAATCTCAAATTATAACTAACTTTCTAATTCAGATTAAAAGAATACGCCCAATATTTTTATTTGCATTAATAAGGAAGTTGTTGTTTATTGGAATCAAATTGCTTTTTTAACCAATGCAAAAGATAGACACATGAATTACTAATTTATAACTCTATCGTTTAAAATGTTACCCCTTGCTTAAAATTTCCATATACATACAAACAGAGACACAAAGAAATGAGACAAAGTATTATGGGTGGGGAAGGAAAAATGGTCTTCGAAATACAGGTCTGGTAACAGTCTGGACCACACACATCACTGAGTTGTTTCCTTTCATCTTCCTTTTCACTCCTGACTCTTTGCTAATGTCACAAGGTTGTAGATCCACTGATTCTCATTCATTGATTGAGGATTCATTGTTTCAGTGTCTCTGAAGTGGTCTTTCCTCTTTTCCTTTCAACAAGGAATTTGCAGAGAGAACAATTTGCAGAGGATTTGAGAAAGAGTGAGTTTCTTTTACTTATCCATATGGAAGAGAGGGATACAGTTGGATATTTTTTCTTGTTGGCTACATATTTCTACTGTATTGTCCATACCCAAGGCAGTAGCCGCCCGGAAATCAATCCAGTCTTTCTGTGATGAGACCTCCTGAACCCAGAACAATTGATCATGATTGAAAAGACAATCAAAAGGCTGTCACTGAGCAAAACTGCCCTGATCACACACTGCTGGGGTCATTCAGCCTATAATGTTCACTCACCGCTTAAAACAACATTGAAGGCAACACTATAGATACAACTGATAGTGAGGTCCAATAATTTGGTTTTAAAGCTGCAAACATGTTTGTACTTTGTTTCCTTAGTTTAAAGCAGTATTTTCTCCCACTTTTAGTTTACACTCCAAAAAAGTAAAATGAGTGTTCACAGTATCTGTTTATGGGAAACAAGAGAACAACCTTGGGACAACTATCTTTGATCTTTGCAGGAAGTGTCTGGGTTCCAATATTCCATGGAACTAATTGTTATTGCTTTGACCTCCTACATCCAGCCCCTGCCTAATACTAATAATATGTATAAACGTTTGCTATTTTTCAGGGCATGGAATCTCAGAATGCTACAGCAGAGCCAAATTAGACATTTGGCTAATCTTTCCCATATCAGCTCTTCAAAAGAATTATCCAGTGAGGCCTAATCCTGTTCTATTTTCCCATTGCCCTAAATTACTTGATTTTTAAGTATTTATTCATTTCCCTTTGAAAGTTATTTTGAATCTCATTCCACTGCCCTTCAGGAAGTTCATTCTAGATCATATCATTCAGTGTATCGGACAAGATTTTCATCATATCACCTGTTTCTTTTAGCCAATTAATTTGCTCAGCCAGTTTTCACCAAAACCAATTACATTATGGTCAATTTTCCAATAAAACAATCAAATATACCCAATGCATATAGAATGTCACAAATTGTCTCGCAGTAAATCTACCTGCCCGCCTTTGTGATGATCATTTCTGTTCCAGCTTCATGAAATTTCTTCCAAAGTTCCTTCTCGTGGAGATAAACCTTGATGTTCTCTATGCTCTGGAATTGAATGTATCTTTTTAGTACAATAAATGCTTTTGTAATAAACAGTATTATTTAATTCTTCCAATGCTAATTGTAAGCAGGATAACTATATAAAATATGCTATATTTCTTAAATCGAATGTTAAAATTCCAGTTACAAAGTATTTTCTTCTTGAGAAATTAAAGAGAAAAACAATTAACTTCTAATTTAGTTAAAATGGGAGACTTCAGTTACCTGAATATAGTGAATGGGGTAGCAAGGGGCAATTGTTCCTGCGTTGCATGCAGGAAAGCTTCCAACTGCGATATCTTTCCAGTCCAACATAAAGGTTGCACTATTGGACATGGCTTTGGAAATGGGATAGACAAAGTTGGTCAAGTATCAGTTGGGGAATGGTGAGGAGACAGTGATCATTGTATTGTAATGTTGAGGATGATGTTGGGGAATGACATCCGACCATCAAGAGTGAGAGAAATCAATTGGTGGAGAGCAAATTTCAATGAAATAAGAACAAAGCTGGGTAGGATTGACTGGAACAAGAGGTTGACAGGTAAAACAGTAACTGAAGAACGCTTCATCTTCCACCTTGGAACCTTGCAACCACATGGGATTAATGTGGATTTCACCAGTTTCCTCATTTCCCCTCCCCCCACCACCTTAATCCAGTCCCAAGCCTCCAACTTGGCACCGCCCTCTTGACCTGTCCATCATCTTTCCCATCTATCCACTCCACCCTCCTCTCTGACCTATCATTTTCCCCCCACCTTCATCCACCAATTGCATTCTCAGCTACCCCACCCACCCCCCTCCCAATTATCTCTCAGCACCCCCAGCCCATAAGTCTCATTCCTCATGAAGGACTTATACCCAAAATGTTGATTCTTCTGCTCCTGCTGTGTTTTTTCAGCGCCACACTCTCGACCATGTTTAAGACATTTGTTAGATGTCACCTGGAGTATTACGTACAGTCATGGACATTACATTATAGGAAAGATATGAATACAAAAGCAATTTACAAAAATGATTCCATGAATGAGAAATTGCAGTGATAAGGATAGATTGAAGAAGTTGGGATTGAAGCAAGTTTAATTGTGGTATTTATGAGGGTAAAGGATGATTATTTGGATAAAAATAACGTGCAGGGTATGGGGACAAAGCAGAAAACTGGCCTGAGGTAATGATGCCCATTAACCAACAGTGCAGGCGAAATGGGCTGAATGAGCTCCTTCTGTGCCGTAACAATCCTGTGATTCTGTGGTCAATAATTGGCAAACATTGGATTCTCCAAGAAACTTGTATTAATTTAATCAAAGGCAATTATTTATGAACAGGTTTTCTAAATAGAGTGTTTGACAAGTTGAATGAAATTGAAACAAGGCTGAGATTTAACCAAAAGATGGAAACCATGACAGTAGATGGAGTTAAGTTCAGTTAGAACATGGCTGAGTGTCTGAATGGTCTCCTCCTATTCCCTTAGGCAGGAAAGTGGAGCTAAGGAAGAAGTTCAGTTAGAATATTCTCAAATGATAGAGCAGGCTCAATGGACAATATAGCCAACTCCTGCTTCTGTCTCATAAGGTTCTATGTTCTTGTGTTATTTCTATATTCCCATGGGAAGCACTGCAAATGCAGCAAGTAATCTGAGGGGATATAAAATAAGTGGCACCCAATGCATCACTCATAAGACACAAGTAGCCTATTCTTCATCAACACACATCCTATTTAAAGGCAAAATCAATAGATTCTAATGCTTCAAAATGTATGTTTTGTCTGTACAACATTGAACACTATTCCAGATTGCTGGGGTGCAAATGTATGTAAGTACAAGAGTTGGGAAGTCATGTTGCAGCTGTACAGAACATTGGTTAGGCCACTTTTAAAATATTGCATGCAATTCTGATCTACTTCCTATCAAAAGGATGTTGTGAAACTTGAAAGGATTCAGAAAAGATTTACAAGGATGTTGCCAGGGTTGGAGGATTTGAGCTATAGGGAGAGGTTGAATTGGCTAGGGCTGTTTTTCCTAGAGAGTTGGAGGCTGAGGGGTGATCTTATAGAGATTTATAAAATCATGAGGGGCATGGATAGAGTAAATCGACAAGGTCTTTTCTGGGGGAGTCCAGAACTAGAGGGCATAGGTTTGGGGTGAGAGGGGAAAGATATAAAAGAGACCTAAGGGGCAACTTTTTTCAGGGTAGTGCATGTATGGAATAGGCTGCCAGAGAAAGTGGTGGAGGCTAGTACAATTGCAACATTTAAAAGGCATCTGGATGGATATGTAAATAGGAAGGGTTAGGAGGGATATAGGCTGGGTGCTGGCAGGTGGGTCTAGATTGGGTTGGGATATCTGGTCGGAACGGACGAGTTGGACCGAAGGGTCTGTTTCCATGCTGTACATCTCTATGACTGTATGACTCTATGATGAGGTTATGTCATCACGTAATTAGTATGACTATGAGTTTTAAATATAGTTTGTATTAATATAAGTTGCTAAATAACATTAATGTTTCATTGTTGGGAAGACACTTTGATTACCCATGGAAACCATTAGCCTTTACAAATTAGAATTCTCTACCGTGCAGAAACAGGCCCTTAGGCCCAACAAGTCCACACCAACCCTCAGGAGAGTAACCCATTCCCTTACCCTATATTTACCCCTGACCAATGCATCTAACCTCCACATCCCTGAACACTATGGGCAATTTAGCATGGCCAATTCACCTAACCTGCACATCTTTGGACTGTGGGAGGAAACCCACACAGACACAGGGCGAATGTGCAAACACTATACAGACAGTCACGCAAGGCTGGAATGGAACCCAGATCCCTGGCATTGTGAGGTAGCAATGCTAACCACTGAGCCACCATGCCACCCCAAACATTGCACCAAATTTCTAAACATATATAAATTGTTTTGGGATTGTAACTCTTCATCAGATTTTCATTGTTTTGCAACAATGAAGGATCAAATGATGCAGTGGAATTGGTAAACTTGCCTTTCACTCTAGGACAGATGGAATGAAAGCCAACTGTTGTAAGTTACTTTGAAAATAAGTTTAGGACATTCTGAACCAAATTGCTAAAGGTTTTTGGCCTTTATTCACGAGAAATAACCTCACCAAGACAGGACTGTGAAATGATGATAGCCAATACCAAAGAATTGAGTGTGTCATTCCCCAGAATTGATTTATAAATCTTAACAAGGAAAACATACCGACAAGAAATGGAATCTTTTCTATCAGTATCAAGGTGTGTCCAAAGGGACTTGGCTTTTATAATTGCTCCCTATGGTTGAAGGTGTTTACATGCTTTCCAGCAGACTTCAGAATATTTTAGTAACTTTCATGCTCTGTATTTGAAATATTTCCCTCGGTCTCCTAATATGTTGTTAATGAATACAACTGAATGCTACATTGATAAACATGTGAGTTTTTCAATATAGCCAGCACATCCACTGCCATGGCTAGTTCAGTTGGGCCTTTGAGTTGTTGTGACGAAGAACCAACCTACGTCAGCAAACGCACTAGTGATGAGTAAATGGAACTTGGTGTGTGTTAGGATAAAGGTTGCAGATTTTTGGATGAGTTCAGGTTGACTGAGGTGCAAGGTAAGAACCTAAGCAGGAAGACGTTGAAACAGCCATGGCTAAAGCAAAATTCTATCCAAGCTGTCATTGCCCCAAGCACCCAATTTCCACATCAATTCCTCTTCTGCATATTACAATGAGGAGATTATGTTAAAGTAGTACATCCATCAATAGTTTCCAATTTTAGCCATTAACCATCACTAATGATTCTCCGACAATCACTGTGCATACTCAATTGCTTAATTTTGTGCTGTGCGTAATTCAGATATTTTAATCCCATGAACAGTGACAAAACCAAAACTAATTAATTCGACCCATTTCAGAGATTTTGCATGATAATCCCTGGTTTCGTACCCTTTCCTGGTTGTCTGGTCAAATTTAGTTGAAAAGTGCCTTATCCGACCCTGCTTTTGCCATGCCCATAACACCTACTCATCTGAAGTGACAAAAAGAATCCTCTTCCATGTGCTTTCCATCACTAATTTATTAATTTCCTCTTGTTGGTTTCCAAAGTTCTGGCTTCATATCTATCTCAGAATCCCACCTGCACCACATCTCAAAACAATTGGCACAGTGGCTCAATGGTTAGCACTGCTGCCTCACAGGGACCCGGGTTTGATTCCCACCTCGGGTGACTGTCTGTGTGGGGTTTGCACATTCTCCCTGTGCCTGTATGGGTTTCCTCCCACATTCCAAAATCGTGCAGATCAGATGAATTGGCCAAGTTAAATTCCCATAGTATTAGGTGCATTAGTCAGGGTTAAATATAGGGTAGGAGAATGGATCTAGGTGGGTTCTCTTCAGTGGACTTGTTGGTTAAAGCTTAGAGAATCTAAGCTTTAAAACAAAATCTCCTGCTCCTCTCTCGTTCCCTTTCTATCAAGTTCCATTTATTCCCAATTCCTCAACACATCAATGAAGTAACTCCACACAAGCCAGTATCCCATCACCAAGTCACCCTTTATTTACATGTGCATTGTAGTTGACACTGATCCAGCTACCTCCAAGCCAGCACTCAGGGTGAAAGCATACAGTTTGGGTGCATAATAGCCCGGTAAGGAACTGCACTGCCTAGATCTGTAAGAAACTACAGAAGGTGGTGTGCACCACCCAGACCATCACGGAAGCCAACCTTCCCTCCATGGACTTTAATTACATCTCACTGCCTTGGAAAGGCTGACAATATCATCAAAGACCCTTTGCACCTGGTAATGATTTCCTAAAACATCTTCCATCAGGCACAGGTGATGATGGGGAGGTGCTGGTGTTGGACTGGGTTGGACAAAGTCAAAAATCACTTGACACCATGTTATAGTTCAACTGGAGAAAGTGAGGACTATAGATGCTGGAGTTGAGAGTGTGGTGCTGGAAAAGCACAGTCGTTCCCTCAGCATCCAAAGAGCAGGAGAATCACCACAGAACACTGCATTTTATTATGGGGAGCAAGAGTGATTGTTCTGAGGAAAGGTCGCTGCCAGATACCAGCTAAACTCCACCAGGGCTTTCCTGGGGTTTCCAAAATGAAGATGTTGGCAAGAGGTTATGTTTGATGGCCCGGATTCTTTGCAGACATAGCTGTGTTGGTGGGGTAGTGCCTACAGGGACAAAAATCACTGCGAGCAGGTTCCCAACATTCGTGGGAATGGCCGGGTAAACCCTAGATTCGGATAGACATCGACAATGCAGGTCCTTTCATGGCCTCGATGTTCTTAGTCATTGTGGATGTCCACTTAAAGTGGTTGGACATGCAGAGAGTCTATTCATTAAATATTGGCAGATACAGAAGGAAGGTTTGATGGTCAACTTTGGTGTGAGAATGTATCTGTGGTGTTTCAGGCATAAGCCCTTTATTATTCTTGAAATGTTGATTCTCCTGCTCCTTGGATGCTGCCTGACCGGCTGTGCTTTTCCAGCACCACACTCTCAACTGCAGTCCAACAGGTTTATTTGAAAATACTAGCTTTCAGAGCACTGCTTCTTCATCAGATGAAGGGACAGCTTTCCGAAACTAGTGTTTTCAAATAGACCCATTGGACTATATCCCAATGTCAAGTGAGTTTTGATCACATCAGGCAGAAGATACAGAAGCCTGAACACATGCACCAGCAGGTTTAAGAACAGCTTCTCCCCAGCCATTATGGACCTGATGAATGGATTCTCTAGCCTCAAGTAATGCTGATCTTGCTAACATTGATCTTGCTTAGCGCATGCCTTGTACAATGTAACCTGCATCCCTCTAAGTCTTTTTGATTTGTACATCCTTGCTTACTATGATGTGCCTGTACTGCTTGTAAACAAAGCTTTTCACTGTACTTTGATACACATGACAATAAATCAATCAATCAGAACAGAACCTCTGACACTCCTGTTTATATCTGTCAGCCAAGGCTCCCAAAAAAGTTAGAAGTCCCAATCAGGGAACTCATATGCTATGAGTTGACCTGGCTGACCTCGTTACAATCAGTCCATCCTCACCTTCTAAGTCTGGGGACGTAGGCCTGTTCTTTTCCTTGCTGCCTCTCCTGCACCATTTTTGCACCGGGTCCAGTTCCAAATCCTCAAATACAAGCGGACTGTACCAGACCGTAGCCTGCCTCTTGCACCAGAGCATCTCAGAAGAAATGCATCTTCTTCAGGCAGTAAAGGTGTCGAGAATGCAACATTAGCCGTGTTCATCTGAGACTCTGAAGTTTCTTCAATGCTTGATGGAGGGGGAGAGCCCATGGGTTCCGAGGAGGCAAGTATGTTTTGCTCCTGCCACATTTGTCAGTCTGCAGCTTTCATGTGTTCCATATGTTTGTTTAGGACCACCTTGCCTACCTTAACTGTGTGTCACAGGACCTGACCTCGCATTGACCGTGCCTTTTGCTCATGCAGGGCCGTTTCCATGTTCTTGGCAGCAAACTTTGTCTTCTGAAGTAAATGGTCTCTCTCTCATAGGGGAGTTGTGTGTCCATCATTGACATTCCTGTTGCCATTTCACCCTCCCTCCTCGGTCCAGGAAGATCAGATTTAATCTGGTCTTCTTCCCATTAGCAACTCTGCTGCAACTATCCTTATAGTTGCTTTAGGAATGTCTGAAAATCAATTGGGAACTGGGTCAGTTTAGTATCGAGTGAAACTGTAGGCTGTTTCTTTAAATCTGTCTTGAACATTTTGGACTGTTCTTCCCACCAGATGGTTGGATGATGGATGGTATGGACCTGCTCTTATTTGCCAAATGCCATTTAACTTTATTGGTAAAGAATGGCCTGTTTTCTGTGACCAACACATCCTAGAGTCTGTGTATTGCAAAAGATGCTCGCAGCTTTTCTATCGTCATCCCCATATTTAATGAATAAACTCTCTGCATGTCCAACCACTTTGAGTGGACGTCCACAATGACTAAGAACATCAAGCCCATGAAAGGACCTGCATTGTCGATGTCTATCCGAATCTAGGGTTTACCCGGCCATTCCCACGAATGTTGGGGGACCTGCTCGCAGTGATTTTTGTCCCTGTAGGCACTGCCCCACCAACATAGCTATGTCTGCAAAGAACCCGGGCCATAAAACATAACCTCTTGCCAACATCTTCATTTTGGAAACCCCAGGAAAGCCCTGGTGGAGTTTAGCTGGTATCTGGCAGCGACCTTTCCTCAGAACAATCACTCTTGCTCCCCATAATAAAATGCAGTGTTCTGTGGTGATCAGATCTCACCAGGTCCAGAAAGGTTTCAGTTCTGGTTGTGACTGCCGTTTGGTTTCCCCCATCACCACCTGCTGTTTTAGTTTTGCCAGAGCTGGATCTTTTTATGTCCACAGTCGGATATTGTCCGCGGTGACAGGAAGAGCATCCAGAAAGTTAAACCAGAACGACTGTTCCAGTGGTAGCACCACCAATGGTGTATCTGCCAGCAGGAGGTGGCTCAAGGCATCCACATTTGTTACTTGGCTTCCCAGACAGTGTTCCAACTTGTAATTGTACACACTTTGAATCGGAGTCCATCACGGAATTCGATCTGAAGTTACAGGCCTTACCCTCTTAGAGTAGCCTTAGCAGGGCTTTGTGGTCTGTTATTATTACATTTACCTTTATTATCATAAAGGTACTGTGAAACATTCTCACACCAAAGTTGACCATCAAACCTTCCTTCTGTATCTGGCTGTACCTGTGCTCTGCATCAGCCAAAGTATAGGAAGCATACACTAACGGGCATTCCTCTACATTGAACCCTCTGTGAGCCAACACTACCCTGATACCTTCCAAGGATGCATCACATGTTAACATCAGATCTCGCCTGGGACCATAGTGTGCCAATAATGTAGACAATGATACTGCTCCACTATCCTAAAGGCAATGTCTTGGCTACAAGATCATTTCCAAGGCTGTCCCTTTTTCAATAGCAGATGTAAGGGTGTCAGGATGGAAGCCAGTTTATATAGAAACTTTCCCATAAAAATTCACCAATCCAAAGAAAGATCTCACCTCCAGTACAGACGTGAGGCCCAGGGCACCTATGATTGCCCTCACATTACTCTCCATGGGTGCAAGCTGGTCTTGTCAACTTTGTAGCACAAGTAGGTCACTTGTGTCAGGAACACACAGTTTTCCCTTCAAAAACATGTGCCCACTTGGGAAAAATGTCTAAGGATCGTGGAATTGCTCCCGGTCAACATGTAAGGTGGTCTTATCTCTTTTGATATTCCCTAGACCTTCCTGAAAAATTTCCAGGTATTTAATTAGGACTTCACTCAGGAAACTATTTTTCAATTGAAAAATGTTGAGCTAATCGCAGTGAATCTTTCTCTACCAATTTCTCCTCATCAAGCTTGGGCCTGAGCCTGAGCCTGTTAGTAAAATAGTGGTAACCTAATCAACTGCTTCTCATAAGAAACCAGAACCAAAGTTATACTCTTAATCTGTAAAGGTTCCCCAGTATAGGTTCTCAGTCTAGCTGAGGTCTTGTGCAAACTTAAGGGTTGGAGTCTAGAGTGAATTTTGTTAAAGACTGGTTCTGCAATCACTGAAACAGCATTGGTTTCAAACTCCATCAAAATCATGTGACCATTTAACCAGATGTTTATTTTGATTGGCTATGATTTGGATGTTTCTAAGCAATTGAACTCTTCCAAGCCAGATTTAGGTGGGTTTTCCAGGGTGTGCACTCGCCTGGATATCAACCTATGAGCTCTCTTACTCAATTAGGCCCAGTGGGACTCTTTTGCTATCTCCAGTTACATACCAGCAGCAACTACAATGGCTTGCCATCTCAGATCCTGAAGAAAATGTTAAACATTTGGCTGAGGCTTGGCTTTGTTTTGTGGTTTTGCTGTGGGCTGACCTTCTTTTCAGGGTGTGTCCTGAGTGAGGCTATGCAATTGCTTTCACTCAAGTGGTGTTCCCCAAACTCAGTCATCCTGGTGAGGGTATCATCTTCCATCAGCATACCCTGTAACTCATATGCTGCACTTGCTGCATTTCTAATGATAAAGCCAGTTGTAGTGCCTGTTTGGGGACCAGTTGAGCTTCAGCTATCAGGCTCTTTTACATTGTCATATCATCAATTCCATAAACCAAACTGTCTCTCAGCATCTCATTAAGGGTTAAACCAAAGTCACATGCCTCTGCCAGTTCTCTTAACCTAGTCACAGAGGTGGTCAGCACAGAAACAGACCCTTTGATCCAACTCGTCCATGCCAACCAGATATCCCAATCTAATCTAGTTCCACCTGCTGGCACCCAGCCCATATCCCTCCAAACTCTTCCAATTCATATACCCATCCAGATGCCTTTCAAATGTTGCAATTGTACCAGCCTCCACCACATCCTTTGGCAGCTCATTCCATACACATACCACCCTCTGCGTGAAAAGGTTGCCTCTTTTATACCTTTCCCCTTGCACCCTAAACATATGCCCTCTAGTTCAGGACTCCCCCACCCCAGGGAAAAGACTTTCCTTCTCTCCATAAATGTTCCAGCCCCCAATTCTCTCCATTAACCTAGCTGCCTTGCTACTTCAAATTCAAAAAATTATTTACAAATGTCAGATTATCCCATCAGTTACCATTCCTTATTCCCTCACGCCCTCCTCTGACCTTACTTCTGCCATGAACAATATAATATTTTGCAAATTTTGTTTCTTGGATTGTTTCCAAAGTTATAAATGTAACACATTACTCTTTCCCTGAATCAAAAACATCTAGTATATGTTTGTTAATATTAAGAATTCCCTCCCCAAGAGAACACTGGAGGCTAGGTCATTGAATATATTCAGGGCTGAGTTAGACGGATTTTTGACTGACTCTGATTCAAAACGTATCAGGACATACAATGGAATTAAGGCAAAATCTGATCAGAAGTAATCATTTGAATTGGCAGAGGGATTGAATGGTCTACTCCTGCTCTTATTTCTATGTTCTTATTGATGACATATTCCAATTAATCTTCTCCAGAAAAATATGGCATAGTTGCACATTCACAATATGTAATTATCCATTAATCAGATTTAATGCAGAGGAAATTAAAGGCAGTGAAAGTGCAATTTTTCAATAACATATCTTGTAAGTGCATCCATTGTTGATCATTTCTTGCTCTCCACCCAGACCCATCTCCTCCTTCCAATTCTATGTCTTTATATAATCGTCCCTGAAGTGAAAAAGAATTCTACAACAGCACATCTAAGCTTTGACCCTCCATTATTTAGCATGACAGTTTAGCCCCCTCCATTATTTAGCATGACAGTTCTGTAGCTATTGGTCTGCTCAACCATGATTTGACCTTCACCCTTGGTACCTTAATCCTCCAATAAAACATTCTTATCTCTTTCTTATTTTTGTCATTTGCTTAAATACTCAGGTCCCAGAGGGGTAGATTTGAATGGGAAGTGGGAGGCACTTGCTTTAAACTATTCATTGTTGAACCTTATTGGGCCTCATAAATCTGTAGTTCATTGGATCTTGCCCTTATTTGTTGAAAATTCCCACTATCCCCAATTCTCTTAATTGCAAAGAATGCAAATAAGCTTCTCTTTTGTACTGCAAACCATCTTCTAAAATCCCTCTTCCACTCTCATATCCAACAGCAAATGCAAGCAGTCCACAAAATTCTTTGTCCATGAGATCGAGACCAACTGTTCATCTGCCTCTGTCATTTTCCTGGTTTCCTTTTGTTCACAGGGTCGAACTTCTCCCTGAGTTCCTGCTTGAACTTATAGCTTGCTCTGTTTGCTCTCCATTCTCTCTTTAATCTCATCTTGTGAAAAGAGACCCATCTCCTTCTCTCTTAACACTATTCCATGTAACTTGCAAACCTTGTTCCTAAATTCACTGATGTTAACAGTTCTCCTTCCCCAAAACCATTTCCCTTCCTTTCAAAGCTGCTGTCTTCATCTTTTTCCTAAAAAAAACTCTACATTCTTCTGTCCTTGCAAACATGTGATAAGCCAAAGTTAGAAATATACTAGGCGTATCATGAAGTGTTAAGCATGGATGACTTTGTAGATGTGGTTGGAGATTTTGAACTCTATAGCTAAAGGGTAATAGGGAGCCAAAGAAGATCTTAGAAGTTAGCTTCAGATGGCCAAATGAGTTCAAGTGCAGTATATGGACAATGGAAGTTGGAAAGCTATCAAGAAAGACATTAGAAAAGCCAAGCCTGGAGTTGACAAAGGCATAGGAATGTTTTCAGTGACAGATGAGAATGAAGTAGGAGTGAAGTCAGCTGAAATTCCAGAGATGGAAGAAAATGTTCTTAAAGATGGATTGAATATGATTTTGAACACAACTCAAGGTTTGCCTAACACCATTGGATTATGTTGAGCACACAGCTGTGGAGGGAGGTGAAATGAGAGGCAGATTCTTTATGTGAGAGATGGGATGTATGATTCAAACTGTCTTTTGTTTTAACCCATGGGAAAGTATAAGGTAGTGATTTCATACCTGGTCAGGGTCCTGTCCCTGGGGGCTGCCTGGAGACATGCTGCTTGCTCCTGGTGCTCCATGCCCTGGAGACTGTACATTGTGTTCCTGGTGTCCATCTACTTGAGCTGCTGGAAAGCTCTCATCACTCTCAGCCACACTCTTCTCTTGCAGCATTTCCTAAAGAATCAACACAGGAGCAAATATATTCACCCAAGGACATTGTGTAAATGAATAGTAGCTAGTCTATTCAAAAAGATAATCCGCATTTCAAATTGTAACAATGAATCTTTACTAGTAACATAAGACCATAAGATGTAGAAGGAGAAGTAGGCCATTCAGCCCATCAAGTCTGCTCCATAATTCTATGAGGACATCGCTGATCTGAAACTCCTAACTCCACTTAGTCATAATTATTTAATCCTGTTTTTTACTCATACAAGCAAAATACTGTAAATACTGAAGATCTAAAATAAAAACTGTTGCACTTAAAATGTTAAATCTGTGTCTCTCTCCACACATAGTGCCAGACTTGCTGAGTTCCTTCAGCATGTACCTTTTTTTATAATTTATTTTCTTAAGACTACTTTTCAATTTTTTTTCTCAAAGAACTAAACTCCTGCTGGTACAATTCTACAAGAATGAAGTTACCAGTTCACAGTTACTAGCTGACCTTTAGTCCTACACTCAGATACTGGTTTATTCTCCTGCCTGTTTGGACAATAAGGATCAGCCCACTGTACAGACATCACATCTTGATCCTTTCCTTAAATAAAAACCAAAAGAACTGCAGATGGTGTAAATCAGAAACAAAAACCGAGATTTCTGGAAAAGCTCAGCAGATCTGGCAGAAAGGGTCACCTTACCCAAAATGTTAATTTTGATTTCTCTTCACAGATGCTGCCAGACTTGCTGAGTTGATCCTGTCCTTACTCACAATCTGCATTTGTTCTATTTGAAAGGATTCAGATTAACTGGAAGCGCTCTGGTATATGTCAAGCCTGCTCCCCTAAATTTGTATGTTCCTCCCTTTGAAGTTGACATCCTTTGTTTTATTAAGTTAACATGAGTACTTGCTCTAAAATTCTGAATCTCACTTTTCAATAGATAACAAATTCACTTGCAAGTACAAAATTTGCTGAAAAAATGGGCATGCTATTGAAGCTTTTTTTTAGATTAGATTACTTTACAGTGTGGAAACAGGCCCTTCGGCCCAACAAGTCTACACTGACCCGCCGAAGCGCAACCCACCCATACCCCTACATTTACCCCTTAGCTAACACTACGGACAATTTAGCATGGCCAATTCACCTGACCTGCACATCTTTGGACTGTGGGAGGAAACCGGAGCACCCGGAGGAAACCCACGCAGACACGGGGAGAATGTGCAAACTCCACACAGTCAGTCGCCTGAGGCGGGAATTGAACCCTGGTCTCTGGCGCTGTGAGGCAGCAGTGCTAACCACTGTGCCGCCATGCCGCCCACTCATCTTGCACTCATCTCCTTGTTTGAGGAGGCAGTTCAGACGAGGATCGCTAGAATGATTCCAGAGATGAAGGTTGCCTTATGAAGAGAGATTAAGCAGTTTAGGCCTATACTCTTTGGAGTTTAGAAGACTGAGAAGAAATTGATTGAGGGATACAAAATGCTAAAGGAACTTGACAAAGTAGATGTAAAAAGGATGTTCCCTCGTGTGGGACAATCTGGAATGAAAGGCCATTGTTTCAGGACAAGGGATGACAGATTTAAGCAAAGATGAGAATAAACTACTTCTCTCAAATGGTTGTGAATCTGTAGAGTGGATGCTGAGACACTGAGTATAATGAAGGAGGAGACAAGACAGATTTTTAATTAGTCATGGGTTAAAGGGTAATGAAGAGTGGGCAGGAAAGTAGTGTTGAGGTTGAAGTGAGATCGGCCATGATTGTATCAAATGGTGGAGCAAGCTAATGGGGTAGAATTATTCTTATGCTTATATGCATTAGGACATAATTGCAAAAATACCTAATTTCAAAGGAAACAACAATTTAAATCAATATAGCTTCCTTTGAGGCTGACATCTGAGTCTAAATCAATTCTCTTCCCTGGCAGTCTGTTACCCATAACCAATGCTCCATAGAAAATAAATCTTTTCTAATTTCTAATCTTGCTTGAAGCTTGTGAATTTTTCACTTACGTAATCTACTCCTGAGCTCAATGTGTAAGCGATCGCTTCTTAACCTGTCAGATTTGGAGATGCCGGTGTTGGACTGGGGTGTACAAAGTTAAAAATCACACAACACCAGGTTATAGTCCAACAGGTTTATTTGGGAGCACTAGCTTTTGGAGTGCTGCTCCTTCATCAGGTGGTTGTCCAGATGAAGGAGCAGTGCTCCGAAAGCTAGTACTTCCAAATAAGTCGGTTGGACTATAACCCTGGTGTTGTGTGATTTTTTAACTTGGTAACCTGTCAGACGTTGCTTACCACTTTACATCTCTGTCTTGAGATAATACATTTAATTGTTTGAGCTTTTCTTTAAAATTAGTTTCTTAAGGCTCACTCTACCAATTGGCTTCCTGAAAGTTCAAATCAAGCCCTATATATATATATATATATATATTGTAAATACATGTCACAAAATCAGAAGATAAATGAAGCCAGGGAAGATCACCTGGTCTATCATCATAAGTCATGGGTTTCTTTGTCACAATGCTGCTCTCATGTATTTTATGCTATCATAGTAACTACAATTCAAAAAGTACAAGTTTTAGCACTGAAGACTTTGAGGCGCCCTGAGGTCATGAAAGAAGTTAGAAAAATGTACGTTCCTTCTAGGATAATTGCTTCAAATTAAACTGCTGTCACACCAAGAAATATTGTATGACAAGGGAAAACCTAGAAAAATATGTTCACATAGATAAATGTGGGAGCATTAGGTATCTTGCTTCAAACCATGTACGTAGGATGTACAATGGAGCATCGGGTGACAGATGACTAGCTATGGTACAAGACATTTCACCTGGGGTCCAATCCCAAGAATTCAACCATTCAGGAGATGAGGGCAGGAATAAAAATATTAAAATGAATATATTCTGCAATAGAATTTTCAAAATGAACACAGAAACAAATGCCTCCTATAAGCTTTTTTGTAACTTGCCAACAAACTTGGTTCAGCAAGTTTTGTACAGACCTGGTGAATATTAAAAGTCTCACTCACTCTGTCTTTCTCTTTTTTAAGTGAGACTTTTCCAGTTATTCTCACTTGGGAGGAAAAAATAACAATTTTGCTCATTTCAGTGGTTTTTGTAGCCTACTCACTAATTATAACCCCATTTTAGTGCACTTCACGGTGTTCCCAACTACTGATGAATAAGCAGATCTCTGTTCAGTCCAGTAGGCTCCCAACCTTGTCTTGCCTTTGTAACATTTTGCTACTGGCAATAGTGTCAACTCGATACATAAGAAAGTTGCAGGAGAATTCAATACGAGGTGTAAAGAGCGAACACCAAAGTAAATCACAATAAATCACACTTACATAACATAAACTGACAAATTGTCCAAAATTACAGGGCGAAAGTGAGGACTGCAGATACTGGAGATTAGACTTGAGAATGTGGTGCTGGAAAAGCACAGCAGGTCGGGCAGTATCCAAGGAGCAGGAAAATCAATGTTTCGGCCAAAAGGCTTTTTGATTCCACCACCATTTCAGACAGTGATTCCCAGATCACAATAACTTGCTGCATATAAAATGTTCGCTTCATCTCTTCCCCTGCTTCCTCAGAAAATTACTTTAAATATGCATATTCTAGTAAATATCCCTCCTTCCATTAGAGTTCCTCTCTATCTACTCTGTCAGAGTTCTTCAGACTTTTCAACATTTCCATTCAGGTTTTTCAGCTCCTCTAGTCTCCAGGGGGGTAACCTGTGCCAGTGTCAATACGGTGATCAGCCAACAAGATCAAACAAATTTTTGTATTAAGTAAAACTGCAGCTGCATTATGCAAATATACAGCATATGTATATTAACATTTTACAGTCCCAATTTTCCTGTTAAAAATAGCAAATAGGGAAGATAGCTTTCCCAAACAGCTGTAAAAATATTTTCAAGGTACCTCCTTAAAATCTCACCTAAAGTATTGAAAATCTTGTCTTGAACTTACAAATTCCATTGTACCATCAATTTGGCATTGATATAATGTGACCCCTCTTATACTAGACTATGGACAAGCGGCATGTTATGGATTAGTTCACCTAGAGACCCTTCTGTTCTACCTGTAAATTCCTAATGAAGTGGGGAAAGGCCATTGTCTAAGGTCCTCCTCCCAGAGTCCACCAAAAGGCTGGAAGCCATGTAGAGTCTCTTGACATGTATGCTCTAGAGAACTTTTGATATGATACGTAAATGTACATTATAAAGATAACATCAAATGATGTGTTGCTAAGCATCTTCTATACGATATTGCAAAACAATAATTTGCATTGCATTTTATGTAAATTTTAATTTGTATGTGATGTACCTTTTTACAAATGTTACAAATAATTCTGATGCTTGGAAACTCTGCCTTCTTTCTCTGATTCCTCAGATGGTTGAATAATGCTAAACCCTCCGTTGGCCAAAGAGTACCTGAGTATGAGCTGCCTCCACACCTTATCCCTCATGGAGGCCATTTGGATTCACTATAGTGGATGATCTCACTCACTACTGGTAACATATTGGTCTACACAATTTATCAAACTCATTCATAACCTTGAGGATATCTAATAAGTCTTGGTCTTCTTTTTTTCTAAAAAATGATCCCCAGTTGTGAAATCTTTCTATATAGCTATAACCTTCTCATTTCCATAAAGATTATAGTATGTCTGTATGCATCTTCTCTGGTGTTTTATATCTTTATAATATGAAGTCAAGAATTTGTCATGTTACTCCACAGTGGAATTGAACCAAGTTTTGACATAAATTTAACATAATTTTTAATTCCATCTATCTAGAATTGGAGCCCATTGCTCTATTTCCTTTTGGTGGCTTTATCGACCTGAATGGCTACTTTCAACTGGCTGCAGAGATGCTCCAGTTGGCTTCAGTGCTTCTGGGCTCAAAAGAGGAAACTGGCCCATAACAGTATGCTCTTCACTATCTGGCAGTGAAAGGTTTCCTTTCTGGAAGCATATGCTTGTAGAAGTCAGGTGTGAATACAAGTCTTTCTTTTGCCTTCATCATTAAAAGTGCATACTTAGTCCCCTGCATTGGCAGGCAGTATGTCCTGTAACTGTCCCAGAACTTGAAGCAATTAACCTGCTTTATAACAGCAGCTTTGAATTGAGATTTATGATTGGCTCCAGTTTATATTACTATAGAGAATTTGGAAAGAAAACTGACTCAAGCAGAACCGTTGGCGATTCTTCAACCATTTATGAAAACCTTAACTAGCATTCACTGCGGCACTGAGTTCATGGTATACAATTGCAGCACTGATTTTGCCTAGTTGTGTCTATAAAGTTTTAAAGCTCACTCTCAAGTGTTTCCCTAACATTTCCCTTAAATTATATTAGAATTAAATCTGTACCTGGAACACTCATAGACTCTTCCAAAAAGATTTTCATTTAAACAACATATTTTATGAACTCAGTTAGCCAATGAAGCATTTTTGAAGTGTAGTCATTGCTAGAATGTCAGAAGTGGAGCAATTGCATGCAGCAAACTGCCATGAACATGACAATGACCAGATAATTTATTCTAGTGATGTTGAATGAGAGCTAAATATTTTCCAGGACATTCTGGATAACTTCAATGTTGGGAGAAAGTGAGGATTCCAGTGCTCTTCTTCAAAGTGGTACCATGAGATGTTTCAAATCCACTGACGGTCACCATATAGTTCACCATAGTCCAACCAGACTGAGGTGGTGTAACCTGGGGGTTACCACATCTCAGACAAGGGGAGAGTTGAGAAGGAGGGACTTTCATGGTAACCTCAGCTGGGTGTGTGAATTGAACTCAAACTGTTGACACCATTCTGCATTCAAGGAAAGGGAAGGCTTTGTCAAGGCAGCTCTCTACCATTACTGTACTGAAAGTTCAGTATCAATTAGGCTCAACTCTGGAAAACAGAATGTGAACCAAATGTCTCTGACTTAGAGATGAAATCTTGCCACCCTGATTTTACCGTTGGGATTTTGCCACAGGTGGCTTGTTGCTAACGGGGTGTCCGCTGGGATTTTACTGCAGGCGGCTTGTTGTTGACAGGATATCTGCTAGGATTTTGCCGCAGGCAGCTTGTTGCTGGCGGGGTGTCTGCTGGGATTCTACCGCAGGCAGCTTGTTGCTGGTGGGGTGTCTGCTGGGATTCTACCGCAGGCAGCTTGTTGCTGGCGGGGTGTCTGCTGGGATTCTACCGCAGGCAGCTTGTTGCTAGCAGGTTGGCTGCTGGGATTTTACTGTAGCGGCTTGTTGCTGATGGGTGTCTGCTGGGATTTTACCGCAGGCGGCTTGTTGCTGGCAGGGTGTGTGCTGGGATTCTACCGCAGGCGGCTTATTGCTGGCGGGGTGTCTGCTGGGATTCTACCACAGGCAGCTTGTTGTTGGCGGGATGTCTGCTGGGATTCTACCGCAGGCAGCTTGTTGCTGGTGGGATATCCACCTGGATTTTATCACAGATGGCTTGTTGCTGTGAGCGGTGATGGGAGCTGCGGAGGCATGTTGGAAAACCTGGAAACATTTACGCCTCTCGTTGGGCCTTGAATTCTGTAAAGCAGTGCCTTTGGGACAGATGGGCTTTCCATATCCGATCCGAGCAGTTTCCTGCGATTTCACTGTCTCCATATTTCACATTTTTCCTCTTGTTTCTCCTGGTCTATCTTGAAACTAACCACTTGTGTTCACTGGACTGGTTTGGGAGAGTCGACTCTCCTGTTCCTTGGATGCTAACTGACTGGCTGTGCTTTTCTAGCACCAAACTTTTGACTCTGATCCCCAGCATCTGCAGTCCTCACTTTCTCCTCCCTAGAGGAACATGTTGGGCCTGGTACTGTCAGTGCTGTTTATAGAATAGCAACCAGGAACAGGAGTCCTGCAGTATTTTACCTTCCCTCAAAATCCAAGGCTGCTGTGGCCAATTGTTGCTCCTTTACCCTGGCCTAGACTGAGGTCCACCTACAGCACATATTCCTCCCAAATACTTTCTCTTTTTGAGTTCAACATTCCTCAATCTTCACTAACCTGCTACAAGCCACTGAGTGTTATGACTTGGTGAGCATACAACTTCTGCAAGGTGCTGTCCTTCAAAATGTTTAAACTGTGGCTATATCTGCCTTCTTAAGTGGATATAAATCATCTCATAAAACTAAAACAGAAATTGCTGGAGAAACTCAGCAGGTCTGGCAGCAGCTATTGAGAGAAACTGGAGTTAATGCTTGGAGTCCAGTGACCCTTCTTCAGAGCTGCTGAGTTTCTCCAGTAATTTCTGTTTTTGTTTCAGATTTTTGGCACCTTCAGTTCCTTGTGTTAAATTATCCCATAAAACTATTTGACAAACAGCAGAGGAGTTTGCCTGTAATTCTGCCATTATACATTCTTGAATTAACATTAATAAAACAGATTGATCATTTCACTTCATCTCTGTTTTTGACCCTGCTGCACGCAAGTTCAAATTTATACTTTTAGAAATACTTCATTGGCTGTGAACTGCTTAGAACACACTGAGGTTGTGGAAGGCACTGTACAATGGCAAATGCATTCCTTCTTTGTAGGGGCAGTTTCCTTTGGCTAACAGTCGAAAAACTGGATTTGTGCAAACAGTTGCAAAGTAACAAGAGATATGACCATTACTGTGAACTTTTCTCTTATCTTAATGGTAGAAGAATATTATTGGGAAAATATTGCTGGTTAAAAGTTTATTAAAAGGTCATCTCTCTAAGAAACTCAAGCAGAATTGCACTGCAAGTCAGGATTAGGTAGGTGGGGGCGGTGATGCTGGTAGAACTGTAAAATAAAATTATTTTGTGAACGCTCATTCAGAGTGAGTGTGCTGAACAGGCTGGGGCTGTTTTCCCTGGAGCGTCGGAGACTGAGGGATGACGTTAGAGAGGTTTATAACATCATGAGGGGCATGGATAGGATAAATAGACAAAGTCTTTTCCCTGGGGTGGGGGAGTTCAGAACTAGAGGGCATAGGTTTAGGGTGGGAGGGGAAAGATATAAAAGAGACCTAAGGGGCAACTTTTTCACACTGAGGGTGGTTATACATATGGAATGAGCTGCCAGAGGAAGTGGTGCAGGCTAGTACAATTGCAACGTTTAAAAAGCATTTGGATGTGTATATGGATAGGAAGAGGGATATGGGCCAGGCGCTGGCAGGTTGGACTAGATTAGGTTGGGATATCTGGTCGGCATGGACGGGTTGGACCTAAGGGTCTGTTTCCGTGTTATACATTTCTATGACTCTATGACTCTAATTAAATGAAGAAACCACAAGATTTTGAAGTAAAAGTTTTAAGTTTGAGCATAGCAAAATCTGATTCCATGGTACCAGAGAGAATTCAGATGTGTTGTACTGAAAATGTCACTGTATTAGCAAACTAATTTAACATACAACCTTGTTAAGTAATGGAAATATTACATGCAGATTTATCATAAAATGTCAATGTTTGTTTGAAAAAGTTGTATAAATGGATCAATTATAGGATTGAGTAATGGTGAAATGTAGACATATAATTTATCCATGGATTAACACCATTAAATGTGGTAGAATCCAATGCATTTCAAAAACATTAATCCTCAAATAGGACATTCCAAACTAGGACAATCAGTTTTAATAATTTTATAGTTTCATCCTACCATCATTACTGATTTTGAGTTTTCAGTTGTTTTCATAGGTATGCAAGGACTTTCTGAATGTATTCCTTTCTATCTTTCATTTTTTTCTGTAATTTACTTTAATTTTTATACATTCTCACGTGAATTTTCTTGATAGTTTTCAATTCTGGTACCTTGTGCATTTTCACTTTCCGCTCTGGTTGTAGCCATTGAATTCCACAATGCAGGAGGAGAAAACTTGATTTCATGATTTTGAATCACAGGAAAACATTAGACAAAAGCATACAAATATGGATTCCCCTTGTAACAATGGTATCGTATTGTTATTGAAATTCATGGCAAATATTTTGCTAATTTGTGGCAGTTATATGTATCTATACACTTATATAAATGCTTCTTCTATCAGACAGGGATATATAGTTGCACAGTAGAACTTTGCAAAACAGAAGGTTATTCCACCCATTGTGAGTAGAGGATCTACGGTATTGTTTCGTTAATTCTGTTTAAATTTATTTAGAAACTTCAGATTAAGTATAATGCTATATTTCCAGCATTTCATTCTTTGAAAATAAAAGCTAATGGAAAACAGCATTTGTAGACTTTTTTCCATATCCAGTATTGAAATTGTTTCTATGCAAAACTTAGCTTTAGAAAAGGAGTCATATTTGTGGTTAGCTGGGAAGGACAATGAGGAAGATGTAGAATAGGTGATCACTCCACGACCACATGCTTCATATTCTGCCAAAGTTGTAAGTTCCAGTAAGTATCTTGAAAACTTGTTGAAAGTAAAAAGAATTTAGATTTCTCTAGTTCATTATCTCAGGTCGTTCCAAAACACTTTTACAGCAAATTATGATCTTCGGAGGTATTGTCACAGTGGAATTGTGTTGGCTAGACTGTTAAGGTAATATTGACTATTCACCATATATTATTTCAGTAGTGTCTCATTATAAGCAGTCACTAATTATTCAGTGCTAAAAAATATCAGGAGAAAAATATGCATCTATGACTCATGAGAAAATCATGTTCTTGAAGAAGCAAAAAGGGTTCCATTTATTTAAAGTATTTTACAACCTGAAGATGTCCCAAGATATTGCATAGACAATGAAATACATCAGAAAATGTGTACTGCCTTTTATAGTATTTATTTAGGTTATTGATGGTGCTAGTTGCCATTTACTTTTTAGGATTTATTCACACTACACGTTTGGAATTCATACTCTGTGTCGACACTAAACATGGAAAGTGAATCAGAGACCCAAGCAGCCAGAAGTTAAGCAAACTAAACAGGGTTCTGGACTGGCTCAAATCTGAACTATAAATACTTTTTAGACAAGTAACCACAGTGTAAGTAGGACACTCAGATACAACACAAAATCCCTCAAAGAACCTGGCATCAGCGAGAAGGCAAGAAACTATTTGCATGATGTTGCACACAGAGGCAGCAATTATTTTGTGACTTCCAGTTTATGGGAGGATAAAAGTAAGACAAAATACAACAAAAAAAGCAAAGCTGTGAAAATTTCAGCAGAGAAAGTTTGGTTTGATGAGCTATTTCCAAGTATGTTGCTACAATTGAACATAGCTTTAGTGATACCACACCTGAAGCACTGTGCCCAATTTGGTCTACTTATCTAGGAATGGTTCACTAAATTGATTCCTAGGGTGACAGAGTTGACTTATTTTGATACATTGAGTAGAATGTGCCATTACTCATCAAAATATTATTTATAGTTTTAGCCTAAGGAACATATTTGAAGAAAATGCTTGCATTCTTATAGCGTCTATCACAACTGCAAGCTATCCCAGAGTGCATTACAACTAATGAATAACAAAAGAAATATCATCTACTGTGCTTACCTTATGTTTATGGTCTTATAGTATGGGAACTGACTTTTGACTTATTTTTGAAGATATAAATGCCAATAAAAGGTCATTCACCTTTGGAAAACATTTAAAGCTATTGACAAACAGGCAAAATATGCTAATATCTCACAATATAATGAGTGATTTAATGTATATAAGACAAATATAGTGTATTGAATATTATACTATTCTCTGAACAAAGCTGAACCATTCGCATTAGCTCAAGGCCTTTCACGATCAGTCATCCCCAACCTTTCACAGTCAACATTAACAGATAGCATCTCTCTTACGTTATCCTGGTTGCAAAGTTTTTACATATTGTAACAGCTTATTTATAACTGTAATATAACATTGTATACAAGGTTCCTTCAAGTCTTTGATTACCAAAGGTCAATTCTATTTCAAGTGACTCATACTCCCTTAGTTAGTTGTGGGATCTCACTTACAGGAAGAATCACCAACTCATTCCAAACTTGAGGATCCCTGTGCCAGGAATTTCAGCTACAAATATATATTAACTTGTATTAAGACCCCTATGTTGGTTTTATATCAGTCTCGTTTAACTAAATGCAGGTGGAGAGCATGAATTAGCTTTCCCTTGAATGTATAGAGTGAGAGTGAGAGTGAGAGAAAGGGTTAACTGACAGAACAACAGTGTCCCAACCTCTGGGCCGAAAGGTCTGGATTCAGTTCCACATTCAATAGAAATGTGTCATAACATGTCCAAAAAGGTTGATTTTATATATTTTTTACAGAGAGAGAGAGAGAGAGAGAAAGAGAGAGAAAGAGGCTAAAATGGGGATGCCGATTTAAGAGGTATATGTTTTTAGTAAGTACATATCAGACTGCATAAAGATTGATTCCAGAGCCAGCCTTCACTAACTGGATTTCTATATTATAACTTACTGACTCAATGTTCCACCTCATATTAACAGCTTTGTACTTTTAATTAATTTGGAACTATTAATTTGTGCAAAGTAATTATAACTTTGAAGTGATAAAGCAGACATGGTCTATACATTCAGAACAAAATGGAATCATTCCTGCTTTAACTACTACTCAAAAAGTATTGGCTGAGCAATTAGACTGGAACAAGTTCCCTGAACCAGGATCCAGGTGTCAGGTTGAATGAAATGGAATGAATGGCTTTCTTTTTTACATTGCTTCATGTTTAAATGCTAAAAATTAAAAATTTAACAGTTTTTTTTGTTTCTTTAACAATTTTAAAGTAAGTGATTTTGGAAAAGCCCATAACACCGTGATCTGTGGTTCTTAACAATATAAGTGCAAGTTTCTTCTCATTGATAAACATATCATTTGTATTATTAGTGTCATAGATTTAATGGGTCAACTACAACTCTTCATTCATATGTCCTTTTCAGACATATCTTCCCAAAATAACTAATGAATTGTAGTCACTAAAGCCAAATAGCTATCTGATAGTCATCAGAACCCAATTGAGAATTGCAGAAAAGCTTCTTCTACTGAAAGGTGGTTAAAGATGCAACTTGTTAGTAGTAGTTCAGGTAACAAACAGATATTTTTAAGGAAAAGTTAGATCTGCACATGAGAGGCAAAGTAAAAGAACAACATGTTGATAGCATTAGATGACTTAGCATGGGAGGAGGCTGACATGGATACAAATGCTGTCAAAAACCATTTGGGCTGATGGACCTGCTTTGTTGCTATAAATTCTATGTAACCCTTTATAATATGTAAAATGAATAGATTTTTGAACAATCACTAGAATCCCGATTAAAGTCTGATTGTTTAACACTGCATTTATCAATGGATCATGTTGCTTCAAAGCTTACACTTTCTGAACTCAAAAGTAAAGAATGTTTTTAACAGTTGAAGAGGCTTACTGATCTTACTTGCACATGTATGTGTGTATATGTATTTGTTTTGCCAAAATTAGAATTGAATAATCCCACAGACTTTCACAAATGCTCTTATGAAACTTGAACCAGGTTCTGGAATTGACTGCAATGTTGTGTGATTCTAAACTTTATTATATCATTGTGCCATTGTTTTTAATAGCTGCTCTGTTTTCTATCCAAATCCATCCTTCCCTGCTTTTCTGCAGTCTGTACGACTCTGTAACTGCATGCTTGGGTGCTGACATGTGAAAAAGGCAATGTGATAGAAGACAAACGAGGACATGACATCTCTTGTGAAGATATGAATTTGGAAGTAATATTTCAAATTGGTTGTAGTGAATCTTTGCAGATTTATACTTAAAACTCCTTCAGTAATTATACCTAGACCAATTGCTTCTTAGTCACAAAATAAGTCAAATGTTGTTTTTATTACATGGCATTTCAAAAGTTTTATCAATATTTTGCAAATTGATTTCTGTAATTTTTATGTTTTTTTTCCATGTCAACTAAAAGTTAGTGCCCTTGCCAACACATACAAAGGGTCTGCTATTCCGTATAATCAGACATACTGGTTTATGGTGAGTGACTGTGTCAAATTCCATTTTTATTACATGCCATGCCTGGATATTTACCAGTGTTTTGGGGATTACATTCTGGAATTCTGTCTTTTTTTTTGGAGAGCTACAAACAGTGGCATTGGTTATGCTAGTTTAATGTTGATCATCTTTCTTTCCATTCCTCTTTTAGAAATTGAGAAGGTAATAGATTTCTGATGAGTATAAACTACCCCTGCTTCTCCTAAAAAAAGTAAAAGGTTTAAGTTAGGAATAAATCAAAGATTTGTGATAAGCCATTTCCAGGTAATAGTTTTCAGACTTCATGGACAATCACATCATTTTCTAAATACAAAATCCATAGTTCCTTTGATTTTTCTTTTCCTTTGAACAAATGTTCAAAATAGAAGCATATCCAAACCCACATCCCACAATAATAGCCCTGTTGGCACTCACATTACCTCCAGTTGCACTAGAATCAAACCACAAGGAATCTAGTGCAACAGCAAACTCATCTAGTTAAGTTCCTGGTCTAATCAACTTTCCTTATCTAATGAAAGTTGCAAGAGAAGATTAATAATCTATGAAATGGTGATGATTGTTGTTCAGGAATTATCGCATTTCTCATAAGTTGTCTTACCTGGTGATCAAAATTACACATTGTAGCTCTCCTGAGCATTCTCTTAGTCACTAAGTCACTTTTCTACTTAATGAGGTTATTCATACTGTAAAGTATTTTCAGCTTTGCACCAGTGCACAGTCTTCAGTATAGCTCAGTGAGGTTTCTCAAACCTTATTTAGGTTAGCAATAAAAAACCATCTGAAGGATGTAGTTTCACTTCATTCTGGCTTCAGACTACTGCAGTCAATGCAAATCAAATTTTAAAGACATGGATGGCCAAACTGAACTCAGTGGTCTACTCAACCCTTATACATTGCTATATTACTATTTAAGAATTTTCTGGGTGGTTCTTTAGACTCCCAAGAAAATTTTTAAACATTTTTCAATGTTAGCAAGATGCCAACAGTTTGTTTATTAAGATTTAGATTTTGAAAGTAGAATGAATAGTAGTGTTGAAAAGGGAGTTGGATACATACGTGAAAATGAAAGCTAGAAAGGGCTATGGATTAATTGGGCAGTTATTTTTAAAAATGTTAAAAATTATAATAAACTCATTCCGTGCTGTAAGATGCTATAATTGCTGATATGTACTCCAACTAACTTAGGCTTAATTCTACCATACCACTAGGCAGGTACCTACTGATACCTGTAGTATCTCTCTTTTTACAATTAATTTTCATTTGGTAAATATGTAAATTATGGTATGTTAAAAGTAGGCAGGTAAGGCAGAAACATAGCAGATCAATAGAAAACTGGAAATTAAACAGAGAGTGACTTCCATTGGTTTAAGGTAATTGTAATGCCATAAGACATTGCGACAGAGTATACATCATATGCAAAGTTTTTAAAATGCTGAGAAATTAGAACAAAAACAGAAAGAGCTGGAAACATCTGGACAAAAACAACAACAGCTGTACAGATACTGACTGATCAGTTGTGCATCTCCAGATTTTTTTCATTATGTTTCAGATTCCCATTTCTGTTTTTTAGTTATGATGAATAACTTCAATGTATAGTTATTTTCCATGGAAGTTATATTTGTAACTCCAATTATCATAAACCCGATGAACATTTCAATTAAAAGGATGTATATATTGCAATGTTAGTATGGTTGTTGTATAGTTCCCAGTTTGCAGTGGAGTTGCAAACCTTTCAGATAGTCCTGAATCTCTAGAACTTGATGAAAGTCCCTGGAGGTCACTATGAGCAAGAACTGGGAGGGAAATTGTAAGGGGTGATAAAAACGCTGTGTGTGTTCTTCATTCTCTTTAATCAGCTTTGTTTGTTAATCTTAAAGCAGGGAGCAATTTGAGAATAGTTGAGAATCATCTAGTTGAATGGCTGGAGTCATACATTGCACAAAGGAATATGGTTATGGTCATTGGCGATCATTCGCCTCAGTCCCAAAATTTCTCCATATTAGATGGTTTTATTCAACTTGTTCAGACAGGCTGTTACACGTATCTGAAGGTGGGACTTGAGGCCTGGTCTTCTGGTTGAGATGTAGGGCCACTACCACCATGCCTCAAAAGCCCCAGGCATTTCTAAGGGTAATGTCCTCAGCTCAAACATCTTCACCTGCTTCATCAATTGCCTCCTTTCCACTATAAGGAGGGAATATTTGCTCCTGATTGAACAATGCTCAACACCATTCATGACTCTTCAAATACTGTTTCTATGCAACATGTGGCAACCTCCAGGCTTGAGCTGATAAGTGATAAGTAACATTCACACCACACAAGTGCCAGGCTATAACCAATTCCAACAAGAGAGAATCTAACCATCTGTCCTTGACTTTCAATGGTATTATCATCACTGTACCCCCACTATTAATATCCTGGGAATTACTATTGACCACAAACGGAAATGGACCAGCCATAGAAGTCACTGTGGCTTCAAGAGAAATTCAGAAGCTGAAAATCTGCAGCCAACAACTCACTTCCCGAAGCCCCAAACTTTCCAACATCTACAAAGTACAAGTCAAGATTGTGACCAAATATTATAATTTGCCTGGGTGAGTCCAGCTCCAAAAGCCCCCCAGAGGCTTGACACCATCCAGGACAAACAGCTCATTTGATTGGCACCATACTCATCATCTTCAACATGACTCTCTCCCCTGTCACCACATAGTGGCAGCAATGTGGACCATCTAGAAGATACACCTTCATAAATATACCAAGGCTCCTGTAACAGTACCTTTAAACCCACAATCATTACCACCTCAAAGGATAATGGGGCACCCGCATTGCATCTCCACCATCGGCAAGTCGTCTCCCACGTCACTCGCCTACCCAACTGGGAACTGTATCACCCTCCCTTCATTGTCGCTGGGTCAGAATCATGGAACTTTCTTCCTAACAACACTGAGGGTGATCCTATGCCTCGTGCACTCCAACACTTCAAGAAAGAAGCTTACTATCGCCTCAAGGGCTATGAGCATGAGCAATAAACGGCAGCAATTCCATTTCCTACGAAGGAATAAAAAGAGGAGCAAAAACGTGTGCCAAAGACTTCAACCCTGAAAGTGAGCACGAAGACACAGCATGATGGAAGTCGCAGCTCATGTGATGAAACCTTCAGAAGCATTGTCTATCTTTGTTGGCAATAATAGTGATGTTAAGTATTGGTCTCACCTCGCTCGAATACGATGCCTTGCGAATTTGGAGGTTCTTGTGACTTTAAGTTCGAACCTTGCGCACTGTGGGTATGCTTATAAATGTGGCCAGCTCCCGCTTGCCCCTCCTCCACCTTAGACCTCCTGGGTGATTTTAATACGCGCAGTTAATTGAAATGTTTGGACAGTGTTGCCTGCGCACTGTAAACATTGAAATGGTTTATTGGTTTGAGGAGTTCTACATATGCGTCTAATCAGTGTATGTTAAAGGAATAGCTTCACGGAGGAGATAAACAACAGAAAAAAACAAACAGGGTCTGACTGCGCATCCTCCATCCAGGTAAATGCCTGGCAACAACCCATACACTGCGCTGTTTGCTAGAAACTCATACAAGGGATTGGCTCAACATTGGAAAGTGATACAAATACATCTTAAAGGTGAAAAATAAAGTAGTGCTCTTTCAAAGACAAGACGCTGTCTAAACTACATAAAAAATGAAAACCCCTATTGCCTAATTAATTAAAAATAAATATGTACAAAGCAGCACAAATGTTATTTCGTTTGACCATCGCTGGATCTCAACAAACATGAATAGGATTCGATTATATGTCTAACACACCTTGTGTTGAGGGAAAGGGCTCGTCAATTGGAACTTGACTTGTAACCAAACATCTCCCCGGGTTAGATCCAGGCGCCAGAAATTCTGAATGATAACCAGCTTTTTTTGTCCAGCATAAGAACTTCGTTGCAATTTAAGAAAGAAAAGGTGATGTTTTGATGTGTGGCGGAAAGGAGAGAATGATTTGATTTTGCTTCCCCTCCAGTTTTGTTATTTTGCTGGCGAGAACTCGCTGTAATTCATCCTGCAGAAAGACTGAAGCCGTCACAACTAGGAATGTTTCCTTCATCACTAGATATTGAAGATGACCGGTTCAGTTTTGAACTGGCTGAATGACATAACCTTGCAGATCGTGGTGGATCTGTAAAGAATGCTGAGTGATTTCAGATCTACTGTGTTTGCATGTATTTAGAATAAAGCTTAATCATCGCAAGGATGCGCCTTTAAATATTTAAATACATTATTCAAATTTCTATCTGCTGGAGGTGAGCATCTGTGTAAACGCAATATTCGTTTGAAATTGAACTGGAGAAATATTTAAGAACGGTGTAAGGACCGTGGGCAATGGAACGCAAGCAACCAACTGCCGGTGAGGTACTAGCGAGGGCCTGGATTGCACAGCCCGAATGGCCTCTTTCTGATCAATTAGGCAAGTTTGAATAGCTCCAAAAAAAGATTAAAATTATTAAGGCATTTTTTAAAACATAGAGTTCTAAGTGGGGATGTATTTCCACCATGTAAGATAGATGCAGCCCAGGGTACCTGATATAGAAACAGGAGGTGGTCGTTCAACCCTGAACCTGTTCCGCCAATTATTCCGGACTGATGTAGATTTTAATTCGATCCACCCGCCCTTCTTCCTCCTCCTTTGATATTTTTGCTTAACAATAATCTATCGGTCTTAATTTTCTTTAAAAAGCTTCAATATAATTATGCGTGTGGGGGTGGGGGTGGGGGAGAGGACATGCGCTATATCGTGAACACATGGTTCAGCTTCCCCACCGACCCACATTGATAAGGCTCAATATTTCAGTTCTTTTGGTCCAATGCCGAAGGAGTTCGGCTGATACGTGTTTTCATGTGTTTCGGCTCGGCCAAGCGCTGAGTATCTGCTTTATTGACGAGTAGAGTGCAATTTTCCAGTAGGAATTTATTGTTTTTTTAGTTTGTGCAAAAAAGCCATCGCCGGTATCCGTTATGTTAAAGTTAACGTGACAGCAAAAATGGCGCATGTTTTCAAGCATGCAAAATCCCTCGCGGAGTCAGCCGCCTAATTTTCTTCCAAACAACATAAATAGTTGGATTCCAAGGCCTCTGTGTCAGTGTTTGAAGCTTTTTTGCCAGCGTCCTACAGGAAATTGATTCAAACTCGGCCGAGAACAAAATAAACACATTGATGAATCATAGACAGCGGCCAGGGATGACTCAAAATACACAGATGATATCGACAGCAAACAAGTTAGTTGTGGTCCAGTCTATCTATGGCGGCCTATGCTATAGTTGAGTGTCACGCAGTCTTACCTCCATCAGTACAACCCTCAATTGTTTTCTCTCTTAAGTGTTTATCTGGGCTTCCGATTAAATAAATCTCTATCCGCCCCAATGAACCCCTGTCATAGCCATTTCCAGATTTTCTTTATCTGAGTAAAGACTTATTGTTTTCTGAATTTTCCAATTGAATTCTTGGTGACGATCTCCAAATGATGGCCAATCTAGAGCATTGATCAATCTATTCACATCACCTTGTTTCCCTGATTTAACTTCCAAACAACTCTGAAAAGGTTCTGTCAAACTCACAGCAAAGTATTTGGTTCAAGGAGGTTTCTGTAATTGTCCCGTTGGCGGTTCGTGTTGTTCTCCATCTATCCTTTAAGGCAAACTGGCACATTTTATTTAGTGCAGGCAATCGATTAGAAATTGCCTTGAATGAATTTATCAGATTGCCTCCGTTGCAAAAAAAAAGGCCTTTATTCTTCCCTTCCCGCCTTTTTCCCCACCCCACTCTCCTTTTGCATCTTATCATCTCCACCTTTTGTATTATGGCTGTTCTCTCGGTACTTGGGGGCTCATCAGAATACAACGCAGCAATGTTGCTAAAAATATATATTGCAATTGCTGCTTGCTTTGTACAGCTTTTATTCCACTCTAAGTTGAAGACGGTCTGCGTAAATAGGGCAGAGTGGAGCAAACCTGTGCCTTAGAATTATTAACAATCCCGAAACCCTGAGCGGATGTTATACTTTGAACACTTTAATTAGATAGTTCACGACAGTGAGGGACCAGAGAGATCTCTGCAACTTGTGCACACTGAAGTTTCACGAGGCTACAGAATATAAGAACCTGGATGGAAAGTTTCGAACTGCAAAAATCAAGAAAAAGCGAAAGCAGAAGACAATTTAATGCACCCAAGCAAAATACTTAGCAGCTGCGCAGTGGGAAAAGTCATTAAAAGATTCGAGTCGACAAATCTCTCCCCTTTGATTGTTCTGTTTAGTATTTGTTATGAAATAGCGGTGTGCTTTTGTGGCCTGATGCTTTACATTGAAAAGTTCTTGATGCTATAGTCACTGATGTAAAAATGCAACAGTGTAGTTGAGAAATGGAACAGTCTTGCCAGTTAACCGTGTGTTGATGGCAACTAGACCTAGGTACTTTATAGAAAAATAGTGAAGTGGCAGTGAATAGGGAAGGTATTTAACAAAGGAGTATACTAGAACTATGTTTAAAACGAGTTTAACAAATAAATGCGTGGCGAGAGGATGTTTACACGGTCATCACAATTTTGAAGTTTTAATATTTACATTTAAACGAAAGGATTAATTTCAATTTAACAGAATTTGCAAATAAAACTGACGCGCGCCTGTGAATTGTTTCAGTCCCGCCTTTTAAATTCCAAATTTATTTTGTAATTGTTCTCAGCCAAGGAAATCATTGCAAGCTTTGTTTTTGTTTCGGTTGTTCCAGATTCGACACATTTTCAACAACAGGTCCGTTATCGTCCTAACCTTGGTGTTTCGTTAAGGTTAACGGAGTATTGTGTTAGTTGGTTTATCTCCTCCGGGGTGCGGGTGTTATGTGAAGTCGGGAGCCCATTTTGAACCTGTGTTTGCAGTGTGACGGCACGGCTTCGCCACCCGAACCGGGAAGCGAGCAAAGGGAGACAAGGCGTGTGCCCTATCTGATGTGTCTCTACTTCTCTCCATTGTATTAAGTTACTGTGGTCCAACTCTGGGCGGCTCTGTAATTCCAGGGTTATTACAGAAACAAGGGCTGATTTAACTTTACATCTGTCTTTTAGACTGTTAATAATAGAAATTGTGTAGTTTAGAAAGGAACTCGTTCGGAATTGACATCAATGTTTAAACTTAAACATTCAGATAAATTATTCCTCGTGGGTGAAGGAGTGGGGTCGAGATGGATATATTAAAAAGTAAAGTTTAATTGCAATTTAAAGATTTGGCTTCGTACCTTCAGTGGTATGACAGAAAAAAAACCGATGACAACTTTGTCTCCCAGTAGCTATTTTTACAAAGACTTGCATTTCGATTATAACCGGTTAGAAAGAATCACCCCCCTGTAACATGGCAGAAAGTTTTACTTTCGATGTCGCGGGGTGCACGTCATCTCAATAATTTACCACAATTCAATTTCTGTCAAATTTCTGTGCCACGTTTAGTCAGCAATAATTTAAACTTGCAACCTTCAACTAACAACTGGAATGTTTCTGATGGCGCAAGTCAATGACGGCTCTGATTTATACCTCCATGAGCTCCCAGTCTCAGAGAATAAATGTCTAACCCGAGAGATGTCGAGCTCCCAGGTTCAGATTCGCTGTCAAACGCTCGTTTGTTTTAAAACAACAGATATTGAGCCTAAGAAAAACAGCCTTCTTTTGGCGATTGCAGACTGCGCCTATGTCGATACTGGACACCGAAACAGAGAGACATTTATTAAATACTCTGTACAGACGAGTTCATTGCTGGTCGTAAGGAGCGTTCATACTTTCACAGCCCAAAGCTTTCGAATCCCACTCTCCCCACTCCGAGGCATTAAATACACCAGTTCTGTGCAAAATGGGCTGAAATATCCCATAATAATCACCACTACTGCGTGTGTAACAAATACAAAACTCGAAATATCTTAGCGTCAGTCTGTGTTAGATTGTCTGTATAAACACTTTGCCAGCAAGATTAACATTTTCTTTTTGCATGTTTAATCATTGTTCCCTGCTGGATCCCAGCTTGGGTCAGCATATTTACATTTCTGATTCTGTGGGTATTGTATACTCACATATGTCACATTTCCAGCAATCAACCAACACTTCCACGTGCCGCCCTTACAGTATGAGAAAAGTGCATCATCAAATTTATCGAAGGGCTAGTGACTGTTACTTTGTTTCTAATGACCGTAGTTACATTAGTACAGAGAATTCAGGTCAGTGTTTTAATTCGACAGAACAGGGAAATAAGAAAGGAAATATGATTCTTACTTTAATATAGGCGAGACCCGCTGTCAATGCAAAGATACCAAAATATAAAATTATATTCTTACTACTTGAAGATTAACTTGAATTAATTTTCAAAGCTAAATTAAGTCATACATAAGCTAACCAAGAATTCGAAAGGGGGGGTATAGATGCCATGATGATATTTTGTGAAATTATTTGCTATCTGTTGTACTCTAAGCGCGGGTTAACACTGCATTCTGGCTGACGTTTATCGCGAGGGAACATCCAATTCATTTAAGTAGACAGTTATCAACTCAGAGTGGGAAGCTTCTGCAAACAGTCCGATAATTCCTAATGACTGGGCAGAGCAAATCAGGTGTAAACAAGAAGGTAGAAAGGGTCAAATTTCCGATTGGTATAGTTAATCAGGTGTGAGGTGGGAAAGTTAATGTGAAAGATGAAGGACGGAAGAAAGGAAAGAAACACTTTCACTGCAAGGCCGCAACGACCAGATAAAGCGTCAATGAGAGAAAACTAAATACTGTGCACTGAAAGGTTACAGCCCGCCCTGGGGTCATGCAGCCGAGAAGAGACAGACATTAGCTTAATCCACGAGCCCGATGTGAAACCGTCTCCTTTTAAGGAGCAGTTATATTTTGCAAACACTGAGGCCTGCTTAGTCTGCCTCACAGTAAAAAAAACTTCCTTCTCTAAGATCACCGTGGAAAAGATCAGTAAATGAGTCTTTATTTTAAATTATATCAAATAATAAGACGGTTTCTAACTTGCCCTGTATTGCAGATTTATATTTTCAGATTTCCCCTGTTTGTCCATGGAGGAACTGTCAACAATGGTAACTTACACAAACTGAACCTGTCTTCTCTCCGGTTCTGTTAGAGAATCCCCATTCGGGGTACAGTATTGCAAAGTACAGATTCCAAACCGCTTGAGGTGGGGGCGGGGGCCTCAGTGTTTCCACCGGATGAAAATACGACCCTGGATTGAAGGTTCGGGATGTGCAGCGGCGGGCGACCCCGGTAAAAGATATCTCAAATTGTACTCGCTTCTGCAATAATCGCCTCGATTGAGTCGGCTTCTCTTGCCAGATATTCCTGAATAACTGGGGTAATGTCTGATCACTTTCTCTGTCTAGATGTATAAGTTGCAGCTGAGGATGGTCAGTTGATGCTGGTGCCTGGGAGATCCGGAATGCTGCTGTCTGTCCGGCCCTTTGCTCCCTCCCCGTTCCAGTACTGGACGTTTGGGGCCTGCTTGCCTCTGTGCTGACGTAGATGCTGTCAATCACGAGCCACCTCAGAGGAGCCTCTGCATACACAGACCCGAGCACCCTCACTTACAGCGCCTATCGCCTCAGTCTTACAAAAAAAAACTCCAGTGAAACAGGACAATAATGAACGCTCTCAGACATCCATCAACAAGTCAGCTTCTCAGCTTAGCAGCTCCTGCGATATAATCCAATAGTATTCTGTACTGCGTTAGAACGGAACAACCCCTCACTTTCCGGATCAAAACAACCTCAGGCCATCAAAGAGTCTAAAACCCAACAGTAACACACAGGAACAAAAACGGAAATTGCTGGAGAAACTCAAAAGGTCTGACAGTATCAGCGCGGAGAAAGCAGAATTAACATCTCGGGTCCAGTGATCCTTCTTCAGAACTACTGCTGAGTTTCTTCAGCCGAAAAAAACAAACATTGCTGGAGAAACTCAGAACTAGTTCTGGACGAGTGCTAGTTCTAAGAAGGATCACAGGCTCATAGAGACTTACTGCACGGAAATAGATCCTTTTGGTCCAACTCGTCCATGCCGACCAAATGTCCTAAATTAATCTAGCCCGATTTGTTAGCATTCGGCCCGCATCCCTCCAAACCCTTCCTATTTATATACCCATCCAGATGCCTTTTAAATGTTGCAATTGTATCAGCCTCCACCACTTCCTCTGGCAGCTCATTCCATACACATACCACAAGCTGAGTGAAAAAGTTGCCCCTTAGGTCGCTTTTATCTTTCCCCTCTCACCCTAAACCTATGCCCTCTAGTTACGGACTCCCTACCCTGGGAAAAAGACCTTGGCTATTTAACCTATCCGTGCCCCTCATGATCTTATAAACCTCTATGAGGTCACCCCTCAGCTTCCGACTCTCCAGTGAAAATAACCCCAACCTATTCAGCCCTTCCCTATAGCTCAAACCCCAGCAACATCCTTTTAAATCTTTTTCACAGCATTTTTTTCCGATAGCAGGGAGACCAGAATTGTACGCAGTATTTCAAAACTAGCTTAGCAAATGTTCTGTACAGCCTCACCATGACCTCCCAACTCCTATACTTGATGCACTGACCAATAAAGGCAAGCTTATTAAACATCATCTTCACCGACCTGTCTACCTGGGTCTCCACTTTCAAGGAGCTATGCACCCGGACCCCAAGGTCTCTTTAAAACCGAAAGAACTGCGAATGCTGTAAATCAGAATCATAAACAGAAATTGCTAGAAAAGCTCAGCAAGTCTGGCATCATATTTGCAGAGAAATCAGAGTTAACGTTTCGGACCCGGCGACACTTCCTCAGAACAGGTAGCTCTGAGGAAGGGTCACCGGACCCGAAAGGTTAATTCTGAATTTCTTCAAAGATGCTGCCAGACCTGCAGAGTTTCTCCAGTAATTTCTGTTTTAGTTTCAGATTTCCAGCGTCCGCCGTTCTTTGTATTCCTTTAGTAACACAATGGACTTTCTTGCAGTCAACATGCTGGATGCTACAGAATAACAATGGTTTCAATTTCCTCCCAAATAAATCTGTTAATGAATAAAATCTGTGCTCATTATAGTCAAATTATAGTTCATTGCAGTATTTCCAAAGAAACGTCTAGCAAATGTAAACTCTATTTTTGTAATAATTCCCTATTTTTGTAATAATTCGACTTTTTAGATGTCCAGTTACAGCTTTGGCTAATCTTCTGAAATTCCCTAATCTGCCCGTATTTTCAGGCATTCATTCCTTAACAGTTCGTTCAGCATCTGGCCATGACAGGAGAAACAATATTTATGCCGCTAGTAAATCAATTAGTATGAGATGAATACAGCCCTACCATCAACCACTCGCCCTGCCCCCTCCCCCCACCTCCTTCACCCCCTTCATCCGTCAAAAAATAAACAACTTGCTATGGTAAATTGAATTGTCATAAGATGGAACTCTTGTATTCCCAGGAAACTTCAACAAAATTATTTGCATAATATTCACATTCCAGGGAAAGTTTCATTCACACAGCCAGAACTTTACTCCCACCAAAAACTTGTTACAATATTTAGAGCATTTAAAGTCCTCCTTTTCTTACAGCATTTCACCCTCCAATGAAATACGCCTGTGGCAGTTCATTCCGGCATCCCCCCACATCCCAGAACAACTTTCCCAAAGAAACGGTGGGATTAGTGAGGACTCCAAATGCTGAAAAGTGTGAATCGATTAAGTGTGAAGCTGGAAAAAGCACAGCAGATCAAGCAGCATCTGAGGAGCAGGGAAGTCGACGTTTCAGGTTGGAACCTTTCATCAGTGCTGCTGTGCTTTTTCCAACTCCACACTTCATCGTCTCCAAAGAAACTGCATCTAGGTACCTTTGTACTTAAACTGGCGTCGTAACTGGCGACTTTGTAAACTTTTCACTTTACTCATGTGAGTACACGTGACAACAAACCCAATCCGAATTCTGAAGTTTCAAATCCATCACAGAGCAGTAATCCGCCATGAGTAATGTTGTTAAAAATCACGCAACACCAGGTTATAGCCCAATAGGCTTATTTGGAAGCATTAGCTTTCGGAGCGCTCCAAAAGCTAGCATTTCCAAATAAACTTTTTGGACTATAACCTGATATTGTGTGATTTGTTTTAGCTTTGTACAGTCCAATCCAACGCCAGCATCTCCAAATTATGTGTGATACTATCAGCCTACTCTCTATTCAGCTAATCCTTTTTTTAAATTCAGTTCATTTGATGAATGAATGAAAGGGCGTCATTGGGCAGGTCACCATTTATTGGCGAAAGAGAGGACTGCAGATGCTGGAGATCAAAGTCAAGATTAGAGTGGTGCTGGAAAATCACAGCAGGTCAGGCAGCAGCCGAGGAGCAGGAAAATCAACGTTTTGGGCGAAAGCCCTTCGTCAAGTTATTGGCCACAGGGCAGCTGAGAGTCAACCACATTGTTGTGGGCCTGGAGTCACCTGTAGGGTAGGTTCCCTGAAGGGCATTAGTGAACCAGAAGGAGTTTACCTGACAATCGACTCATATTGATCATTAGATGCTTTAATGTCAGTTTTGTTAAAAAATGCATTCATATTCCAATATCTACCAGGATTTGAACCCGAGACATGGGTACAATTGCTAATAGTTTGGTGATAACACCGCTCGTCCATCACCTCCCTTTACGCGGCACCTAAGAAACTTTCTGAGTTAAGGAACAACTATGTCCCAGATTCTGGGGCTCGGACACATTCGATCAAATGCCATATGCATCAGTTCATTTAGATGTACAGGTAAATGTGTCGTAAAATGCAGGGCTTGTACAGATTGAAATGTGTGATGAAATCTTGAATTATAAGCAATATTCGAGATTTGATGTTCACTATTACATTTTTTTGTGATTCTTAGTTCAAAAGGCCAGTTCTGGGTAAGTTGATTCGTGGTTCTGCATTCGAATAACAATGAGGCTTTGTAATGGCCCTTTGTGACGGCTCACGGTAGCCTCCATTAATTATGCGGAGTTAAATATATTTTTGACTTCTAGATTAGATCGGAGAAATACTTAGTTTCATTTAATAGGTTGGATAAAATGATTTCGGAATGTCCTATGTTTTGTAAATTAGCCATTTTAGACTTGGAAATGTGTTTCCTATTTTATTGGGGGTTTTTGTACCGACCTTAGTCTGGGACTGGCTAGTTTGAACTCAGAGGCTCCATGTGCTTTCAGTCACTTCAATAATGAGAAAGGCGGAAATCGTTTACCTGCTGAATCAAGATGAGGAAATTAGAGCATTGAGGATTATTCGAGGTGATCGTAAAACGGCAGGACAAAAACAACAAGGAGGCTCTGTCTGAGTCCCATTAGGGAGATTCTGTGGGTCCATGGTCTTTGAACGGAGTTCTGCTGCAGTCCCCAGCTGCAGGTATCTCGAGGTAACGCTTTTTAACCAGAATCTGCATTTCGCTAGACAGCCTGTGACACTCCCACCCCCATCCACCCACCAGCACTCCCATCCCGCTGCCAAACTGCAAGGAGCATCCAGCGGGATAATGAGAACATTCCAAGGTGCCATTCAGACAGAAACTAAACAGAAACCATTAAATGTTCTGAAGGGATGGACTATCGGAACAAATCGTCACCGCTGAATTCATTCTCGGCGGGTTTAAGGTGAATTAAGTGTTCGTTTTTTTCACAAATGTTCTTTCTTTCCTAAAGAGTCAGTATTTATCCCTGATTTGGAGTAACCGTTTGTTCTCTTTAATATTCGCGAACCACCACAAATGAGGCTGTTATAAAAATAGCCGAGCACCGTATCATCTAACAACATCAGTCCCTGAACATTCCCAACCCAAATCTCCAGTTCCTATTTGGAGGGAGAGATGGAAGGACGTGTCGTGGACAATGACTGGAGGCTGTTTACAAGTGGTCAAGTTTGTAATCTCAATCAAACCATCATCCAGATGCTTGTTTCAGAAATTCTGAGAGTTGATTCAATAATTGTGGGTTAAAAAAAACTAGGAGCTAACCTGATTTTAAAATTGGTTTGGGATAAATAAGATTAAATTTCGCGTGGACGTGGCGGCGTTACCCAGAATGTGTTCATTCACCCGTTAGAAATCTGAGATAACATCAGAACCGCTCTTATCATCCATTCCTTAACTCACGTTATTTAAAGTCAGACAAACTGACGGTCCTTCCCATAAATAACTGGGTTCTACATTTGATGCTTTCTTTATTCGGTGTCAGACTTTTGGACTGATTTAAATTTTCTCTTTCCAAGCCCATTGAACTCACGCTGTAAGATTGTTTGGACTATTCACAATTACATCTCAACCTTCCCCCGCATTGGAAACGGGGAACAAAAATAATTCAAATCACCTACAAATTTAACCATCAATTGGAAACTTTATTTCATCAAAGTCAAAAACCTGTGGAGTAACAAATAGCGCGAGTAAACACTTTTAACATTTCAGTTAATTTTTCAGCTAGTGTTTTGCTGGTTTTACATTTACTTTTAGATTCGATTGATCAATTGTAAGAGAGAAAGGTTTGTATAAAATATCACGTGCACTTTTCAACAGCGGACTAGAAATGCAACGCTGGGAATGATTTGCTTCAAAATGTGGTTTAATTATTAAGCATCACGTTTAAAGTTTGGATTACACAATATTGATCTGGAAATGTTCCCAATTCCCCGGCCATGCACAACTCCCTCCAGCTCAACCCGTCAAACACATCAATGAGTCCCCAGCTATGACCCGCTGCAAAGCTTATGTTTGCCAATGAACTAGAAGTTTGAGGATGTCACAGTTATGCTTGCTTTCAGATAGATAGGTAGATATGAACGGGGTTAAGTTTTACTTTCAGGCGTTAAGGAATTAAGGCGTTAATGTAAAGTACATACCTCGGTGATGCCCGCCACTCCCTTCGTCACAGACAGACGGGAGACACACACTCCAGCTTTTTGTCATAAAAATTCCTTTAAACTCACTATTTATAATTTAAAATAACAACTTGAATTTTGAATCGATTATGTAATTAGCATCTCCAAATTCCATCTAGATCCGTGCCATCTTTTCCATTACCGATATCCGCAATTCTCTGTCTGGCGGTTTAGCAGTTGCAATGAATGATGTTTATTTCGGAGAGTGGACAATTTATTAATTGAAACTTGCGTAGAAACATTTTTCTGTTAATTGAAAGATTACATTGTGACTGCTTGCTACATTATAACGGTTGCTCATTTAGATGACAGATTATTTGACAGGGGAATAGGCGATGCTTGCTTAATTCTGAACAACTTGGTGTTAGTCGTGTCAATCAAATGTTGATCATATCAGTAATCTCATTATGCAGACCAACTTCAAATTATTTGTCCACATCCCAGTTTCCTGGAAACTGCCTTGGTAAGTATGGCATTATAGTAACATAAGCCAATGAAACATTTCGACATAAAGCAGTCTAGAAATAACTGTGACTTCAGGACAACTTTCCCTAACATTTCCCACCATTCTGTATCCGCACGGAATGCCGCCTTTTTTCTCTAGAATCTGGTGCTCCTAGAGATCTATTTGTCCGGGTTACCTGCCTTGTGATATCAATGAGTTATGCAATTTTTCACAGTTCAGAATAGACAAAAGTGCAGCTTCAGGCCCTGAATCATCATTAGAATTAGTACGTTTTATTGGCCGTCTCGATCCAATTATATTTTATTCTACAGTTCTGTCTTATAGAATCCTAGAATGGCATCAAACAGAAGAGAGCCATTCGGCCCTTCGCGCCTCTACCAGATATATAAAATCTGTAATCAGGTCTTTAAAACGCCAACTATCCTTCAAACGGAGGGGTTTTTTCCCCCGAAACTTTCGCCAACTTTAATTTTTAGAACATACATTTTCGGAGACTTTCTTTTGACTCCAGCAGTGTTTTAAACTATTGCAGGTTAAAACCCTGACATTGCATTAGTCAAACAAATCACCTCTTGCTTCCAGGTTTCTGTTGTGAAATGTTTAAAACAAGGTCTCAGTTCATAGTGATCATGCATCTTAGGTTGCGGAATGTGGCTTAATTAGACTTAATTTTCGACAAAACCACTAATTGCCAGCTTCTTTAAAACAAACTGCGTTCAAAGAGGCATCCATACCAGAGAACAGAACATGCCAATAGCCAGCAGCAAGCACTCCAGTGTTTTTTCCACCACAGGGAACAACAATTTGTCACTGATTTGTTTTGTAATCGCGGTTGCAGACATGTAGATACTGTAATAATGTCTGGGAGTGTGCAGGAAACTGTTGGCAGGTAAATTAGTCACAAATAAAAACAACTGAGGGAAAGTAGGCTAGAGGACGAAGTCTGAATCAATTTGGATAGCTCATTGCCATTCAGATTCTAAACCTCATGATGAGGGTTACTGTTTCAAGAATGATTATTTTCCCACTCAAATAAAAGACTGGAAATAGCCATCCCGACCTGGGCTGCAAACACAAGAAAACCTGTTACACCCAATTTTCAGGGCTCAACATTGTCATATATCTGTTCACTCCCTTTCCAACGTGGCTTGTGGGTAGTTACCAGGTTTTTTTTAATGGTTAGCGGATAATTGCGGATTTTTAAATAAAGTTTTAAATTAATCATTTTTCCAATCTAGTCAGCTATTCTCGCATTAGCCAGGCTACAGGACACTTGCAGCCTGTTACCAGTATCAGCGCATATTTATGTTGCTTTGAAATATTTCAAATTGAATCGTGCTTTTTTTTTGTTGATAAATGCATCACCATCCCACCTTCCACAGCCCACCCCCACCGCCCCCCCCAAAGCTACCCTGAGCTCTACATTTAAAAATCACACAACACCAGGTTATAGTCCAACAGGTTTAATTGGACTATAACCTGGTGTTGTGTGATTTTTAGCTTTGTACACTCCAGTCCAACACCGGCATCTCCATATCCTGAGCTCTAAACACCATCAGTTCCACGAGGCAAAAGTGAGGACTGCAGATGCTGGAAACCAGAGTTTAGATTCGATTGGTGCTATTCCTGATGAAGGGCTTTTGCCCGAAACGTCGATTTTCCTGCTCCTCGTATGCTGCCTGACCTGATGTGCTTTCCCAACACCACTCTCATGTAAACCCCCCATCAGTTCCGCGGTCAGTTGTACACACATCAGTGTGGAGTCACCCTATTGCAACCGTCATTACCAAAGGCCCACCACAATCGCCATCTTTAGTGGATAAACTAAGGCAGAAAGTTAAACGTTGCCCCTTGGTCGGGATCGGATTAAAAGGTGAGACACAGTGTTGGGAAATTTTGGATTATTTGGGTCTGGAGTTATTAAGAATTCCTCTACCCTCATAAAATATAATTTCCTTTGCAATCCTGCAATCACTGAAAAAGATCGTTTAATGAAGAAGCTGATACCTGTTACTGATGATCCTCTTTTACATCAACAAGATATGAGCAAATAGGACGGCTGGGTTTGAATAAAGCAAGTTTGTTTCATGCCATTAGGTTAATGCATTAATTGAACTTTTGCATCAGATTTGTTTTATATGTAAGAAATAGTCGTGGTAAATCACGTCGTTTCCGGTAATGGTCCTACCAGTGAAGCAACTGTGCACTGAGGGCGAATATGTGTCTAACTCAGAAGTGTTACAAATCTTTCGTGGTCGTTTGCTGTAGAATGTTTTGGAGGAGTGGGGGTAGGGAGAGTGGGGAGGTGTTGTTGGCGGTGGGCTGTTTCACAACACAAACCACCAACTGTCAGAGAACAGGCCGAAGCGCCAGACAGCGAATTTTCACCTTGATTTGTTACATGATCGCCTAACCGAGATTGCACTGATTTCAAGCTACAGTGATAATGGCCGAACAGGTAAAAGTAAATAGCGCCTGAGTTGGTAAAGCAACATCACTGAGTTCTGTCTCAAACGGAATAAAAAGACTAAAGTACAATTTCATTTACTAAAACTTAAAAAGCAAATAAAGAAGCTCATGCTTCCTGCAAATGATGAAGGTATCAAAATATTTTTCATTCCCAGAGGCAAATAGTAAAATAACAAAAGAACCAACTGAATAATTACGTCCACGCGGAGAAAAGGCGTCATTTCTGAAGTCTACAGATGCTTAAAAGGGTTAGTTTTATTATTCTCCATCTCATTGAATGCTTTTAATCACTAAGCGTTGTGGACCTAGTTAACAATAACTTTTTTCTATGTTTCAAGCCTATTGGTAAAACCAGGAAGAAATAGAGGATAAAATATTATTCATTTGAAACATTAATTCCACCCAATGTCAGCGTACACAAACACAATAGTTTACGCCAGTTCCTTCACAACCTCCATCAAAGAGTACGTTCATTTTTGATGCTCTGTTAGTTTATATTGTCTCTCTATAAAACTTGAACAGATACAATAACATTCCTCAATGTAAACATTCCCTCTCGGTTTGACTTTCTTTCCGTCCCAGCTGCTGGTTCCTTGTTTGATTCTACCCTGCTCCTACGTTCGCTTTGGTCCTTATCTTCTCCTTTGCCACTTGCTTCCAGTTACATCTTCCACCCGCTTCCACCCCCACACACCTTGATAGTTTTCCTCCCTATTTATCATCTTCTGTCATCGCCATCAAATTTACAGCAACCAGTGTGTAATCCCAAACCAACCTGAATGTCACAAGTCGAAGAAAAACGGCAGCTCATACGGCGTTCAATTAAATCTGTGAATTATGCAATTTATATTGAAAAAGTGGGTACAAAGTGTCAGTAACTTACAATAAAATATAATTTAAAACTGAGCATTAACTTTCAGTCATTCTATCTAACATTCAATTGAATTAAAACGGCACTTAGTAATTGCTGATATACTCGGCGCAGCTTATAAGTGTATGAGAAAAGCAAGTGCAAAACTATTCTGCTGATTAAACTTGAATTAAACTCATTCTAGAATTCATTTTGGTGTTTGTCTCGCTCTTGTCTCTGTTAAGACTGTTTCTTACCAAACGCGTCCTGTTTATCCAAAGAGATAATCCACTTTTTGGTGAAAGATTTGATGAAAAGTCCGATTTCGTGGTTAATAGCGACCCGCCTCGCAAACTCAGCACTGTCGATAATTTTTAACTATTCAGTAGACTGGGGCCGTTCCTTTTCAAAGGAGTTCCGGGGTCGGATCAGAGCCGGTTAGAGCCTGGTTGAGTTTAACACTGAATTTTATCCGAGGAGACTCCCCCGTCACGTGATGCAGACATCGACCCAACTGGAGCCTGATGAAATGTGGATTAAAGTGGGCAATCGTTTAGCAGCTTCTAAATATAACAGCAGGGCCTAAGAAAACTAAACTAATTGAATAAATATAACTCATGTAGAATTGCAACCAACAGAGGATGATGCCAACGCGTATGAATTAACTGTGAAATTTGTGACAAATTGAGGAAATTTCAACATAACAGTTTTTTTTTTAAAAAGTTTTATTTGTCTCGATTTGATTTATTTGAGCTCCTTCTTGCACAGCTAATGTGAAGAGCAAATAGTTAATAACTTAGAAGCATTTTGGGCAATAACTAGATCCAGACAGGAGTTGGGCATTTAACATTTCCCCTTGTATTTTTGCCCTCCTTCCTTTATTTACACAGAACAAGGCCATGGCATTGTTCCCCCGACCCCCTCCCGTACCTCTCTCTCAGTTTTCCACTGTACAGGCATTGACTGACGTGGCTAAGTAGCTTCATACACCCCTCCCCCACAAAAAAAACACAACAGAGAAACGTTACCAAATGGGTTACCAAATGTCAATCAGCTGTCAGAAAAGGAAATTCCCGCTGTGTCCATGACAGAAACTCGTCCACTTAATTTTTCTTAGAAAAAAATATAATTAGTACCAGAGTCGGAGGCGATAAAATATAATCTCTAGTTGGAAGATGATTTTATTGAAAGCAAATACAGTACTTAATCCATTCAAGTTCCATACTTATTAAAGAGAATTCTTGGAAATGGAAAGATAGGTGTTATTGAATGTGAGAAGTCGGGAATTTGTAATAGCCGTCTCCATTCAACCGGTTAGTGAAGGAATATTGTTTAACATGAAATATTAAAGAAAAATCTTGATTAGTGAAAAATGTTTACATGAAATAAACAGAGGCCTAGCCTTTTGCACTGATCACTCCGTCAACAGGGCTCGGACCTCTGGACATAAATATTAATTTAATGTTTTCGAATCGGGCGTCATTGGATACGAATTGGTTTTCAATTTTAATAGTACAGGACAAATCAGAAGTTTAGATTTCGAATTTTTTCGATAAAATAATCTCAGATAAGTTTTAAAGTTCCGACTACCTGTCGGTTTTTGCCTCCAATCTACAGAGTTAGTACGTGTTTGGGAATATTTGGTATTTTCGCTGTTTAAAAACACACTTTATTAAAAACAATAAGGAGCGGCCCTGTCACACCTCCCTCATAATCTGGTTCCTTTCGTTCAAATCATATCAGTCCCGATAGAGAGAGAAAAAAATGACTAAATTCGCACTTAGACATTGGCTATTTTAATTATTGAATTTAGTTTCGCAACCATGCTGGGGGGATTTTTGCTATTAAAGAGATTTCATTGCTTTTTACGAATTCTAGCACAAATTCATTCGCAAATTCGCGCTGTGTAGCTTAAGCTCCTAACTTTTAATTGTGTATTCTTTCAGTTTTCACAGTATGCGAACACTTCTAATTTACTGCTGCCCCCAGTACTCCAGTGCCAGATTCCCATTCATTTCCTGGACTCAAATAAATAGGCTGAATCTATATTGACCGAACTTTTATTTGAGTCCCACAGGACTTCCTCTCTCTAAAGCTGGTTGCTAAACCTAGCGCCAGTTCAACGAAGCCCGTCATCTCTGTGCATTGGTGTAAGAATATTTGGAAATTACTTACATTTGAAAAATTAAATCGGGCGTAATCCTCAAGGTCATATAGTAAATGTGCCGCATTTTTTTCACGACTTTAAAAACACAAAATTTATGGAAGCGATATTACATTGACCAAAATAAAAATTCAGTTATTCTGTCTAATAGCCCAAAGTTAGAGCGAAATAGCTTATTGAATGAAAGGTAAACAGATCTTGTAAAGTAGTTTTGCACATAATTCCTTGCTATTGGCACATTTTCAATCAGACTTTGAGATTTTCGTTACTTTTGGGTGTTGGAGCAACGTTATACAAGTTACTGCGAGGGGGTCAAATGACTGGCAGTGACAAGACAACGTTATTCTGTGAAGGTGAAGGCTAAGGGGCAAAATACGAGAGTCGCAGTTCACGGAAGGAGCCCCGGTCAGCGAGTGAGTGGTTTGGGTCGGTATACCCATCCCTGTCCGGCCGTGAACATGAGAATGAGATGAGGGAAGACAGCGAGTGCACTGACTTCGAGACCGGTGCTACACACACGCACAACCGTACACACAGGCACATACATGCAAACGCACACACAGAGACACACCACACCACACACACACACACACACACACACAATCACATGGACACACATACACACACGCACACAGACACAGAGACACACACACGCCGCTACACACGCAGACACCGACACACACACACACACACACACACACACACATCTTGAAATCCCAAAGGGGATCCTTTAAGCCAAAATGAGAAGATTACTTAAAAACAAAATTCAGCCCATACTGGAAATAAGAAACAAAGAAACCTTGCAGCGAATTTCAGTGAAATAAGGCACGACACAATATCAGGTTCTTGCCAAAAGACAACAGGGTGAGGCAAAATGAGGCAATCCAGGATGTGACACCCAGTGTGGGCATCTGTGGCTAACCAGCACAGGTGACTATCACAGATGGACTCTCAGAGTTTGGCGGGAGGCCGATGTTATATATTGATATCAAACAGTAATTGTCTACAGTTACATCAGGAAAGTTTTAAAGATCAAGGGTGAACAATTTAGCAAATTTATGGATGGGATTTAAAATCTGATTCTCAAATGAAATATCATAAATTGTTTATCGTCTCAATCTTGTGTATACCTCCACTGGATGTTTCCTTGGAGTCTCTCACACTCAGGATCTAAAGTCTCTTCTTTACACGAAGGCTGGAGTGCATGTGTCTTAGGGAACAATTAAGACGGAGATGACTTCAGATCTTATCTCCGAATTTAATTTCGATTGTTCTCGAAAATGCGTGGAAGTCGAATGATGGGTGTGTTCTGCAGTCTGTTTTGATTTATAAAATACGGAAAATACACTCCCAAATCGATGATTGAGAAAAGTACCAGGCCTGAAAAGGGTCTCTTGATCTCCAAATTCCATAGGTAAACAGTAAATTGCATTGAGTATAAAATAAAATGCTTAGATTGCATATTAAATGTAGATATCAAACTTGCAGATTTTGGTGTAAAACACGTGTCCCGTGCCAGCAACATGCATCTGTACAATGGAACCTCATTAAAACCTCATTACTCTGGCTCATTATAAAACTCTGACTGAAAGAAACCTTCCCCAGAAAATTTAACCGAGTGACTGGGTCTAACCCTGGGTAATATGGACCTCATAATAACAGCCCCCAGGAGTTTGTATTAACCAGGCTCCGACCTGCAATGAAATGCATACGTTATGTTGTGAGATTAATTATTCAGGTAATGAATTCATTGGCAGCGGTTAGACTTTAGAGAGGAACTCAGAAAGGGAGGTCTTCGCTCTGAGTGGCTGAAATTGACCCTAAGGTCCACTGAGATCAAATGCCGGAGCAATCCCGAAATTAGCTTCGTGTAACATGCTCACGGTCAGCCTTCTTCAAATGGAGTTAAAGCCCCAAATAAATACACAGCAGAGACCGAGAATAAATCATCATCTCTCCTCCCACACCCACCCATCCACTCCAGCACTCTCTCAAAAGTTAGAGTGTGGACATCTTGTTTTGTGGCTTGGTTCTAGCTGTCATTCCTAATTCGCAGAAAGCATGCTTTCATATTTACGAAGTGCGCTGAGGGTATGTGCGCGGTAAGGCGCTAAAACACTAATTGGCGACTCTGCGATGGGAATTGCTATTCCCGGCTGGCTGGAAGAGGTGCTGTCCTAGTTTTAAAAAAAAACATGCCGGAGAAACATAGCAGGTCTGACAGCATCTGTGGAGAGGGAAACACAAATGCTGCTCGTAAACTAAAACCAAAGGACTGTGGACGCTGGGAATCAGAAACAGAAATTGATGGAAAACCCCAATTGTTCTGGCACCATCTGTGGAGAGAACTCAAGAATTAACGCTTCAGAACAGAAGGGTCTGAAAGGTTCTGGAGATAAGATTAACTGCTTTCTCTCCCCAGATCCGTGAAACATTTATCAAACGGTAATTCGCATGTATGGCTCACGGCACAATATTTTTGCAGGACTTAAAATTTCCTGACTTTCCGCTATGTTGTCTCTCCCGCCCCATCAAATACTCGCTTCACCAACAAAAGCATCGGGTATGCAATTTCAAACGGGACAAGTGTTCAAAGCGTTACAACTTTGAACCTTTTAACACACGGTGGCACAGTGGTTAGCACTGCTGCCTCACAGCGCCAGAGACCCGGGTTCAATTCCCGCCTCAGGCGACTGACTGTGTGGAGTTTGCACGTTCTCTGCGTGGGTTTCCTCCGGGTGCTCCGGTTTCCTCCCACAGTCCAAAGATGTGCAGGTAAGGTGAATTGGCCATGCTAAATTACCCCTAGTGTTAGGTAAGGGGTAAATGTAGGGGTATGGGTCGGTGGCGGGTCGGTGTGGTCTTGTTGGGCCGAAGGGCCTGTTTCCACACTGTAATGTAATCTATTCTAAACAAGCGCCAGGATTTGCTATTGTTTTAACTTCAGCCTTGGTATATAAATCTGGCCACAGACATGAGCAAGTTACGTTCAGTACATTTGGGTGAGTGCCCAAGAGACATTTTGAGAAGCAAGGGGTTTGTGAACTGAATGTGTCTTTCAGCATCTTCTCAACCTTTTGGCTCCTTCATCAGACTCACGCTGTAGCGTCACCGTCAAACGGCGAATCAGGTGAAAACTTAGACACCGACAATGGAGTTTCCTGAATGTCTCACTTCAGAAATGTTGACCACTCATATTTTATCACCAACGCAAGTTTACATTAGATTATTAGCATAGACCCACCCCACCCAAAAAATGTTTTTCCAAACGTTATATTATTTGAAGAAAATATTCGAAAACACAGTGGACTATCCTGAACCACCCAGGCTTCTCTGCATTTCAGATATTTGAGTTCCTAAACGACTTGACCGAGCATTAAATACAAAACAAAGGAAACTCAAAGTGAATGAGGAGAGTCAGCGTTTAACAGAGGCGAAAGTTACAAAAATTCCTCCAGTTACATCGTCCGTGTTTCCAACACAAGTGGAGCAACTTTGCTTTTTTGTGATCTGAAACCTTGCATAAAGTATGAAATGCTGCGTTAAAAAAAACTTGTCTTTCTTTAAAGATTAGAACCTGGCACTGAGGTAGTAGAGCTGACCACCGGGCCACCCCAAACGCAGACAACAGGATTCGAACCTGTGTGGAAAAACCCCACCGAATTACTAACCTATCGCCTTAGCCACTCGGCCATGTTTACGCAACCGATCAGCATCATTTTGAAAGTTGTTTGGGAATTTCTGAAACATTTCAATCTATATTTAGCGATGTAATTTTATTTACCCGGTAATTGTAGATTAACTGGAGCTAGGATCTCACCTTTTAAACATATCTCTTAGTTTAGGGGCTTCGAATATTAAATACTTCGAATGAGAACTGGGGGCCATTACATATCATTGTGAGCGTTTCATTGTTTAAAATAATCCTTACTAACTCGGAGGAGATATGGATGATATTGTTAGACACTCGGGTTGGCGAGTGGGGTACTTTGCTTTTGTAGAATTCAGTTTTAGCGTTGATGTTACAGTCTCTAGACTAGACAATCCGCAGAAAGAAGTTTTGAGTTTACATCTATCACTTCACGCATCACCATCTCTTGACATTGAAGCAGAGAAAATCCAAACATGAGGTTTTTGCAGTAAACCTCTAATATTTGGTTACTGAATGGCATTGTTAGAAAGCGAGGGACAAAGATACTGTTTAACCATCAGAGCGAAATGTATGGACAGAACCGTAACAACCTATATTTATATAAGCATGGCCTGTAACATAGCATAAATGCCACAATATACTTCTCAAGAATATTATAAAACAAAATAAAACACCGAAATACCTAAGGAGATATTAAGGCAGGTAACTAAAAACATGATTAAAAACATAAAGAGCATCTTAACGCCGGAGGAGAAGTAGGTTTGCACGAACTTAAAGGGGGATGCTAATGATTCTGTGAAGGAAATTAGGAATGTAAACCAATATCGAGTCAAAGTAGGAACAGGAGTTGGCCATTCCTGTCGTACGATCCTTCTCCACCATTCAGTTAGTCCTTGACTGATCTGACTTTAACTCCATGTATGAGCCTTGGTTCCATATCTCTTGATACCATTAGACGCAACTTTTGGGAAGACAAGAGGAGAGGAAATCTCAGACTGACAAAAGACAGTATCCAAAGGTATCCAGTAACTGTGAAACAAGAAACAGAAATTGGGACGTGACTTTTGTAAACTTAATTGAATATGTTCTCTGTGGTGGTTAAACATATTGGTGAAAAACAGCATGCCAATACAGATCAAACTGTTGCCTAAAAAGGAATATCAAGAACACTCACAACATTCAACTTTGACATAATGCTTATATTCAACATTAACAAACAATGGCATAATTCTAATATTGATATTCTTTAAAGATTTGTATTTCTACGACCCCTTCTCACATCAAACATTCCATTTTATTCGGCAGTACAAAGAGACATTCAGCTATAAATTGAACACAAATTTCTAGTTCCTCTTGTCATTATACTGTCCAGAGAAACTCAGATAAAGACTAAATCATAAGGAAGGTTTTATGAGCTCAACGTGAATCCTTTATCTTCACAAATGAATTCAGACCTACACAGTGTCTTACAGAAGACCAAAAACCAATAGTCTATCGCAACCATTGTTTAAAACAGACATCAAATCCACAATAATATTTTGATTACCCTAGACTAACTTGTGATGCACTTGGAGACATAAAAAAATGTTTTTATGTACTTACTGTAAGAAGGTGATTTTGCTGCTTTGTCAGTTCAATGAAAGTTCCCTTTTGCCAGAATATTTTATCTGTTCCAACCAAAACATAAATAGCAATGATCCTAGACGTTGTTCAAGGTATTTTTAAACGCATCTGAAAAGTTGTCACAATAAATCTATCAGCTTAGCCTGTTGCCTGAGAAATCGTTGCTATTTGATAACCTGTGAGGAGACATCTTGTGGAACAGTGAGACAGGGTGATGAGAAATTTAACGCGTTAGGAATAAACATTAAAGCAACATGTTCATAAGTCCTTCGCTATCGCCTGCTGTCTTAGTTGGAGTGAAGGATTGTTACCCAAATACATTTATTGAATGTTGATCAATCTTGCTGAAACATTGGGAACTTGAACAGTGAAACCTTTTTGTGGGTTTGCACCCAATAATTTATGGCAGTATCTCGGTGGGCGAGATGATTAGTACATGGTTCCAAATAGCGCCAACAGCGTGGGTTCAGTTTCTGTTCCATTTGATAGCGATAGCTGAGACATGCCAATTTGCCTTATTCCTGTGAGAGGAAAACAATAGCAAACAGCTGCAAAGAAAACAGTTCAGAATGAAGGATTAGCAGACAACGAACCAGGCAGAGCAGAAATGAATGATGATCTGTGATTTATTGTGTGCAAATCTTGAATAAAGGCAATTAGTTATTGTACTATTTTGTGTGCGCAACACCCACTTCATTTTCAGAATGTCGTGTACGTAGTACAAGAAAATGAATCTCATCAAAAGATGATCTCACTGTTTATGGTGAGAATATTCAACAGAGATTACCATAAGTGCCCTGGTTATGAAATCATTTCAATCAGGAATGAAATTAAACTCACATCATTTTATCAAAATATCACAAATCTGCTGCGGATTTAATGAAGAAATCCAATGTATAGTGCGGTGTAGCGTCAAACTAATTAAATGGTTACAGATCCAAATTCTGTTTACTGCTAAAACAGTTAATCTCGGCCAGGGTAGTACTAAGATTACAACAATTGCCCTTAATACTCCTAACCTGCAAATAAATAATGGTTTCCTGCCCCAATGACTCCTACTAACATGTGTGAAATTTAATGACGTTGGGTAAGAATGGAATCCGATTCAATTGGGACGTCACCCATGGTCATCTAGCGTGACATTCTTCTGAACCATAATAAATACTTTTTTTGGTTAATTTATTGCAGCGCCTGGGGAATTAGAGACTCACTGACAACATTGAGATCCATAATGGTCCAACAGAGGATAACCACAGAGTTATGATGAACACCACAAGACGGTCCATTTTGCTCCCTGATCTTTAATTTCCTGGAGATCTAAGTATAAAATGTGGTAGCCAATTCCTGATATAAACGTAAGTTACCAGTGTGTCCCTTTGTATAACTGACCACTTCGAGATCCTGTGATTTAGCTGCATCTAAAACGTTTTTCCAACTGCTATGCCATGAGGGTGATATGATAAAACAAAGAACTGTGGATACTGAAAGTCTGAACACACACACACAATCAGAAGCAGCATCTGTAGAGTGAAAACAGAATTAACGTTGTGAGTCAAGTGACCCTTCTTCAAAATGAGGGTGATGTTAAGTACTTCTCTCTCCACATACCCCCTCCCCCCAACACGCCCCTCCCCGTTCTCCGCCACCCTGCCCCTTTGTCTAGAACCGTATGCATGATGTCCCTGTGAATATGGTCCATTTTCAAACTCCTAATGAAATGTAAAATGATTTAGGTGACCACACCAGGGCGCACGGGCCAGACCCACACCATGTCCACCAATTCTGGAAGCAATCGCATCTGACACCGAGCTCTTGCTCAGATGGCGAAGTGATGTCACTCTCGTGTGTCCAGTTTTTGTTGGGCCATGGTATTCACTCCTTCCAGTTTTTAATGCCCTCTCTAAATCCAACTCCCTGGCAGCTTCAGGAGATCTGACCAGACAGTGAAGGGGACAATAGATCAGTTGAGCCAGTTCTCAAGAAACGTGGTCATGCTCTTGCCTTGATTTCTTTTGGCTCCTGAAGTCTGTTCAAACTGCTCACAGATGCCCCTCACTCTGAACACTGACAGCAGAGCCAAGTAGAAGGCGATGAAATCATTCCTGTGCACGGAGGCTTTGACCTGGATGCATGTACTATCTGGGATCATCAGCAACTCTTCTGCAGCCATCCTTCCCGGTGGAACGGCAGAAGTTCTTTTCGAAAACCAGAAGGATAGCGGGAAGGTAGGAAAGCCCTTCCTGACTGTCGATTTGATCAGAAAACTTTCTGATTCTCATTCACTGCTTGAAGCTGCACTCTTGATGCTTGGTGTAGAGCAGTTGCACATGCGCAGGTTGGCAACAAGAGACGTTTTCAGGAAAACATTAAGAAGGACGAGCAGGGGTAGGCTATTCAGCCCATGGAGTCCCCTCTGTCATTCAATGTGGTCGCGGCTGACCCCACCATCTTCAGATTCATCTTGCCTTTCACCGACAATCCTTGATTCCCTGACTGATTAAAAATCTGTCTACTCCAGCCTTGAGTATTCTTAACAAGCCAGCTTTTACGGGCATCTGTCGTAAAGAATTCCACAGATGCACTACCTCTGAGACAATAATTTCTCCTCAGTTCTGTCTTAATTGTGTGACCCCCTTATTTTGAGATGATGCTCTCAGATCCTAGACTTTCCCACAAGGGGAAACCATGTCTCCGCATCTCCTCTTCCCTAAGATCTTACATGTTTCAATAAGGTCGCCTCTCATTCTTCATAAATGCAACGAGTGCAAATCCAACTTACTCAATCTCTCTGAGCAAAAGTCCCACCAGGCCAGGAATCAGCCTAGTGAACCTTCTCTGGACTGCCTCCAATGCCAATACTGTATATATTTTTTTCTGAGTAAATGGGACCAAAACTATTCACGGTATTCCAGCTGTGGTCTGGCAATTGTCTTGTATAGTTTTAACAAAATCTCCCAATTTTTACACTCCGTTCCCTTTGAATTCTTCACTTAGTAATAAAAATGATTACTATTAACGATTAATCTCAATTCAAAAGCAGACACGACTGGCTACACTGAGACAGTGAATATAGCTAACTCTATTTAACTGCTATTCTTGGCTCAGTTGGTAGAATTCTCACGACTGAGTCAAAAGGTTGTAGGGTCCAGACCGGTCTCAGGAACTTCAGCCCAAAATTTAGACTGGCACTAATTGTGCAGTATGGAGGGAGAGCTGAACTCTTCAAGACCGTGTCCTGTGAATGAGACGGCGGGTGAAAACTGAAGCGACTATTTGAGGAACCACGGAGTCCTTTGTCAATACATAGTCCGCAACAAAACAAAAGGAAAGCAGATGCTCAGATTATTTATCCCGCTGCTGTTTGTGGGAGTTTGCTGCGTGCAAATCGTGTTTCTTATAACTTTAGATTAGAGTGATGCTGGAAAAGCACAGCCGGTCAGGCAGCATCCGAGGAGCAGGAAAAGCGAAGTTTCGGGCAAAAGCCCTTCATCAGGAATGAAGATAGGGAGCCTCAGGGATGGAGAAATAAATGGGAAGGGGTGGGTCTGGGGAGAAGGTAGCTAAGAGTACAATAGGTGGATGGAGGTGGCGATGAACTGCAAAAATATATGGTTGATTGTTAAGTGCTAGGCGCCGGGTACTCTGAAAGTGCTATCTCAATGCAAATTACTATTTTTGAATATTATCGAATATATTAATTTATCCGGAGTAATTTTCTTCCAGCAGGTCTGAAAAACGGTCACTAGACCTAAAACGTGACTCTGCTTTCTCTTCACTGATGCTGCCAGACCTGCTGAGTTTTCTCAGCAGTTTCTGTTTATTGTTTTTAATTTTCTTCCTGTTCTCACTTGTAAAGTTGATTTTTGCTAATGCCGTTACTTAATAATTGTAAATACTTTTGTGCCATCGAATATAACATTTCTTACTACACGCAAATAATTACGTTTACTTATCTCCCAGAAATGTCTTTGTATTTAATTGATTAGAAGTGATCAATGGAATTTCTGCAGATTGATCTTGTTTAGGCATCAGGAGCAACCATTATCTTGAATAAACACATTCATTTTGCTGCTACCTGGTCTCCAGTGCGATTATCTATCACTTGGTAGTTGTGTGAATGCAGTTTCAATTCTGTCAATGGGAGCACGAGAGGAGCCGTAGTAAAGCTGTTCAGCTTTACCATTACGGGTCTTTGTGCAGCAATGTGCTAGCTGAAGTTATAGGCTGGTGTGTGTCACGGTAGAAACCCTCTCACCATCATTTCTACATCTGAGCAACAGGTGAACGCTGTGGTTACGAGTTTTCAACAAATGTGGACAAGAAATTTTCCCTCTGTTCCATACTTGCAGTTATTTGTTGATGCAGATAGTCCATATCCTTTAACTGAATGGAGATTCGCTGCCAAGGTACAAGTAACCAGGAGGTAATGATCGGTTGATAGGAAGACGGTGAGTGTTTCATAAATGTGTTTAAACTAAAACAGACTGGCAATGCTGAGTCACCAGAAGGGAACTATAAGTTTGTTGTTTCTGCAGTTTCCTCACTTCCTCCAAGGGACATGTTCTTGATTAAAGCGAGTCATATTGTACTCTGTTCTGTTTTATGTTGTGTAAGAAATCTGAAAGGGAGATAATCCACTCCATGGAGACAGCTAAATTTACGAGTTGGGTATCTAGCACCGCAATGCTAGCACTACTAAATGATTGCCACGTGGAGGATGGATGCAGTGGAGATACCAGCACTGAGCGGTTCACGCTCAGAGAAGGGAAAAGGAACATCCCATAGTTCAACTTTTGGCAGCAGTTATTCGAGTGAAAGAGATATGACTCTGCTAAGGGACGTAACCTGCAACGCAGTTCAGAACTTCCCAAAGGTCTTGCCAGCCAGTGAATAACTGTTGAATTGCAGCAGTTAGCTTGAGCAAAGCAAGCTCCCAGACTCAAGAATATGATAACCAGGGACTCACCTGTTCTTTGCGATATTCACTGAGGAGTAAATCCTAGTGTAGGCTATTTCGGCAGCGCCGTGAGATCAGTTGAAGGTTGACATTGACAGAGCAAAGCCAGAATTTAAAGTGACAACGTTTGGACAACATACACACGCATTAATTTTATTAAGGGAATCTTTCCGAAGAGTGAAGTGAATTTGAAGGTAGGGTCTCCCCCCTACCCTAGTGTCAGCCGCTTCTGGTGAGATCCAAAATCCCGCCCTCATTGCGAATAAAAAGTTCGTAAACCGGCGAACTCTCACGGACAATTATGGATGTGGACCTTTAACTGCTCTCAAGGACATTCCTCCAAAATCTGAGCTTTAAGTATTCTTTTGTGAGGAGAAAGCTGTCCATTTTCCTCCGAGCAGTCTGAAGCTGGTCTGATTCTTTGTTCAGAGTCTTTTTGAGGGGTTTCTCACCTCCTCGTGATCTCCCAAAGAATAATGTAGGAATATTAACCTTTATCTTAGTGCACAGGAACTGAATATTAACGAGCCAAGTGTCTCCTGACCCACGGTTAACTGGCAAAGCAGTATAAAGTGGTTATAGATTAAGCTGAATAAAAATGTTCTGTTTTTGGTCATAATGCAGCAGACCATTCAGTGCCTTTATTCTTTATTCGTATCTTTCATCGGTGCATTCCTGACACCATCCCTGAATTGTTCAGCTTTAAGCAAAACAGAAATTGCCGGAAAAGATCAGCAGGTCTGGCAGCATCTATGGAGAGAAATTAACATAAACGTTTCGGATCGACTGACCTTTCCTCAGAACTGAGTTCAGCTTTAATTTCCTTTGGTTATACCCCTTCGTTCCAGATTCTACTAGAGCAACTCGATGTTTTCTATCTGCATTATCAAATCCTTTAATAATTTTCAGGATCTCAATTAAACCGTCCCTTAAGCTTCAGTATTCAAGACAGAAGTGATTGATAAATTGGATCAAACCTCTAAGTTAATAGCGCAGGGATGTTCAGGCCTGTCTAAAGAGCATAGGCCAAGGCTAGAGACTAATTTTACTGCCATTTTCGAATTTACAGATCTAATTTGAGCTGCACAAACAAAAAGCTCCTAGCATTCTTGTATTAGTTTGATGCTGTGGATTAAGGGAACCAGTCTTTGTACAGAACTTAGATTTCCAGAAGATGTTTGATAAGGTGCCACATCAATGGTTATTGTGCAAAATAAAAGCTCATGCTGCACGGTGTTACATGCTGGCGTGGTTAGAAGATTGATTGGCTAACAGGAATCAGATTTTTTGGTTGGCAAGGTGTAACAAGTGGAGTGCCACAAGGATTAATGCAGAGGCCTCAACATTTTACAAATCATAGGAATGACATGGATGGAAGAACTGAAGGTATGGTCGTTAAATTTGCTGAAGATGCAAAGATCAGCCAGAACATAGGTTGTGAAGGAGATATAAGGAAGCCACAAAGGGATATGAATATGTGACTGGGCAAAAATCTAGCAAATGGAACATAATGTGGGAAATTTTGAAATTGTCCATTTTGGCAGAGAGAATGAAAATAAGCATATTACTGAAATAGTGAGAGATTGCCAAGTTCTGAGGTGCAGAGGGATTTGGGTTTCCTAGTGCATAAATCACAAAAGGTTAGTATAGAGATACAACAAATAATTGAGAAAGCTAATAAAATGTAATAAAACTTGGCAAATGGAACTAAATGTAAAAGTTGGAATATAATGGTTCGGTTACATAGGATACTGGTGGAGCATTGTTTACAGTTTTGGTCTCCTTATTCAAGGAAGGATGTAAATGCTCTGAAATAGGTTTACTAAAGGTTTACTAGACTAACATCTGGAATGAGCAAGTTGTCTTCTGAGATAGATTGGATTGGAGTCTTGTGTCTTCTGCACTGTAGAAGAGTTTGTGGTAACTTCATTGTAGCATATAAGATTCCATGTGAATTTGAAAAGGATGTTTCTTCTTTATGGGAGGACCTAAACTAGGTTTGAAAATAACCTTGTAAGGCAGATATGAGATAAATATCTACTGGCTAGGGGTGGCACGGTGGCACAGTGGTTAGCACTGCTGCATCACAGCGCCAGAGACCTGGGTTCAATTCCCGCCTCAGGTAACACTCTCTGTGTGGAGTTTGCACGTGCTGCCTGGGTTGCCTCCAGGTGCTCCGGTTTCCTCCCACGATCCAAAAATGTGCAGGTCAGATGAATTGGCCATGCCAAATTACCCATAGTGTTAGGTGTAGGGAAACGGGTCTGGGGCGGTTGTGCTTTGGCGGGTCGGTGTGGGCTAAAGGGCCTGTTTCCACACTGTAAGTAATCTAATCTAAAAAACCAAGTGGATTAACCTTATGCAGTTGATGATGGAAGTTTCCTGAAGCTACTGTAAAATAGCATGTTACGTTGTATTCATGTTGTGTAAGACTTTTTTTCTTTAATTGGATTTCAAAAATAATTTCAAATAGTGACAGAGGATACAGCGTAGTCTGTCTAGCCTTTCTTTACAGGACAATCTAAGCATTCCAGGCATTATTCGAGTAAAGCTTCTCTAAACTACTTCCAATACAGTAACATCCTTCCATGATGTATGATGACCAGTACTGTACACAGTACTCTAGCTGGGTCCTACCAATGCCCTGTATAACTGAAGCATAACTTCCCTCCTCTTGCATTCAGTTTCTTTTACAATAAAATACAACATGCTATTAGCTTTTCTAATTATTTTAGTTTTTGTGGGATGTGGATATCATTGGCTGGCCAGCATTTATTGCCAATCCCTAGTTGCACCTGAGAATGTGGTAGTGAGCTGCCTTCTTGAATTGCTGCAGTCTATGTGTTGTAGGTTACAGATAATGCTGTTAGAAAGGCAATTTTAGGATGCTGACCCAACAACAGTGATGGAATGATGATATCTTTCTAAGTCAGGATGGTGAGTGGCTTGGAGGGGAACTTTCAGGTGATTGCCTTCCCATGCATCTGCTGCGCTTGTCCTCCTAAATGGAAGTGGTCATGGGTTTAGAAGGTGTTGTCTGAGTATATCTCTTGTAGATAGTACATACTGTTGTTGTTGAGTGTCGGTGTTGAAGGGAGTGGATTCTTGTGGATGTGATGCCAACCAAGTGAACTGGTTTGTCCTGGGTGGCATCAAGCTTCTTGACTTTTGTTGGAGCTGTACCCATCTAGGCAAGTGGGGAGTATTCAATCATACTGCAGAGTTGTGCCTTGCAGATGGCAAACAGACTTTGGGGAGTCAGGAGGTGACTGGCTCATGATAGTTTTTCAAACCCCAGGCCTGTTGTTGTCATCACTATGTTTATGTGGTGAGACCAGTTGAGTCGCTGGTCAATTCTAACTCCAAGGATGTCGATAATGGGAGTTTCAGTGATTGGAACACCATTGAATGTCAAGGAGCAGTAGTTAGTTTTTCTCTTATTGGTGAAGTCATTGCCTGTTATTTGTGGGTCGTGAGTGTTACCTGCCACTTGTCAGGCCAAGCCTGGATATTGTCCAGAATGGATATTGTATACTTCCTGCACCTGCACACTAACTTTCTGTGATTCTCACACTAGATCATTGAGATCTCTCTGCAAAAAACAAAGAACCATGGAAGCTGGAAATCTGAAACAAAAATTGCTGGAGAAACTTAGCAGGACTGGCAGCATCTGTGGAGAGAAAGCAGATTCAATGTTTCAGTTCCATCTTCAGTGACTGTTATAGAGTCACGGAGTCATAGAGTTATACAGCATGCAAAAAGATTCTTTGGTTCAACTCGCCTATGCCTATCAGATAGTCTAAGCTAATCTAGTTCCTTTTGCCAGCATTTGGCCCATATCTTTCTAAACCCTTCCTATTCATTACCCATTCAGATGCCTTTTAAATCGTGCATTGTACGAGGCACCACCACTTTGTTTGACTGCTCGTTCCATGCATGCACCACCCTCTGCAAAATGAAGTTGCCCTTTAGGTCCCTTTTAAATCCTTCCCCTTCCTCCTTAAACCTATGTCCTCTAGTTTTGGACTCCCCTACTCTGGGGAAAAGACTTGGTCTATTCACCCTATCCATGCCCCTCATGATTTTATAAACTTCTATAAGATCACCCCTCAGCCTCTGACATTCCAGGGAAAATAGCCCTGGCCTAATCAGCATCTCCCTACAGCTGAAACATCCTTACAAATCTTTTCTGAACCCTTTCACGTTTCATTTTCCAAAAAGTGACCTAACCGATGTCTTGTACAGCCTCAACATACATGGGTGGGGTCTAGCTTCCACAGATCCAGGATTTTTAGGGTTAACACTCTGCAGTTGCTGGGGTCTTGAAATGACTGCGGAAGTTCTCTTTTTTCAGTCACAGCTAAATCGTTATATTTCCGCGTGGCCACATCCACATGAGCGACTAGAGAACCCTGAGTTGGACGGACAGGCACCTCCATGGTCAGTGCAGCTTTTTCTCACTATTTTACTGAAGAGTTGATAATTAAACCCCAAGGTGGGACCAACTGAGCCAGACTGGCCCCTTCCTGGAAGAAGTGAGGGGAGAAAGACTTGGCTCCAGCTACATGTGTTGGGTTTGGTTTGAAGGTTTATCGTGTGGCTCACTCCAGAGTACGGGCCGTGTGTCCATGGAATGGCGTTAACACAACTATATGCAGAGAAAAGAAATCAGCGCAAGTGCAATGACTGACCGACCTCTCTGTAGAGCCAGGCCCACTGTGCAATCATTGGATTGATCCAGGAGGAGCTGAAATCATTGATAGTCTGAAGAAGCTTTAGCTCTTCCAAGTAACCGGATTGAATAAAATCCAACCAGATAAAAACCAAACTCCCCGCGAGAATTATAGAGCAGAAAACCTCAGCAACATTCACTCCCTCCGTTCTCAACCGAGCTTGGCGCGTGAAACCGGAGCAGCACCGACCACATGCCGAGAGCAGAGTCCATGAAGTGTGGTGCTGGAAAAGCACAGCCGGTCAGGCAGCATCCGAGGAGCAGGACAGTCGACGTTTCGAGCATAAGCCCTTCATTAGGAATTCCTGCTTCTCGGATGCTGCCTGACCTGCTGTACTTTTCCAGCACCACACTTTCCACCCTGATCTCCAGCATCTGCGGCCCTCCCCTTCTCCCACATTCCGACAGCAGCTTTCCACCTGCTCTGGCAGTGTCCGGGAGAGGAGTCTGCTGAGTATAGCCAGCAATTTCTGTTTCTGTTTCAGATCCGCAGTTCTTTGTTCGATTTCATCGGTGAGTTAACATGAGGATATAGCCTCAGCGCCCTCAAGTTAACTCTCTGGTTTTAACTAAAGCTGTTCCTTTAAACGAAATCAAACTCCCACCGAATCTATAGTTACTGTTCGCGTCAATTTTTAAATAGATAATCTATGAATCCTTCGATAATATTATCACTTATGTCAAATTTCATTTTGCCCCTGATTTACTCCTCCGGATGTCTCCAGATCAGGGTTTTTCCTTTACAGAGAAATTGCACCACACTGTGTTCCCTCAGCAACCAGACAGACAGTCAGTTATGATGAAGGCTCATTCGACCCGAAACATTAACTCTGATTTCTCTCTCCACAGATGCTTCCAGACCTGCTGAGCTTTCCCACCAGTATCCGGTATTGTTCTGATCTGCAGCATCCGCAGTTCCTCCGGTTTGAATTAGAGGCAGTCTTGGGGTTGGTTCTGAAGATGAATCAGGTTGAACTGGAAACGTTAACTCTGTTTTTCTCTCTCTCCACACAGATGCTGCAGGAGCTGCTGGGTTTCTCCTGCACTTCCGGTTTTTTAATGACAGCTTCGGTTTGACCTTGCAGTTGAGCCTGGCCTGGAGCGAGGTTGGAGTGAAGAGGAATCAGGCCGGAGGAGACTCGGTGTCACACACGGGCCCTGAATGACGGGAGCGTTTTGCTCTTTATCCTGATGGACAACTTGTGTCATCTGTGTGTTTCCCATTTCAGCCGAGAATGAAAAGAAGTGTTCACAGTGAACCACCATTTCACTGAGATAGCTGTACCATTGGATGCGCAAATTAATCACCAATCTTTAATTACATGGTAACCGGCCCCATCAGTGGGGGATTCCCCGTATGTTTCCCTCCAGCCCTAAAGTCTTACCTCCACTGTGTCTGTAAAACCGGGTACACCAAATCGGCCCCGCACTTTGGTGCCATTATGTCCTGCATTCTAAAACTTCATCTCCCTTTCTGTCTCTCCCATCCTGACAACAACTCATTCTCCACTTGCCGTTTCTGTTCAGAATTCCCTCTCACCCGGATACACTGTCATATAATATTAACGATTCCTATAATACAGACGGATATCATGTGATGTTCTTGTCAATTAAGTCAGCTGACGACCTTATAGAAACGTATTATAGGTACAATGTATAATTGGAACCGTGTCCCCTGAGAATATGACATCTAGTTATTACAAAGAAAACACAAATATATAACAACAAACGTTTTGTGTTTGGTCAAGGGTCTGTGGGGAATATAAAATTGAGGGTCCAAGTTTAAGACCTGGTTCAGTGACTGGAGATTCTAGAGTGTGTGGGTAAAAGCAAAGAACTGTGGATGCTGCACTCGGAAACAAACATAGAAAGTGCTGGACAAACTCGGCAGGTCTGACAGCATTTGTCAGATAGAGAAGCAGGATTAACGCTTTGAGCCCAGGAAGACTTCTTCAGAACAAGATTTTTTGGGGTCTGTTTGGTTAAAATATTTACTCAACACAGTTTTCACAATTTTGCTTATCTATCTTCGCAGTGTTCCTGAGTAATGATGCATTAAGGGAGCAAAAATTATGAGGTTACTTAATAAGATAAAAGGCCTTGATTTTGGACTTATATGAGCACAGTTAAGAGCGATTGCTGTACATGTGGAAGTCAATCTTTTAAAGCCTCTTGTGTCTCAGTGTCCCTTCTTCTGGGCCAGAAGACCTGGATTCAAGTCCCACCTGCTAAAGAGCATATTGCAACATGTCTGAACAGACTAGGATATAAGATATCAAATAAGTTATTATTGTTATAGGTATCAATGTTTATTTATGAACATGGCTAGAGTTTTGACTAACAAGTAGAAGACAGAGTTGGGATAAGGGGACATTTTCAGGATGGCAAACTGTAAGTACTGGAATGCTCCAGGGGTCAGTGCTGGGACCACAATTATTTACAATATATATTGAGTTGGAAAAGGAATATCCTATAGTGAAGTTTGTAAATGAGACAAAAATATGTGGGAAGACAGGTGGTGAGGGTGACACAGGATCTGAGAGGGATGTAGATAGGTTAAGCAAGTGGGTGAAAACTTGGCAAATGAAATATAATGTTGGAAAATGTAATGTTATGCACTTTTGCAGGAATAGTGGAAAATATTATTTAAATGGGGAAAGACTGCTGAAAGCTACAGCAGAAAAAGCTTTGGGACTCCTCATACACAAAGCAAAAATGGTAGAGATAAGTTCAGCTGGTAAGGTAAATAGAATGTTGACCTTTATTTCAAAGTGAATGGAATATAAAGATAGGGAAGTCTTGCTAGAACCACAGAAGGCACTAGTTAGACATTGGAAATACTGTGGAGAAAGTGAGCCTGATGAAGAGCTTATGCCCGAAACATTGATTCTCCTGCTTCTCAGATGCTGCCTGACCTGCTGTGCTTTTCCAACACCACACTCTCAACTTGGAATACTGTGAACAGTTTTCATCTTCTTAACTTAGGAAATATAGAGGCAGTCCGGAGAAAGTTCACTAAGGTGGTTTTGAGTAAGGAGTGACTGTATTATGAAGACATGTTGAGTAGGTTGGGCCTATACTCAATGCATTTTAGAAGAATGACAGATTACCTTATTGAAACATACAAGATACTTGGGGTTTTGATAGGGTAGATGCAGATGTTTCCCCCTTGTGGGAGAGCCAAGGAACAGAGGACATAATCTCAGAATAAGTGGTTACATAATTAAGACAGAGGTGAAGAGAAATTATTGTCTTAGAATAAGTTTATCTGTGGAATTCTTCATTGCAGATGACTGTAAAGATAGGTTGTTAAGCACGTTCAAGGCTGAGGTAGACAGAATTTTAATCAGTGAGGGAGTCAAAGTTTATTGAATAAAGTTGGGAAAGTGGATTTTCAGATCAGCCACGATCTCATTGAGTGATGGGGCAGACACTTCAGGACAAATGCCTACTTCTGCTCCTATGTCTTGAAGTCTTGCAGATATTACATACATACAAAGCAATATTTACACTAAATGTGTAGACATGTATCACTTTAGCGCAACGTTTAGCAAATGACAACACTGGATATGTTTACTAAAAGGTTTGTCACTTTCTAACTATTAGAATCCATGCCTTGTTTCTCAGGAAGCCAGTTCTGAATCTGCAAGTGTTGTGGCCCCAAAGCTTGATACAGGTGGAAAATTTCATCCGTTGGAAACATATGCCTTTCAACTTTACACTTTTTTAAAAAATGCTTATTCATGACTGTTGGGAATTGGTAGTGCAGCCAGCACTTCTTGTCCAACCAATTGTCATGAGGAGGTGCTGGTGAGCCACTTTCTTATAGTTAATGTGATAAATGTATTTCCTCAGGTCTGTTAGGGAAAGCATTTCAGGATTCCAACAGCAAAGAAGTGACAATGATTCTACGTCAGGATGATATATGACTTGGAAGGGAACTTGCAGGTTGTTGGGTTCCTTGGTCCTTGTTGGTACAGGTCATGGGTTTGAAAGGTTTTCTCCAATGAGCATTTGGGAGTTGCTGGAGTGAATCTTTGAGATGGAGCTAATGCCACCTCTAAGCTCTGCAACTGTGTATACATACAGTTGTTCTGACATTCTGCTCCCAGTGATCTGCATGCCAACACAATTGCAGCATTGACCCTTGGTTCCATAATCCACTGCCACACCTGAATGTAGAGGAATAAATAAAATTAGCGAGAAGACTGAATCAGTGGTCATTTGTTCATCTCAAGTCAAACAGCGTGGAAACAGACCCTTCAGTCCAACTCGTCCATGCTGACCAGACCTCCCAATCCAATGTAGTCCCATATCCCTCCAAACCCTTCCTATTCATATACTCATCCAGATGCCTTTTAAATGTTGCAATTGTACCAGCCTCCACCACTTCCTCTGGCAGCTTATTCCATACATGTACCAACTTCTGCGTGAAAAAGTTTCCCCGTAGGTCTCTTGTATATCTTTTCCCTCTCACCCTAAACCTATGCCCTCTAGTCTTCGGCTCCCCTACCCTGGGAAAAAATGCCTCGGCCATTCACCCTATCCATGATTTTATAAACCTCTATAAAGGTCACCCCTCAGCCTCCAACACTCAGGGAAAACAGCCCCAGCCTATTCAGCCTCTCCCTATAGCTCAAACTCTCCAACCCCAACAACATCCAGATAAATATTTTCTGAACCCTCAAGTTTTACAACATCGTTCCTATAGGAGGACAACCAGAATTATTCCAAAAGTGGCCTAACCAATGTCCTGTACAGGCACATGATCTCCCAACTCCTGTACTCAATGCTTGACCAGTGAATATGCATCCTCGTTTTCAATCCTTTTCTTAGTTAGAGTAGATGTTTTCTCCTCACTGTATCCAGATGCCTCATGACTGAACCTCAAGCTTCTGTTCAAGGAAAACAGTACAACTTCCCCAATTTTAAAAATTCTATTTTAGTCATGTGCTTGAATTTTTTGCATTCTAAAACAATAAAACACCTCAGTGGAAAAGAGCGTCAGATGGTGCTGTAGTGAATTTGATGTAAGTTGTGCAATTTTAAACCTGGAGAAAGTGAGGACTGTAGATGCTGGAGATCAGAGTCAAGCGTGTGGTGCTGGTAAAAAAACACACACAGGTCAGTTTTAAAAGGGAGAAGAACAGACAAAGGCAGCACATGGTGAGGCCAGTGCAGGAGAGAGATAGAGAGAGAGAGAGAGAGAGAACTGCACAGTTACTGCCTTTGCTGTTTTTGAATACATGTATCGCTGGATATCGGAGTGCATCTGGGAAAATTAAGAAACAGTGAAATTCACAACTAATCTTGGATGAACCTGTTGGGTGAAATTCACAACACAGAATTAGATAAGTTAATTGTTGTTTTAAGTCTGTCTAATAGAAAGGCTGCAGTGGTGAATACAGTGGGTTCTTTCTTGATTATATGTTTTTGGAGATAAGTCTCTTGATTAAACTTAAAATATAAGCCAAAACTATGAATTTAACCTGGTGCAGTGTTTTGTAGAGGAATAAGACTGTGATATTTTCTGGGTCTGTAGATTGTGAAGGAGCAAAAATGGCCTTTGCAGTGATATGTACGTCTTGTCAGATGTGGGAGTTTAAAGAGAGTTTAAGGGTTACTGCGGATTATATCTGCCATAAATGCTGTTGGATGCAAATCTTATCAGATCGAATGGATCAGTTGGAGAGACAGTTAGAAGCGATGAGAAATTTGCAACAGCAACAGTATGTGATGGATGGCAGTTATAGGAAGGGGGGAAAGTCTCAGATACAGTCACATAGATGGGTTAACTCCGGGAAGGGTAAGAGAGGTAGGCACTGAGGGCAGGAGTCTTTTGTGGATATACCCATTTCAAACAGGTAGGCTGTTTTGGAAAATGTAGGGGGTGATGGATTCTCAGGGGAACGTAGCACGAACAGCCAAGTTTCTGGTATTGAGACTGGCCCAATGCAATGAGGGGTACGTTGGCTTCCAAGAGATCAATTGTGTTAGGGGATTCTGTAGTCCGAGGAACAGACAGACGTTTCTGTGGCCAGCAGATAAGAAGCAGAATGGTGTGTTGTTTCCCTGGTGCTAGGATAAAGGATGTCTCAGAGAGGGTGCAGAATATTCTCACGGGGGAAAGGGGCCAGCAAAAGGTCATTGTCCACAGTGGAACCAACGATATAGGAAGGGAAAAGGTTGAGATTCTGAAGGGAGATTACAGAGAGTTAGGCAGAAATCTAACAAGGAGGTCCTCAAGGGTAGTAATATCTGGATTACTCCCAGTGCTACAAGCTCCTGAGGGCAGGAATAGGAGGATAGAGCAGATGAATGCATGGCTGAGGAGCTGGTGTATGAGAGATCATTGGAATCTCTTTTGGGGTAGAAGTGATCTGTACATGCTGTACATCTTTATGACTCTATGGCTGGATGGGGCACACCTGTTATTGATGGTGGGAATGAATGCTTAAGGTGATGTTGAAGGCATCTTTCCATTTACAGGAGATGGTGGACATGCAGCAAACAATCCATTGAGGTGGAGGGGCTTCAGAGAGTCAAAGTGTCAGAGAGATGTACAGCACAGAAACGGACCCTTGGGTCCAACTTGTCCATGCTGACCAGATATCCCAAACCAATCTAGTCACACTTGCCAGCACCCAGCCCATATCCCTCCAAACCCTTCCTATTCATATACCCATCCAAATGCCTTTCAAATATTGCATTTGTACCAGCCTCCATCACTTTCTCTGGCAGCTCGTTCCATACATGTACCATCCTCTGCGTGAAAAAGTTGTCCCTTATGTCTCTTTTATAGCTTTCCCCTCTCATCCTAAACCTATACCCTCTAGTTCTGGACTCCCCCAACCCAGGGAAGAGACTTTGTCTATTTTTCCTATTTATGCCTCTTATGATTTTACAAACCTCTATAAGGAAGTGATGCTCCAGGGAAAATAGCCCCAGCCTATTCAACTTCTCCCTATACCTCAAATCCTCCAACCCTGGCAACATCCTTTCAATTTTCACAACAACATTTTGATAGGAAGGAGACCAGAACTACACCAATATTCCAAATGTGGCCAAACCAATGTCCTGTACAGACGCAACATGACCTCCCAACTCCTGCACTCAATACTCTGACCAATAAAGGAAAACATACCAAATGCCTTTTTAACTATCCTATCTACCTGCAACTCTACTTTCAAGGAGCTATAAACCTGCAGTCCAAGGTCTCTTTGTTCAGCAACACTCCCTAGAACCTTACCATTGGGTATATAAATCCTGCGTTCCCAAAATGCAGCACCTTGCATTTATCTAAATTAAACTCTATAGACCACTCCTCAGCCCATTGACCTATCTGATCAAGATCTCATTGTAATCTGAGGTAACCTTTTTTGCAGTCCACTACACCTCTAATTTTGGTGTCATCTGCAAACTTCTAATGCTCACATACCTCTTATACTCACATCCAAATCATTTATATAAATGATGAAAAGTAGTGAATTGGCCATGCTAAATTGCCTGTAGTGTTAGGTGAAGGGGTAAGTGTAGGGGTATGGGTGGGTTGCGCTTCGGCGGGTCGGTGTGGACTTGTTGGGCCGAAGGGTCTGTTTCCACACTGTAGGTAATCTAATCTAATCTAATCTAGTGGACCCAGCACCAATCCTTGTGGCACTCCACTGTCACAGGCCTCCAGTCTGAAAAGCAACCCTCCACCACCATGCTCTATCTTCTATCTTTGAGCCAGTTCTGTATCCAAATGGCTAGTTTTCCCTGTATTCCATGAGATCTAACCTTGCTAACCAGTCTCCCATGGAGAACTTTGTTCAATGCCTTACTGAAGTCCATATAGATCACATCCACTGTTCTGCCTCATTAATTCTCTTTGTTACTTCTTCAAAAAAATCAATCAAGTTTGTGAGACATGATTTCCCACGCACAAAGCCATGTTGACTATCCCTAATCAGTCCTTGCCTTTCCAAATACATATTCACCCTGTCCCTCAGGATTGCCCCCAACAACTTACCTACCACCGGCGTCTGGCTCACTGGTCTGTAGTTCCCTGGCTTGTCCTTACCACTCTTCTTAACAGTGGCACCACATTTGCCAACCTCCAGTCTTCCGGCACATCACCTGTGACTATCGAAGATACAAATATCTCAGCAAGGGGCCCAGCAATCACTTCTCTAGCTTCCCACAGAGTTCTAGGGTACACCTGATCAGGTCCTAGGGATTTATCCACTTTTATGTGTTTCAAGACACTTCCTCCTCTGTAATATGGACATTTTTCAAGATGTTACCATCTATTTCCCAACATTCTTTATCTTCCATGTCCTTTTTCACAGTAAATACTGATGCAAAATGCTTGATTCATATCTCCCCATTTCCTGCAGCTCCACACAAAGGCTGCCTTGCTGATCTTTGAGGGGCCCTATTCTCTCCCTAGTTATCCTTTTGTCCTTAATGTATTGTAAAAACCCTTTGGATTCTCCTTAACTCTATTTGCCAAAGCTATCTCATGTCCCCTTTTTCCCTCCTGAATTCTCTCTTAACTATACTCCTACTTGCCTTTATACTCTTCTAAGGATTAATTTGATCTATCCTGTCTATACCTGACATATGCTTCCTCCTTTTCTTTAACCAAACCCTCAACTTCTTTAGTCATCCAGCATTCCCTATAGCTACCAGCCTTCCCTTTCACCCTGACAGGAATATACTTTCTCTGGATTCTTGCTATCTCATTTCTGAAGGCTTCCCATTTTCCAGCCATCCCTTTACCTGTGATCATCTGCCCCCAATCAGCTTTTGAAAGTTCTTGCCTAATACCGTCAAAATTATCCTTCCTCCAATTTAGAACATCAACTTTTAGATCTGGTCTATCCTTTTCCATCACTATTTTAAAATTAATAGAATTATGGTCGCTGGCCCCAAAGTGCTCCCCCGCTGACACCTCAGTCACCTGCCCTTCCTTATTTCCCAAGAGTAGGTCAAACCTTGCACCTCTCTAGTAGATACATCCACATTTTGAATCAGAAAATTGTCTTGTACCCACTTAACAAATTCCTCTCCATTTAAACTCTTAACACTATGGCAGTCCCAGTCTATGTTTGGAAAGTTAAAATCCCCTACTATAACCACCCTATTATTCTTACAGATAGCTGAGATCTCCTTATAAATTTATTTCTCAATTTCCCGCTGACTATGAGGGGGTCTATAATACAATCCCAATTAGGTGATCATCCATTTCTTATTTCTCAGTTCCACCCAAATAACTTCCCTGGATGTATTTCCAGGAATATCCTCCCTCAGCATAGCTGTAATGCTATCCCTTATCAAAAATGCCACTCCCCCTCCTCTCTTGCCTCTCCTTCTATCCTTCCTGTAGCATTTGTATCCTGGAACATTAATTAAGCTGCCAGTCCTGCCCATCCCTGAGCCACGTTTCTGTAATTGCTATGATATCCCAGTCCCATGTTCCTAATTATGCTCTGAGTAAATCTGCCTTCCTTGTTAGGCCCCTAGTGTTGAAATAAATGGTCCACTCTGCAGGCACCCTACTTCTATTCATGATGAAAGGCTTTTGCCCGAAACATTGATTTTCCTGCTCCTTGGATGTTGCCTGACCTGCTGTGCTTTTCCAGCACCACTCTAATCTGGATTCTGGTTTCCAGCATCTGCAGTCCTTGTTTTTACCTCGTTGAAATAAATGTATTTTAATTAATCAGTCCTACCTTGTTCTGTGCCTTGTCCCTGCCTGCCCTGACTGTTTGACTTGCTTCTTTTCTCAACTGTACCAGTCTCAGATTGATCTTTTTCCTCACTATCTCCCTGGGTGCTAGCCCCCCCATCCCCCCTCACCTTACTAGTTTAAATCTTCTAGAGCAGCTCCAGCAAATCTCCCTGCCCGTATATTAGTTTCCTTCCAATTCAGGTGCAATCCGTCCTTCATGTACAGGTCACTTCTATCCCAGAAGAGATTCCAATGTCCAAAAATGTGAATTCTTCTCCCATACATCTGCTCCTCAGCCATTCAGTCATCTGCTCTATCCTCCTTTTCCTGCCTTCACTATCTCGTAGCACCAGGACTAATCCAGATATTACTACTCTTGAGGATCTCCTTTTTAAATTCCTGCCTAACACTATATATTCTCCCTTCGGAGTCTCATCCTTTTCCCTTCCTATGTCAATGGTTCCAATGTGTATAATGACCTCCTCCAGGTCCCTCTCCCCCTTGAGAACATTCTGCACCCTCTCTAAGACATCCTTGATCCTGGCACCAGGGAAGCAACAAGCCATTCTGATTTTTCACTGCTGGCCACAGAAACATCTGTCTGTGCCTCATACTAGAGAGTCCCCTAACACAATTGATCTCTTGGAACCCGACATACCCCTCATTGCATTAAGCCAGAGTCGATACCAGAAACTTGGTTGTTCATGCTACAATCCCCTGAGAATCCATCACTCCCTACATTTTCCAAAACAGCATACTTATTTGAAGTGAAGATAGCCACAGGGACTCCTGCACTATCTGCCTACCTCTCTTACCTTTCCTGGAGTTAACCCATCTTTGTGACTGTATCTGTAACTTTTCTCCCTTCCTATAACTGCAATCCATTACAGCCCCTTGCTCTTGTAAATTTCTCATTACCTCCAACTGCCTCTCCAACCGATCCATTTGATCTGATAGGATTCGCAACCAACCGCATTTATTGCAGATATAATCCTCAGGAACCCGTAAACTCTTCCTAAACTCCCACATCTGACAAGAAGAGCATATCACCCTACTAAAGGCCATTTTTGCTTCTTTCAATCTACAGGCCCAGAAATAGCATTGTCGTATTCCTCTACAAAACACTGCTCTTGGCTAACTTAATACCTATAGCTTATATTTTTAAGTTTAATCAAGAGACATATCATAATAAAATGTATAATCAAGAAAGAACACACTACTCACTACTGCAGACTTACTGTAAGCCCACACTTAAAAATATTCACTTATCTGTTTCTGTGCTGTGACCCCTCCCAGGTTCCTTCAAATCTGTTGTGAATTTCACTGTTTGTTAATTTTCCCAGGCGCACTCCGATGTCCAGCGATACATGAATTCAAACAGCAAAGGCAGTAACCGCACAGGTTCACTACTGTATCAGGGAGCAGTGTGGGTTTCTTTCTCTCTCTCTCTCTCTCTCTCCCCTCTGCACTGTCTGACATGTGCTGCCATTGTCAGTTCCTCTCCCTTTTAATAGTGCTGTTGTTTTTGACTTTTTTTCCCCCAAATTCCAAAACAATGCAATAGCATATAAAACAGTAATTGCTGCTTCTGGAATTCGAGGAAATCACCTCCAACACCTAAAATACCTCAAAAAAAGAGCACTTGATGCAATTTTGCTGTTATGAAAATCTGCAATCTCAAGCTCTAATCTGGACACTCTTTCGCCACTTTGATATATTAACTGTTTCTTAAAGGGTATTGAAATCTATGAGATGACTGGCAGACTTTTTTGCTAATTCAAGCTTGTGTTCTGATCCCAGCTGATGGTAATACAGGATGACACAAGGATCTGGCTTGATAAGCCTTTAGTTTTATTTTTCATTTTGTTTACCATGGAGGTTTGTCACTGATCTAAATGGTTGCTGATGTGCTTTTTATAAAAGAACAGAAAATCTTGTCACACACAAAAAAAACACAAACTATGTTTTACTACACAAGAGATATATAAAACAAACTCATTAGAAATATCAGAAAGAAAGAAAATTCAGCACTTTACAATACATTACAATAGCCTTACAAGTACTGAAACCTCAGTGAAAGACCCCCCCCCCCCCCACCCCCCTCATGTCTACAACAAAACTCCTTGTTCAGCTGGCGTGGCTGTAATCAATTTCCTTTTTGTCAAATTTCTGTGAATTCATTCAATTCTGTTTTCTTCCATTAGTGTCTCTCCTGGAGAGCTTTCAACAAGCTTCAAACTCAACTTACTACCACCACCAGAAATGGATTCCTTAAACTCATGTCTTCAACAGAGAGAAAGGCAGGACTGCAGACACTGCAGAGTCAAAGATGAAAAGTGTGGTGCTGGAAAAGCACAGCAAGTGAGGCAGCATTTGAGGAACAGGCGAGTCGACATTTCAGGTATTCCTGATGAAGGGCGTATTGCCTGAAACATTGACTCTCCTGCTTCTCAGATGCTGCCTGACCTACTGTACTTTTCAAGTGCCACACTTTTTGACTCATGTCTTAAACAGCCTTGGAGAAATGCAACATGTCTGGCAGCGTCCGTGGAAAGAGAAACTTGGTCAAGGTTTTGCAGCCAACTTGACTTCTTTGGAGTTTCTCCAGCACTTTCTGTTTTTATTTCAGATTGCCAGCATCAGCAGCACTTTAGTTTTATTGCAGTATGATTTCCTCTCTGACATCTTCACAACCTTTTGCTTCTGGAATTTTCTTCTCAACAACTCAGGACTTCTCCCGTTCTGCCCTAGTTATTTTTAGAGACTGCTAAACTAATGGTACCTCTGTGTTATAGACCTCTTTACTCTGAATTAATCTGCACTCAACACCCCCTCTCTCTGGATTGTAAAACCCAAATCAGCCAACACCTTAGCAATTAAAATGGGTTGTCGATGTGGTTTGCTAGTCATTTTATAAAAATCATATGATTCCTTGGAAATTCTGCCAAGCATTAAAAATTTTTTCTCGATGGGTTTACCATAATATCTTATTTGGAAACATAATTTTGCAAGTTAAAAACCAGTCAACTGACAACAGCCATCCTTATTGCCAAGTATCAAGAGGTCAGATCAAGCTGCTCTCTCCTCTGACTGCAAACAGCAGGAGTGAGGAAAAGCCAATCTCCCTGTCTCTCTCCCTCTCTATAATTTAACAACTCCATTTGGCTTTTCTCAGTCTTGACCTATGTCCACATCTCTATAAGCAAACAGCGGGCTTGAGAGGACAAACCTCTGAATTTCTACAGGAATGTCTCCAGAGGAAAAAGGCACATCCAGCCACATTGTGAAATGTTGTCTCAACTGAGAACCAAAAGCCTTTGAATTCCAGCTGGACCAAGACACTGATCATAAATTATGAACTGATCTTTCTTTTTCATGACTTCACATTTGGCCAAATTTGCATTTTTTTGTCTGGAGCAAGTAAGGCAATGTTAATAAAATAATTATAAAACTGTCAATGATGTTTAAAATACAATAAATAAATAAATAAATATTCTGTTCCTAGATCCCTTCTGTTGTAGTTAACATATGGAGAAGATGTCCATAGACAATCTGTTGCCATTGAAACTGAATTATGTCAAAGCTTCAATTGGTTAGGAAGTGGGATGGAGTCTTAGAAGACTATCCCCAGCAAGAACCTTCCTTGTCACTCTGATGAGTGAGCTGCCCCTGTAGTTGCCTTCTATAGTCTCTTTGGTTGCCGTTGTTATTGTGCATCGTGATGAGTTGGCCATCACACCACCTCCTGTGGAACCAAGCCTACCTGTCAGCAGTGAAAGTGGAGGTCATAAAGGTATGGTAATCGATGCAACTTTCTGTACTTTAGCAATTTGGCTGGATTTCAGTCCTTGACAATTTCTTTTCAGTTTACCAGGTGGTCCGTGACCTTCTTAAACTTAAGTGATGAGGGTTCTTCATTGAACTAATCTGTGACAGGAAGTGGTGGGAGATCATCAAGTGCAGATTCGCAGATATCTGACTCTCAGAATTGCAGCTCACAGTAATACTTGGCCGAGTGAAACAATTAGGCAAAAGTGAGGACTGCAGATGCTGGATACCAGAGTTTAGATCAGAGTGGTGCTGGAAAAGCACAGCAGGTCAGGCAGCATCCGAGGAGCAGGAAAATAAACGTTTTGGGCAAAAGCCCTTCATCAGGAATAGAGGCAGGAAGCCTCTGGGAGGGGGGGGGGGGGTAGGGGCCGGGGGGTAGCTGAGGAGAAGGTAGCAAAGAGTACAATAGGTGAATGGGGGTGGGGATGGAGGTGATAGGACAGAGGGGAGAGTGGAGTGGATAGGTGGGAAGGGAGATTGGCAAGCAGGATAAGTCATGGGGACAGTGCTGAGCTGGAAGTTTGGAACTGAGGTAAGGTGGAGGGAGGGAAAATGAGGAAACTGGTGAAGTCCCTGGGGTTGAAGTGTTCTGAGATGGTTCTGAATGAAACAACTGTTTACTTTTGTTAATGAGTATGTCACCATCTGCTAATTTCCAGGAGGGAATTTTGGTAACACTAGGCCCCCTTCATCACTAGGCCAACCAATGAAGAATTCCCTTCAATTTCCATTGATTTCAATATGACCAGGTATCTTTGATGCCACACATGGTCAAATGTCAAGAATAGATATTCTAATTTCACCTCTGGAATGGTATCTCTTGTCCATGTTTGGATCAAGGCTGTAATAAATTGTAATTCTAAGTGTCTTTTTGAAACCTAAACTGGCCAACAATAAGCAGCTTATTGGTGAAGAAGTGTTGTTTGACTGCACTGCCAACTGTACCTTCCATCAATTTGCTGATGATTGAGAGCAGACCTGAGGGAATAATTGACCACATTTGATTTGCCCTTTTTTGTAGCTGGAACAAATCAAGGCAATTTTTCACATTGTGGGTGTATTTGTGTTTGAGCTCCACTGGAAAAGTTTGGCTGGAGGCAAGTATGGAGCACAATTCTTGAGCACAGCAATCAGGATATTGTCATGGCCTACAGCATTTCCTGTACCACTTGCAGTGAATGAAATTGGCTGAATGCTGGCTTCTGTGATGGAGGGGACTTCAAGAGGCAGCATCTACTTGGCATTTCTGGACAGTGGGGTTTGCAAACACTTCAATCCTGTCTTTGTACTCACGTGCCAGCTATTTCTGAGTGTGGTGCAGAAGTGTGTATTGTTTGAAATCTGATACAGTAGAAGTGCATACCAACATAAGGATTTCATATTATAGATATACAGATTTATTCAAGATCTTGAAAATAATTCACATTGATGTTTGGACAAATATGAATGATTTGTAAATCCATTATATTTTTAACTAAATACTATGTTACAAATATGGATAAAATAGAATGAAATTATTAGGTACCACTGAACACTGCTGACCAAAACCAATAAACATTCATCTTGCCTCCATCAGCCAAAGTTCTAATCAGTCATTGGGGTTCAGTCCAGACTGCTCATTGTGGATAGCTTTTCCTCCAGTCTCTGATTTATGCCAGATGAAGTACAGACTGTTCCTGTTAAATAAATAAATAGTTTGTCACAAACTTAGGCTTTCCTACCATATTAGAAGGTGGGGACTGTGAGGGAATGTCTGACATACTGTTAATGCAATTCAGGTTTTACAAAATCTAAACTATTTTTCAATGCTATTCCGTTTTGAAAGATTTTTTTAAATAAAAAGATCACTCTTTTCAAAATCGTTTGAACTGAACTCAATAAAAATATGAAATAAGAGCTGAACCATTCATTAACAAACAGAATTAAAGTAAATTATTCAGTTAGTGTGAATAAACATATCAAAGCCATGAATTAAAGCCTAGTGCTGTCTGCTTTATCTTGTGATTTAAGCCAATACTGCTACCTGTACATCGAGATACTGGTCTGGGGTATCTCAAACTGTGGGTCTCTTTACATATACTGTTCCTTAAGATCCCTGACTTTCTTCAACTCCACTTGTACTCTCACACTCCTATATGAATATAGGTTCTAAAATACAGGTTTCTAATGTAGTATCTAAGACCTCTCTTTTCTAGACTGCTTCTAAGCTGGTGTCTTTTCTCTTACTGATTTCAAAGTCATGTGATCAGTGGTAGTATCCTGATTTACACAAATACCATTACATTACATAGCCCCACTCTCAGCTTTTGCCCTGCATTTAGAATTGTACAACCTATGCTACTTTTATTTGTCATGATGAGGAGGTGCCTGATGAAGGGGAGATGCTTAGTTATTTGATGAACTACCTGTTGGACTATAACTTGGTGCTGTGTGATTTTTAACTTTTATTTGTAGCATTTCTCTAGTTGTTTGACCTTCTTGTTGTCTTAAATAGTTATATTTGGTTTGTGGTCATATTCAAAACTGGTACACCCATTTTTTAACCTCATCCTAAAATTAACAGTCTCACTGGTAAGATCCATTATTCACTGGCATTGGCGAAAGTGAATACTGCAGATGCTGGAGATTAGAGGCAAGAGTATGGTGCTGGAAAAGCACAGCCAATCAGGCAGCACCCAAGGAACAGGAAAATCAATATTTTGGGCAAAAGCCCATCATCAGCAATAAGACTGGAAACCAGGGGTGGAGAGATAAATGGGACGGGGGGTGGGGCTAGGGGGAAGGTAGTTGAGAGTTCATACAACATAGAAAAATACAGTGCAGTACTGGCCCTTCGGCCCTCGATGTTGCGCCGATCCAAGCCCACCTAACCTACACTAGCCCACTATCCTCCATATGCCTATCTAATGCCCGTTTAAATGCCCATAAAGAGGGAGAGTCTACCACTGCTACTGGCAGGGCATTCCATGAACTCACTACTCGCTGAGTAAAGAATCTACCCCTAACATCTGTCCTATACCTACCACCCCTTAATTTAAAGCTATGCCCCCTCGTAATAGCTGACTCCATACATGGAAAAAGGTTCTCATGGTCAACCCTATCTAAACCCCTAATCATCTTGTATACACCTCTATCAAGTCACCCCTAAACCTTCTTTTCTCTAATGAAAACAGCCCCAAGTGCCTCAGCCTTTCCTCATACGATCTTCCTACCATACCAGGCAATATCCTGGTAAACCTCCTGTGCACCCGTTCCAGTGCCTCCACATCCTTCCTATAGTATGGCGACCAAAACTGCACACAATACTCCAGATGCGGCCGCACCAGAGTCTTATACAACTGCAACATGACCTCAGGGTTCCGGAACTCAATTCCTCTACCAATAAAAGCCAATACGCCATATGCCTTCTTCACCGCACTATTTACCTGGGTGGCAACTTTCAGAGATCTGTGTACATGGACACCAAGATCCCTCTGCTCATCCACACTACCAAGTATCCGACCATTAGCCCAGTACCCTATCTTTTTGTTACTCTTACCAAAGTGAATCACCTCACACTTACCTACATTGAACTCCATTTGCCACCTTTCTGCCCAACTCTGCAACTTATCTAAATCCCGCTGTAACCTGACACATCCTTCCTCACTGTCAACAACTCCACCGACTTTCGCATCATCCGCAAACTTGCTCACCCAACCTTCTAGCCCCTCCTCCAGGTCATTTATAAAAATGACAAACAGCAATGGTCCCAAAACAGATCCTTGCGGAACACTGCTAGTAACTGCACTCCAAGATGAACCTTTACCATCAACTACTACCCTCTGTCTTCTTCCAACCAGCCAATTCCTAATCCAAACCTCCAACTCACCCTCAATGCCATACCTCTGTATTTTTTGCAATAGCCTACCATGGGGAACCTTATCAAACGCCTTACTAAAATCCATATACACCACATCTACCGCTTTACCCTCGTCTACCTCCTTAGTCACCTTCTCAAAGAATTCAAAAAGGTTTGTGAGGCACGACCTGCCCTTCACAAAACCATGCTGACTACCTTTGATCACATTATTCCTATCCAGATGTTCAGTAGGTGGATAGAGGTGGCAATAAAGGTGATAGGTCGGAGGGGAGAGTGGAGCAGATAGGTGGGAAGGAAAATGGACAGATAGGATGGGTCATGAGGACAGGGCTGAGCTGGAAAGTTGGGGGTAAGGTGGGGGAGGGGAAATGAGGAAACTGGTGAAATCCACATTGGTGCCATGGGGTTGGAGGGTCCCAAGGTGGAAGTTGAGGCGTTCTACGTCCAGGCACCAGGTGGTTAGAGAGTGGTGATGGAGGAGGCCCAGTACCTGCATGTCCTCGGCTGAGTGGGAGGGGGTGTTAAAGTGTTCGGTCATGGGGCGGTGGGGTTGATTGGTGCAGGTGTCATGGAGATGTTCCCTGAAGCGCTCTGTGAGGAGGCATCCAGTCTCCCCAATGTAAAGGAGACTGCATCAGGAGCAACGGATGCAGTAACTGACATACGTGGAAGTGCAGGTGAAACTTTGATGGATGTGGAAGGCTCCTTTGGAGCTGTGGATGGAGGTGAGGAGGAGGTATGGGCGCGGGTTTTACAATTCCTGCAGTCGCAGGGGAAGGTGCCAGGAGGGGAGGATGGATTGGTAGGAGTCGTGGACCTGACCAGGTAGTCGTGGAGGGAACGGTCTTTATGGAAAGCGGTTAGGGATGGGGAGGGAAATATATCTCTGGTGGTGGGGTCCGTTTGTAGGTGGCAGAAATAGCGGAGGATGATGCAATGTATACAGAGGTTAGTGGGCTGGAAGGTGAGGACCAGGAGGCTTCTGTCCTTGTTGCATTTGGGGGTCCATTTGTAGATGGTGGAAATGGTGGAGGATGATGCGATGTATATGGAGGTTGGTGGGGTGGAAGCTGAGGACCAGAGGAATTCTGTCCACTTCCGAGGCTCCCAGACCCATTCATGAGGAAGGGCTTTTGCCCCAAACGTCGATTTTCCTGCTCCTTGGATGTTGCCTGACCAGCTGTGCTTTTCCAGCAACACACTCTTGGCTCTATTCAATGGCATTGCTATGGAACTGAGTAGAGCTAATTCCCAGTCTGGACTCTTCAGTCTCAGTCACGTTACAGTCTTGAATACTGTTTCCCTCTGTCTGTTCAACTAAAGATGCAGTGAAGAACTTATAGCCTGATTGATGCCTGCCTCAAAAGTGAACTTGCCAAAATCTTCGTATACAAATTACAACCTATTGTCCAATATTAATTATTTTGGGGAAGTGTGTATCACAAAGATTCTTTGTTCACTGAATCTGCTGTGGTTGATGAAGTTTTAACACTTCAATCCACCTTGAATAATAATCAATTGGGACAACATATAACTCCCTCTAAAATCAAACAAATTCATTGGTAGCCCATCCCATTGCCTTTCCAGAAGCTTTTGATGAAATCATTGCCTCTGTAGGCACTTGGCTGTGTATGGATCAAGATTGGTATAATAGGATGTAATCCTGTATGTCTGTTGAAATGCCTGGCCACCACACTGATTGTTGGGCTCTATCTCTGCACTTCAGGTTACCTTGATGTCCGCCGTGGAGTTTCTGCAGGATTTTTCTTTGTAATTATTTTGATATAACTATGCTATTGTTGTACTCCAATATATCTTCCACAATTGTCAGGTGTTGCTTCTGCCTCTGGTATCTCTCTAGCATTTGGTCTGTTGAACTATATCTGAACCACCCTTGTAGACAGAGTTGTCCGATCTTTGTGTATTCCCTGTCAGATTTTTGAGTTGCATGAGTTTGGGTGAGTTTACCCAGGCTCATCAGTAATGTGTTGGTTATCCTTAAAATAAGGCTTTTCTTTCTTCTACAAGAAGAAAGCCCTCTTTTTCTGTTGGATCCACTGCTGACCTTGAGAGTCTATCTGTCATTATTTGCACATACACCACATCATAGTTGTATCTGATCAGCCTAAATCTAAATGTTTGTAACTGTAGAAGGCCAGTGATGTCTGTATCCCAGGAACAAAGTTTAAATAAGAACTTCTTAGCTTTCCTTTTAGATCCCAACAATGTCACCAAAGGCTTGTAGCTCATCTCGTTTCAATCCCATGAGGTAGAAAATATATCCATTTTCATTTCTGTCAATTTGCTGTTGAGTAAAACCTGCTTCTAGTCCTGTGGGGGCAGCATCTGTAATATGCTAAAAGATCAGTGGTAGAGTGTAATTTCTTTTTAATCTTTTCAAAGAATGCAGATTGTCCCTGAGTTTAATACCAAGGCTGGCCTTTTTCCCAAAGCTGTCTTATGCATTGGAATGCCTGGAAAAATTGTGGAGACAGGGTCAGGTGAGGTATTCAGTAAAGTATTGGATGATTATTTGGATAGAAATGATGTATGGGGACTTGGGAAAAAAAAACAGGAGATTGGCACTAGATAATAGAACTGGTATAGAAGTGATGGACCAAATGGCCTTCTTCTGAGCCATAACGATTATAACTGGGTTGAGTAAGAAAGGGGACAAACCTTGCCTCTTTGTTCACAATAGCTAAGAAACACAGTACAATATTTATACACCTTTATGCACTGGTCTTCGATGGATCTACCATGATGCCCTGGGGGCTCTTGGTTAATGCATCCTAGAAATGTAAACTTCCAGGATTATAGACATTCCCAGTAAAATATTTCTTGTACAAAGTAGATCACAAATGATGGACATTTACAGCAATACCATCTGGAAGATGTAATAAATAAAGTCAACAATCCTGGTGACTCTTGGTCAAAGGATACCTGCTGAAACCAATTGTTGGCATCAGTTTTGTGAAAAGCCTGCTGGTTTACAAGTTTGTCATGCTATTACTGACAGACAAGATTGAATGGACTTCCCTCTTAATTCCTTTGTTTCATTGAATTAGATCCACATCTAATCTTAGTCCTCAATTTTTCTTGGGAACAGTTCCTGAGTGCCATTGTGTCAATTCCTTCATTGGCGATGCGACCCCACTTTCAATCAATGAAAGGTTATTTTTTCACCAAAGGATGAGGAATTTTCATGAGAGTGTACAAGCAGATCAATTTAGCATCTTTATGCAAAGTAATGTGATGCTCCTGCTTCGATTTGTTTAAACCTTTTAATAATTTGGATATTCTTGCCCAAACTCTCTCCCATTTTCATTCTTGAGTACTGCAGCCACCCCCTCTAAGAGATCTGGATAGATACAAGCGTTTCGCTCAACAATGATAACTCAGTATATGTAATGATTTACTAACATTTTATCCGATGTGACTCAGCTTCGTAGTGATTTATCCACACACCTGAAGATCTTGGAGATTTATGTTTACGAGTCTGTTTCTTACAGACTTCTCCATGGCTAGTTTTGAAACATTTGTGTCTGTGCTGAGTTTAAATTCTGAGTCCAAAGTTTTTTTGGCTCTCTTTGATATCATCTAGGAATGTTGTCTTCAGTTTTTGGATAATTAACGTACACAAGACTTAATGTTGTGGCTCCTTTGCAAACAAGGCTGAAGCTGTTCTGCAGTGCTGAAATTACCACTTTCAAAGATCCTGCTTCTAGCTTCATTGTGCACCTTCCATGTTGCCAAATTTTTGAGGTAATGGCAAGGCGTCTGCCAATGCTGCAATCCCTATGTACTATCGCAACTGACTGACCTGGGTGACCAAGCCTTCTTGTTAAGCAATTAAACACCTAGGTTATGTCTTTATCGATTAACTGTTACATGTTATTTCCTATTACTCTGCCAATTTTGTATTCATGTCACTGCTGTCTCTTTTATTCTGTGGACTCTAACTTAGTGCAAAAATATGCTATGTGGCACTGTATCAAAGTCTTCTGGAAGTTCATGTAGAACACATCAGCTTCACACTGATCAAGCTTCTCTGTTACCTCATCAAAAACCATCCAACAAGTTAATTAAACACGATGGTGTTTTAAGAAATCTGTGTTGGCTCTCTCTGATTAATCTGTATTTGCCTATGTGAACATTCATTTTGTCAAGAATTATTTTTCTACAAGTTTCCAACCCATGATGGTTAAACTGACTGGTCTATAGTTGTTTACATAACTTATTCTTACACCCTTATTTGAGCCATGGTTAAACTGTCATCATTTTCTAATCCTCTGTTATATCACTGAGTCTAAGGAAGACTGAAAGATTATGGCCAGTGACCCTGCAATTTCTGCTCTCACCTCCCTCAGTCTTGTTGGATGTAGTGCCTTTGGTCCCAGTGCCTTTAATGGTAACATGAAGTACAGTAAAATCAGTCTGTCCATTTTCTCCTCCTTACCAATTTTAAACGCTTCTGGGTGACTGAGTTTCCTTCTCTGTCATCATGACTTGGGTAGTTTCTTCTTCCTTGGTAAAGATAGCCAACTATTAAATGCAAATAAACATCTATTAAGGCGGGAAAACAGATAAAATCTGAGCCATGGATCTTCATAAAACATTCAAATGAGCAATTTGAACCATCTTAGGGTAAGGTGGTTCCTCCTATTATCCCTTTTCCAATACACCAGAATTGGGCAGAATTTATGCAGTTGTAGCCAGGTTTAAGGTTTTAAGTGCGTTTACATTCCACCCAACTAAAACCTATCCACTTTTTGAGGGTTAAAATTCCTCAATTTTTGCTGTGGTTTTGGTAATAAGTTTGAAGACAATGTTGTAGTTTATGTGTAAATTAAAACCAAAATCATAATTACCAACATTCTGTCAATCCACCACCTGACTGAATATTCACTCTGTTCACATACCTGTGTGTAGGCCGTGCTGTGGGTTTCAATGCTTTAGCTCTTTCAGATCTCTCCTGACTCATTAAGGTCCATTGCCACCTCTTGTGGTCTTACAGTGAAAATACAACTGGCCTTAACACTCCACAAAGCAGGCAGAGAAAATCTGCCAAAATTCACACCTCATGATGATTTTTCAGAAAGCCCAGCAGGAATATGCTTCTATATAAAGATTGGGTGAGACAAGAATTGGGCATGACTTGCTATTGTTCATGGGAAATCATATAGTAACACACCCTCTTTAGAGCTTATATGAATTGCCACTGAGTACCCAATTGAACCACATACAGTCATAGAGTCATAGAGATGTACAGCATGGAAACAGACCCTTTGGTCCAACGCGTCCATGCCGACCAGATATCCCAACCCAATCTAGTCCCATGTGCCAGCACCTGGCCCATATCCCTCCAAACCCTTCCTATTCATATACCCATTCAAATACCTCTTAAATTTTGCAATTGTACCAGCCTCCACCACTTCCTCTGGCAATTCATTCCATACCCGAACCACCCTCTATGTGAAAAAGTTGCCCCTGAGGTCTCTTTTATATCTTTCCCCTCTCACCCTAAACCTATGCTCTCTAGTTCTGGACTCCCCGACCCCAGGGAAAAGACTTTGCCTATTTACTCTATCCATGCCCCTCATAATTTTGTAAACCTCAAAAAGGTCACCCCATAGCCTTCGGCGCTCCAGGGAAAATAGCCCCAGCCTGTTCAGCCTCTCCCTGTAGCTCAAATCCTCCAACCCTGGCAACATCCTTGTAAATCCTTTCTGAACCCTTTCAAGTTTCACAACATCTTTCCGATGGGAAGGAGACCAGAATTGCACACAATATTTCAACAGTGGTCTAACCAATGTCCTGTACAGCCACAACATGACCTCCCAACTCCTGTATTCAATACTCTGACCAATAAAGGAAAGCATACCAAATGCCTTCTTCACTATCCTATCTACCTGCGACTCAACTTTTAAGGAGCTATGAACCTGCACTCCAAGGTCTCTCTCTGAAAAATATGTTGCTGGAAAAGCGCAGCAGGTCAGGCAGCATCCAAGGAGCAGGAGAATCGACATTTCAGGCATAAGCCCTTCTTCAGGTCAAGGTCTCTTTCTTCAGCAACATTCCCTAGGACCTTACCATTAAGTGTATAAGTCCTGCTAAGATTTGCTTTCCCAAAATGCAGCAATTCACATTTATCTGAATTGAACTCCATCTGCCACTTCTCAGCCCATTGGCCCATCTGGTCCAGATCCTGTTGTAATCTGAGGTAACCCTCTTCGCTGTCCACTACACCTCCAATTTTGGTGTCATCTGCAAACTTACTAAATGTACCTCTTATGCTCGCATCCAGATCATTTATGTAAATGACAAAAAGTACAGGACTCAGCACCGATCCTTGTGGCACTCCACTGTCTTCTACCTCTGAGCCAGTTCTGTATCCAAAGGGCTAGTTCTCCCTGTAGATCTCCATGAGATCTAACCTTGCTAAGCAGTCTCCCATGTGGAACCTTGTTGAATGCCTTACTGAAGTCCATACGGATCACATCTACAGCTCTGCCCTCATCAATCCTCTTTGTTACTTCTTCAAAAAAACTCAATCAAGTGGGACATGATTTCCCGTGCACAAAGCCATGTTGACTATCCCTAATCAGTCCTTGACTTTCCAAATACATGTACATTCTGTCCCTCAGGATTCCCTCCCACAACTTGTCCACCACTGAGATCAGGCTCACTAGTCTATACTTCCCTGGCTTGTCCTTATCACCCTTCTTAAGCAATGGCACTACGTTTGCCAACCTCCAGTCTTCTGGCACCTCACCTGTGACTATCGATGATACAAATATCTCAGCAAGAGGCCCAGCAATCACTTCTCTAGCTTCCCACAGAGTTCTAGGGTACACCTGATCAGGTCCTGGGGATTTATCCACCTTTACCCGTTTCAAGACATCCAGCACTTCCTCCTCTGTAATCTGGACATTTTGCAAGATGTCACCATCTATTTTCCTACAGTCTACATCTTCCATATCCTTTTCCACAATAAATACTGATGCAAAATACTGATTTAGTATCTCCCCCACTTTCTGCGGCTCCACACAAGGCTGCCTTGCTGATCTTTGAGGGACCCTATTCTCTCCCTAGCTACCCTTTTGTCCTTAATGTATTTGTAAAAACCCTTTGGATTCTCATTAATTCCATTTGCCAAAGTTATCTTATGTCCCCTTTTTGCCCTCCTGATTTCCCTCTTAAGTATACTCCTACTTTCTTTATTCTCTTCTAAGGATTCACTCGATCTATCCTGTCCATACCTGACATATGATTCCTTCTTTTTCTTAACCAAACCCTCAATTTCTTTAGTCATCCCGCATTTCCTTTCCCTACCAGCCTTTCCTTTGGGTGGAACTGAAAAACAGGGTGAAAAACAACCCTCCACCACCACCCTCTGTCTTCTACCTCTGAGCCAGTTCTGTATCCAAATGGCTAGTCCTCCCTGTATTCCATGAGATCCAACAATGCCACACTGTCGTTATCTCATTTCTGAAGGCTTCCCATTTTCCAGCCATCCCTTTACCTGCAAACACCTGCCCCAATCAGCTTTCGAAAGTTCTTGCCTAATACCATCAAAACTGGCCTTTCTCCAATTTAGAACTTCAACGTTTAGATCTGGTCTATCCTTTTCCATCACTATTTTAAATCTGGTTGCTGGCCCCAAAGTGCTCCCCCACTGACACCTCAGTCACCTACACTGCCTTATTTCCCAAGAGTAGGTCATGTTTTGCACCTTCTCTAGTAGGTTCATCCACATACTGAATCAAAAAATTGTCTTGTATGCAATTAACAAATTCCTCTCCAACTAAACCTTTAACACTATGGCAGTCCCAGTCTATGTTTGGAAAGTTAAAAACCCCTACCATAACCACCCTATTATTCTTACAGATAGCTGAGATCTCCTTACAAATTTGTTTCTCAATTTCCCTCTGAATATTAGGGGGTCTATAGTACAATCCCAATAAGGTGATCATCCCTTTCTTATTTCTTAGTTCCACCCAAATAACTTATCTGGATGCATTTCCAGGAATATCCTCCCTCAGCACAGCTGTAATACTATCCCTTATCAAAAATGCCACTCCCCTTCCTCTCCAAAGAGTGCAGGTTCATAGCTCCTTGAAAGTGGAGTCGCAGGTAGATAGGATAGTGAAGAAGGCATTTGGTATGCTTTTCTTATTGGTCAGAGTATTGAGTACAGGAATTGGAAGGTCATGTTGCGACTGTACAGGGACATTGGTTAGGCTACTGCTGGAATATTGCATGCAATTCTGGTCTCCTTGCTATCGGAAAGATGTTGTGAAACTTAAAAGGGTTCAGAAAAGATTTACAAGGATGTTGCCAGGGTTGGAGGAGTTGAGCTACAGGGAGTGGCTGAACAGACTGGGCTGTTTTCCCTGGACCATCGGAGGCTGAGGGATGACCTTTTTGAGGTTTACAAAATTATGAGGGGCATGGATAGAGTAAATAGGCAAAGTCTTTTCCCTGGGTTCGGGGAGTCCAGAACTAGAGGGCATAGGTTTAGGGCGAGAGGGGAAAGATATAAAAGAGACCTAAGGGGCAACTTTTTCACACAGAGGGTGGTATGTGTATGGAATGAGCTGCCAGAGGATGTGGTGGAAGCTGGTACAATTGCAACATTTAAGAGGCATTTGAATGGGTATATGAATAGGAAGGGTTTGGAGGGATATTGGCTGGGTGCTGGCAGATGGGACTAGATTGGGTTGGGATATCTGGTCGGCATGGACGCGTTGGACCGAAGGGTCTGTTTCCATGCTGTACATCTCTATGACTCTATGATTTGTCTCCCTTTCCATCCTTCCTGTAGCATTTGTATCCTGGAACATTAGGCTGCCAGTCCTGCCCATCCCTGAGCCATGTTTCTGTAATTGCTATGATATCCCAGTCCCATGTTCCTAACCATGTCCTGAGTTCATCTGCCTTCCCTGTTAGGCCCCTTGCATTGAAATAAATGCAGTTTAATTTATTAGTCCTACATGCCAAAAGAAAACGAAGAGGAGAAAGAGTGAAGACGATATAATTTTTAAGATATAAATAAATTGTCTGGAGGTGGCACGGTGGCTCAGTGGTTAGCACTGCTGCCTCACAGCGCCAGAGACCCGGGTTCAATTCCCACCTCGGGCAACTGTCTGTGTGGAGTTTGCACATTCTCCCCATGTCTGCGTGAGTTTCCTCTGGGTGCTCCGGTTTCCTCCCACAGTCCAAAAATGTGCAGGTTAGGTGAATTGACCATGCTAAATTGCCTGTAGTGTTAGGTGTAGGGGAATGGGTCTGGGTGGGTTGCTCTTCGGAGGGTCGGTGTAGACTTGTTGGGCTGAAGAGCCTGTGTCCACACTGTAGGGAATCTAATCTAATCTTATCAGAAGCATGGAAAATAGGATCAGGAGCAAGCCATTCCACAGGCTTACCAGTCTGGATGAACAGATTTCTCCTCATTTTTTGAAATGGCTCAAACCATCGAATTACATTTGAAGTTTTGTGATTGATACATAAACTAATTTGACTGATACTTTGAGCATAGCAAATTATTAGAAATGAGTTTTGAGAAGATTTATAGCTCAGGTTGAGGTTCTGGATGTAAGTTTACTTGCTGAGCTGGAAGGTTCATTTTCAGAGGTTGCGACATCATAATAGGTAACATCATCAATGAGCATCCAGTGAAGTGCTGGTATTAGTGACCTGCTTTCTATTTATGTGTTTAGGTTCCCTTGGGTTGGTGATGTCATTTCCTGTGGTGATATCATTTCCATTGAACGGATACCCAATGAACACAGTCCATTGATTTCTCAGCAACCCAACCAAGCAGACAAAACACATCCAGAAACCCTAGCCACTCTCCCCGACATCAAAGACATCTCAGAAATGATTACCAAACTACTCAGACTTCTTGGCATCATGGTAGCCCACAAAGGTACCACACACTAAAACAGCAGCAAGCAAAACTAATGTCATTTATAAAATACCTTGTAAGCACTGTAACAAACACTATGTTGGACAAACAGGCAGAAAACAAACCACCAGGACACATGAACATCAACTAGCCACAAAAAGATATGACCCACTCTCACTAGTTTCCTTACATACAGATGAGGAAGGACACCACTTCGAGTGGGACAGTACATCCATCCTAGGACAAGTCAAACAGAGACATGCACAAGAATTCCTAGAAGTATGGCACTCCAACTGCAACTTGCATCGATTTGGACCCCATTTACCACCCTCTGAGAAAAAGAACAGGAAATGACATCACCACAGGAACTGGCATCACCACAGGAATTGGCATCACCAACCCAAGGAAACCTAAACACATGAATAGAAAGCTGGCCACTAGTACCAGTGCTTCATCAAAGGCTCACTGATGATGTTACCTAGTATGGTGATGAAACATCTGAAAATGAACCTTCCAGCTCAGCGAGCAAACTTACATCCATTATTAGAAACAATCAATTGAATGATCAGTTCATCATTCAGTCATCATTTGAGGGAGAAATTTTGACAGAAAACAGGGAGAACTTTAAACAATTCATCGAAAGACACAGGCACAGGCTCAGGCAAACAGAAGTTTTGTTTCTTGCCATTTCTAAAGGACAATATATTTAATATTGGAGTATTCCTTCAGGACTATCACCCCAGACTATGAACCCAAATCCTGATATGGGGTTCAAATCTATGCCTCAGATAAACAACACCATAGGCTAGAGATTGAATGATGCCCCTCATTTCTTCATAAAATACTTCACCAGTAAATTCAATCTAAAACTCCAAACTGGTTTATGACATGGGTTGAGAATTGTCAACTGAGTATCACATAGTGTAAAGCATGAAATAGTCATCTAATTGAAACATACTAGATTCTGAGAGAAAATGAATAGGTAAATAACGGAGTTAAAGTGAGGACTGCAGATGCTGGAAACCAGAGTTTAGATCAGAGTGGTGGTGGAAAAGCACAGCAGGTCAGGCAGCATCCGAGAAGCAGGAAAATCGACGTTTCGGGCAAAAGCCCTTCTTCCAGCACCACTCCGAAAATAACAGGGTTGTTTGCCCTGGCAAGAAAATCTTGAACCATGAGGCATAATCTCTATATGAGGTATCGGCATCTAAGACTGAATTGAAAAGGCAACTCAGGGTTGTGAATCTTTGGACTTTTTTACAATGCAAAGCTGTGCTTGCTCACTTATTGAAGGGGAAAGGGAAAGAGGCAAGCAAGTAGAATTGAGGTCATAGGTCAGCCATGGTATTAAATAATGCAGCAGGCTTGAAGAGTCAGATGTCCCACGCCTGTTCCTATTTCTAGGTTTTATTTGTTTTTTCATTCATCCATTCATTCATTCAGTAATTCGTTCAATCATTCACTCATAGGATTTGAGTGTCTCTGGCTGGGCTTGCATTTGTTACCCTTCCCTAATTAGCCAGAGGACAGTTAAGGGTTACCTATGTTGCTGTCCATCTGGAGTCAAAGCATCTAAAGGTGAAATAGATTTGGATAGACTTTAATTCAACACATAGGAACTAGGCTCAGAAACTGACCACTGAACTCCACCTGGCTTTTCACAAAGATTTACATTGACTCAGTGCCAGTACAGAATTAGAGGCCCTTATATTTGGATAGAAAATACACAGTTTCCTTTAAAACAAAATTCAGTTGCCCACACTAATGAGAGCAAAGGTTTTTTTTTTCCTTTATATTCTTGCATCCAGTTTGGCTCAAGTGCATCTTTTGAGATTTGTTGAGATATTTCTAAATCACTGAACAATTTTCACCAGTCAGGATTCCAATGCTCCACCCAGTCCATTCTCCCAGCTGGAAGGAAAGACAACATCACTTTCAAACCCAAAACCTGGCAGAAGAGAGAAGAGATTGTAGTTAATATTTTTACACACTTTGAAGCTCCAGGCCAAAGCAAAATTGAGGAATTGAATATACTGAACTGATTAGCAGACAAGTTAGCAGCTCATCACTCAACTGGAGGCTTCTCCTCAAATTCCCAACTTATTTCATGATGTTGCTACACAAAAACTCAGGAAATAATTTCCAAAAATTAGTTAGGAAAAATAATTTTCAAGACAGCAGAAAAGAAATGAAAATCCATACTAGTGAATTGACTTTCTATGTTGACGATGTGTAGAATGAGATTCATGTAAATCATGATGATCTGATGAAATGCCTCTGGTATCAGAAAGAGAGAAGATACCAGTACATAAGGAGTGGAATATCCTTACATAAAGATAAGGAGCAAATAGCCTCAGTGACAGTATATGTGCAGATGTCAACACACCAATATACTCCAGTCCTGTATCTCAATGAGCACGTAGCAGTATTGACTTAAAGCACAAGGTAAAGCATGATAGCAGCTATTAAACAAAAACTTCCGGAGCCAAGCTCTGAGCCTAAAGGACAGAGCTGACTAAGGAAGACTCCAAAGACAGGCTAGGACCTCAGAAGACTTCAAAGATGCAGTGGGAAAGAAAAATCGGAAGCCTATGACTATGGGCAAAAACCTTGAAAGACTCTGGAGTTTTCTCCTGTCTAATTTTCTTTCTCAAAGGCAGGGGTGAGAACTTTGGAAGACTTCAACACCAAGCCACAAACGTGTAAAACTCTGGAGATGAAAGGCACAGGATATGACACTTTGACAGTAAGAATTGAGAATGATAAGTAGTTACCTCCATCTTGCTTTATCTATGCCCTAATGAGAACATCATTCTCTTCCTGTCCAGTGTCAAGGAATGGAAGCTCTAAAATCTCATAAATACAGATCCTCTCTTAATTCTTTATCCCACCTTTCCTCCAACTCCAGCCCTTCTTTCACTCCCACCTCTTGTAATTTATTTACTACACACTCTTACACATGATCTAGATGAAGGAACTGAGGGCATTCTAACTAGGTTTGCACATGATAGGTAGAGGGACAGGTAGCATTGAGGAGGCAGGAAGGTTGCAGAAGGATTTGGACAGGTTAGGAGAGTGGGCAAAGGAGTGGCAGATGGAGTACAACGTGGGAAAGCGTGAAGTCACGTGCTTTGATAGGAAGAGGAGGCACGGACTATTTTCTAAATGGGGCGAAAATTCGTAAGTCTAAAGTGCAAAGAGACTTGGGAGTTCTAGTCCAAGATTCTCTTGACTTGAATATAAAAGCAAGGATGCACTTCTGAGGCTTTATAAAGTTGGAGTATTGGCCTTGGAGCATGTTCAGAGGAGGTTCATGAGAATGATCCTAGGAATGAAAAGCTTAACATATGAGGAACGTTTGAGGACTCTGAGGTTATACTTCATAGAGTTCAGAAGGATGAGGGGAGATCTAATTGAAACTGCTTCAGCCAGAGAATGGTGAATCTATGGAATTCATTGCCACAGAAGGCTGTGAAGGCCAGGTCATTGAGTTTATTTAAGACTGAGATAGACAGGTTCTTGTATATCAAGGGGATCAAGGGTTACAGGGAGAAAGCTGGAGAATAGGATTGCGAAACTTATCAGCCATGATTGAATGGTGGAGTGGACTAAATGGGCTGAAAGGCCTAATTTCTGCTCCTTTGCGTTATTGTCTTCTGGTCTTACCTTCCTCTCTGTGTTGCTGAATAACCTGTGTTCAGCAAAGGGCATAGTTTTATCCCTTTATGCCTCTACTTCAATGAATTTTGAGCATGATATGCCATTGAACTTTTCTTCCATTGCCTTTGCCTTTATGCCATTTTTTTGGATGCTAGTCCTCTACCCACTCCAAAGACCCTTTCACCATTTCCAATATCTCCCTGTACATGGACTCTTCCCTCTGGCCTCTTACCTGCTCTTGATCTCTTAATTGAAAATTGTCGATGTGACTGCTACTTCCTTAATTTCACTGTTCTCCCCACCCATTCTAACTCATCTCCCTTTGAGCTTGCTGCATTCCATTCTTTTCCATCTAACCGTAACCTTGTCATCCCTCTCTGACACCCTGGTACACTCCCCAATTAATCCTATCACTCCTTCACCCCCCCAGCCTCCACCACAACCATAACACCTGAGCAAGTGTTTCACTTACACTTCTTTCACTCTAGTCGACTGTATTCACTGTTCACAATGCAGTCTCCTTTCCACCTGTGAGACCAAATGCAAACAGGGTGACCACCTTGTGGGACACCTCCACTCTATTCATAAAAATTATCTCAACCTGACAGTTGTCTATCATTTCAATAAACCATCTTACTCTCATGTTAGCATTTATATCCTAGGCCTTCGTCAGTTCAGTCGGCTTCTTCAGTAGAAGCTGGAAGAACAAGAGCCACTTTTTCCACTTAGGCACTTTACAGCCTTCAGTATTCAGAGATCAACAACTTCAGAGCATGGACACTATCCTCTATTTTGATGACAAGCTTCCCCTCAGCTCCCCAAAACCCCACCGGTCATCTTGCAACCACATCCACCCCCCACCACCACCCCCACCTCGTGCCCATCCTCCTGTTCAAATTTTATGAGTAACATTTATTTTACCTCTCAATCACTTTTTAACAATCATTAGCACTCCCTTTGTATTTTGCTCATTCCCCTCACACCTCTTTTTCGTCAATCTACAACATAAAAAACATCATTTTGCAGGTCCATTCAATTCCAAAAATGAGTCATTGGATTCAAATTATTAACTCTGTCTCTATCTCCATAGATGTTGTCAGACCTGCTAAGTTTCTCCAGCATTTTATGTTTTTATCTTATATATTATTAATGGTGATGGATGCTTCTAGGCTATGGAAAGGCTTGTCATGGAGTTTCCAAGGTTCAGTGTTGAAATCTTTGCTTTTCCAGAACCTGTGCAAGTGTTCAATTTCAAAATTTGTGGTTGTTATGAAACTTCAAAATATTGTAAACTGTGGAGAGGACAGTGTAGAACTTTAGAAGGCTATAGAAAAGTTGGAGGAGTGCATAGATAAATTAAAGACAGCAATCAATGCAGAAAAATGTAAGAAATGCACTTTGGTCAGAAGAACATGGAGGCAGAATATAAAACAAATAGCACAGTTCTAAAGGGGATTCGGGAGCAGAGGGATCTGGATGTATATGAGCATAAGTCATTAAAGGTGGTAGGACAGATTGAGTGAGTAGTTAGTATGGGACCATTAATAATAAGATCATAGAGATTTAACGAAAAAACTGAGGAGCTTGAGCTAATATAAGTCACTAGCTTGGCCTAACTGGCAATATTGCATTCAGTTCTGATTACTGTACTTTAGAAAGGATGTGAAGACAGGGGGAGAGGTTGACTGGAATGGGTCCAGTAATGAGGAATTTCAGGTACAAAGATAGATTGGAGAAGTTAGGACATGCCTGGTAGAAGAAAAAGCTGAGAGGAGATCTGATTGAAGTGACAGATGGAGTACAATGTTAATAAACATGAAGTCATCCATTTCAGTTGAAATAACAGTAAAAAGGACTATTACTTCAATGGTAAGAAATCGCAGCACACTGCTGTGCACAGGGACCTGGGTGTCCTTGTGTATGAATCACAGAAGGTTGGTCTGCAGGTGAAACAAGCAATTAAGAAGGCAAATGGAATTTTGTCCTTCATTGGTAAAGGGATTGAGTTTAAAAGCAGAGAGGTTATTTTGCAGCTCTACAGGGTGCTGGTGAGGCCACACCTGAAATACTGTGTGCAGTTTTGGTCTCCTTGAGAAAGGATGTACTGGCACTGGAGGGGGTGCAGAGGAGGTTCACTAGGTTGATTCCGGAGTTGAGGGGGTTGGCTTATGAGGAGAGACTGAGTAGACTTGGATTATGTTCATTGGAATTCAGAAGAATGAGGGTGGAATCTTATAGAAACAAATAAAATTATGAAGGGAATAGATAAGACAGAAGTAAAGAGGATGTTTCCATTGGTGGGTGAAACTAGGAAAAGAGGGCATAGATTCAAAATTAGGGGGAGCAGATTTAGGACTGAATTGAGAAAGAACGCCTTCACCCAGAGGGTTGTGAATCTATGGAATTCCCTGCCCAGTGAATTGGTTGAGGCTTCCTCAGTAAATGTTTTTAAAACTAAGATAGATAATTTCTTGAACAGTAAAGGAATTAAAGATTACAATGAGAGGGCAGGTAAATGGAGCTGAAGCCACAAAAAGATCAGCCATGATCTTATTGAATGGTGGAGCAGGTTCGAAGAGGCAGACAGCCTACTCCTGCTCCTAGTTCTTATGTTCTTAGCTGAAATCATGAGAGATCTTGACAGAGCAAATAATGAAAAAATTCCCACTCAAAGTGATTGAGCGCGATAGAATGGATTTAAAGTAATCAGCAAAAGAAGCAAAAATTGATATGGATAAAAGTTTTTCACACAATAGGCATTTAGGTTTTCTGCCAGAAAGTGTGGTGGAGTCAGATTCAATCAAGTTGTTCAAATGACAATTAGATCGTTATTTGAAAAGGAGTCCCAAGAAGAAGGCATTAGAAAGGCACAAAGGAAGAATTGGTGGAGACACAAGAAGCCAAAGACCTCCATCTGCACTGCAATAATTCTTTAATTCTACGTCGACCAGATTTCTGAAACCATGGGAAATCCTGCAGCTAAATGGAGGTGAGACTGCCAAGAGGAAGGGGTACAGCTTGTGCCAAGAGGAGCAGGAGAGCCTTTCCAGGTAAACCTCAGTTAACCTGATTCCAATATCATCCCCATCCACCCATCTCCCCCATCCCCACACTGTGTACCCTCACCAACCCCCACCTCAAGATGATAGGTACCACTCCCAGGAATGGACCTATAAGATGTAAACCTGTTTTCCCCCCACACCACCACCCCCTACCTCTCCCACCCCATCCGTGCATTGACCTTCCCCTTTCCTCAAGGTTCACCCACCCCACGTTACCTGCATCTTGGGTTGTAGGTTCCTCCAGCCCTTCCAACCCCTGACAGGGAAACATTCTTGTCAATTAGACTGAAGTGCAGATAAGATTCACTGCTGGGAAAGGAAGATAGCTGCTGTGGACGCCGTGGTATGTAAGACTTAAACACAACAATTACCCTCTGGCTCAGGAAACCCTGCACCACTACTCCCTACACTGCAGCATTCCCTCCCTTCTCCCAAACTTAGTCCTCTCCAAACCCAGTACAGATCAGGGGCCCCAACAAAATGCCATGTGGAGGATAGTTACAAAACACACATAAAGTCCATCCCAGTCACTCAGAACAGGGCAGCTTCTCAGCTGTGATTGATGGGGGAGTATCCCAATCAACTCTATTCTGTAGCATTACAATATTCAGGCTTAAATGTGTGGGTGAAGGTTTGCACGAGAGGGGAACAATTTCCTTCCATTGCTGCATCTGATCTATTTACTCTGCTATTCTAGACACATTGCTGCCTTCTACCATGTGGCCCCAGAGAAATCTGGAACTAGGCTGAGAGGGAAGGAACTAGTGAGGAGAGGTTCCACCTCACCCTCTCCCCTTTCCCCAACTCCAGCCTTGCTCACTTTTGCACAGTATGTTGTGAAGGGGTAGCAAGGTTTTTCATTACATCTTCACTATTGATCTGCCTGAGTTAAAGCAGGGTAGCTGAAAAAATACAACCTGACATATTACCTGAAACATTGTCCATGAGGTTACACCATCCCAAAGTTCTGACAACTTTTTTTGAGATATTGTGTCTTTCATAACTTCATGTTGGCTTTAACCTCCTGAATTTTCTGTCTTGAAGTGTGCTTTAGTTGCTTCCACTAAGGCGCCAATATTTTTCCCATTAGTGATTCCAAGTTAACAGGCATATATTTCCCAAGTTCAGGCTTGTGACCCTTTGTTTAAAAAAAGTTGGACTAACTTAGCTATGTTCTAACCTCGTGGTACCAAGGTTGTACAAAATGAGCTGTGAAAAAATTCGCCACAGCTCTTCTACTTCTACTCAGATTTTATGAAGTACTCTTGGATGGCTTCCATCAGATTCTGCTGCCTTATGAATGTTTCATTACTTCAGTCTCTTTATAACCCTTATTTCTAACCTCCGTTTGCTCATATTTCCTGTAATTATTGGAAAAGGAACACCATTGTTAATATCTGCCAAATAGTTTGTGCCTCACTTGTTATCTTCTCTAAAAATACCTGAAAAGTCTTTTCTTCCTAATGGATCATGTATATTGTTTTTCAATTTTAACCCTTTCAAAATGAATTTTCACTCCTCCCAATTCATAGATAGTGTATTTTTGAGGCATGTAATTGCTGCCAAGGTCTGTGGCCGTCATATACCTTAACCAGTTGGGTATTCTTTATATGTTGCACTGAGACATTGGCAACTCATTAAGAATGGACATGATCATAGTGAAGCCAAATTCTGTGTTGATTCAATTTCCATACCTGCTGACTTTCCTGAACGTGTTGCAGGACAGAATGACAAAGTGTGATCCTAGTTTATCTTAGCCCATGAAAACCGAAGCCAATTATAAGGCTCCCATTATAGTTGAGACCTTTCTAGTTAATGTAGCTCAGTGCTACAACTTGAGGAATAAGTCTAATGTCTGTGTCTTAACTTATATTTCACATTTTATCTTTGCTGTTTGTAAATCTGTTAAAGCAGTTTTGTTTTTCCTTGTAACCTTATAATATCCTTGACTGACATATACATTTCATTTGCAACACTCCAGTACATTTTTAAAATCAAGTGTATTAATTACTTTATGCTTCCTTCCTTGATAGCACCCCTGTCTCAGAATGTTAATCTCAAGCCTCACTGTGGTCATAAACACAATATCTGGAGTAATAATCCTGTGGAATGCTGCATGGTTGGAAGTATAATTTTTTGTGTAAATCAAGGAGAGCCTGCAGTATGAGTCCAGTGGCTTGGACGTAATCAGTCGTCCCCCCAAAACAGTCAGAATCAGGACCTTCTCGACATAAGGGATAAATAGCCCACCACCTTCTGGGGGCTGTTCCCCCTGAGAGAGGCAGATATTATGGGAGGTGAAAGTGGACAGCACAGCTGTTACTATTGGTGCACGTGGGGAGATGTCCTGACAAAGTGTATAGTCAACACAAAGGGCATGCCGAGTTAATGCTATCAGAAAGAGTGCTGTCTGATTTCCAGTATCCGCAGTTCCTTCAGTTTTTACTTAATGCTATCCGAGATTGGGGTGGGTGACAGTGTGTGGTGAAAACGTTGCAAGCAGAAATGAGAGTGGTAGTTATGAGCCTTGGAGGGGTGTGAATACAGTAGCAGAGATAGAGAAAGTGTCAGCTATCAGAGACAAGGTGGTGATGCTTACACTGGCGGAGTGAGACAGACATTGACCTTCCTACAGTGTTGGCGATTCCTCCATTTGGTTTCACTGCCCTGGTAACATAGTCTGGTGCTGTAGCCTCCTCTGCTGGGCCTGGAGGAATAGGGGATGCCAGCAGTGTGCCACCCTACTCGGCAGGGCCTCCAGGTACCTGCCTGCAAAGTGTGACACCAAATGCCAGTTCTGGTCTGAAGATGTTTGTCCAGGTGCACATTGGCCTTTTAAAGATGGTGTCTGCACCAGTGATGCTGATCAATTCTGGGATATCCAGCCAATGGTGAGTTGTTCTGGAGAAAGAATGGGGCTAGAATCAGGGAAAAGGAAAGCTATTGGAACAGAGTGGGTAGTTAATGAGGCAAATTTGGTAAGTTACAGTGAGAAAATGTGTTAAGCCTCATGGGGGGAAGCCCTCAAAAATTCAGTGCATCTGATACTTAGCCAAGCAAATGTAAGATTTAGCTGGAGACACTGGAGATTTGGATATCAGGAAACAAATCAGTATCAATATGAATATCACCATGAAATATAAATCCATAACTTTCTGCTAAAACCACACTAAACAGCCATTAAGCTGCCATCAAAAGAAAGCCTTTGAAATTATTTTCACCAAACTTATCTTTGATGGATTGCATCAAACCAAATCAATCTTCATCTCTTTCCAATGATTTTTAAATAAATTACTTAGTAAATTGGCAGCATTTTCAAATCAGCATCTTACAGGCTTGTGTCACTGTTTTAAAACTCACACCTGTTCAGCGTCCTTGAGTTTGTTTAAATATAAAACCTATTAAAGCTATGGGAAATAGAGCTGCAAGACTTTATCTCTAGTTTACGTGTCTGATGCAGGGTGGTCAGTAACCCAAGTAACTGCTTGGAGAAAAGTCTCCATTCTCTCCTACTTCACTTGGGTACTGGAGAAATAGGATTTACATTGTCAGTTTGATTGAATTAAAATTGTACAGGGTGTTCTCATTTTTTTTAGAAAAGGGGTATTTCTGCATTATTCAGGTGTATGAAATTTCACGGCATACAGGCAGAACTAACCATTTGGATACAGAACTGGCTCAAAGGTAGAAGACAGAGGGTGGTGGTGGAGGGTTGTTTTTCAGACTGGAGGCCTGTGACCAGTGGAGTGCCACAAGGATCGGTGCTGGGTCCTCTACTTTTTGTCATTTACATAAATGATTTGGATGCGAGCATAAGAGGTACAGTTAGTAAGTTTGCAGATGACACCAAAATTGGAGGTGTAGTGGACAGCGAAGAGGATTCCCTCAGATTACAACAGGATCTTGACCAGTTGGGCCAATGGCTGAGAAGTGGCAGATGGAGTTAATTCAGATAAATGCGAGGTGCTGCATTTTGGGAAACCAAATCTTAGCAGGACTTATACACTTAATGGTAAGGTCCTAGGGAGTGTTGCTGAACAAAGAGACCTTGGAGTGCAGGTTCATAGCTCCTTGAAAGTGGAGTCGCAGGTAGATAGAATAGTGAAGAAGGCGTTTGGTATGCTTTCCTTTATTGGTCAGAGTATTGAGTACAGGAGTTGGGAGGTCATGTTGCGGCTGTACAGGACATTGGTTAGACCACTGTTGGAATATTGCGTGCAATTCTAGTCTCCTTCCTATCGGAAACATTTTGTGAAACTTGAAAGGGTTCAGAAAAGATTTACAAGGATGTTGGCAGGGTTGGAAGATTTTGAGCTATAGGGAGAGGCTGAACAGGCTGGGGCTGTTTTCCCTTGAGCATCGGAGGCTGAGGGGTGACCTTTTTGAGGTTTACAAAATCATGAGGGGCATGGATAGGATAAATAGACAAAGTCTTTTCAGTGGGGTTGGGGAGCCCAGAAATAGAGGGCATAGGTTTAGGGTGAGAGGGGATAGATATAAAAGAGACCTAAGGGGCAATGTTTTCACATAGAGGGTGGTACATGTATGGAATGAGCTGCTGGAGGAAGTGGTGAAGGCTGATACAATTGCAACATTTAAGAGGCATTTGGATGGGTATATGGATAGGAAGGGTTTGGAGGGTTATGGGCTGGGTGCTGGCAGGTTGGCATGGACGGGTTTGACCGAAGGGTCTGTTTCCATGCTGTACATCTCTATGACTCTATTCATTACAAAAGCACTTCAAGTTCTCCCTCAGAGATGGAAAATAAATTGAAAAGATACTTGCACTTTGTGTTCATTTCTTTCTATAGTTTCCAGGATAATATAGTCAGAGAATATCATTTAAAACATCACAGCTGAGAATCATGAGACATAATTGAATCATTTTATTATAAGTAATTGAATATTTAGAATCTCAGCTGAACATATTTCAGATGCATAAACTCATCTGACCAAACAAATTCAGCAAATTATTAATGTAGGCAACATGCCAAAGCATCCAAGCTTTGCACTTTGCCAAACTTGCAGTTCATCTTTCTCTTATAAGAAACATCTACTTGTATTCATATTGAAGACTTTTGTATTGAAAACAACTCAAGGTGATTCACTATTTGTTTAGGATAAAGGGAGGACTAGAATGACAGCTTAAGTCACCATGATCCGAGGGGTTGCTCTCTCAGTGGAGAGAGACAGCTTGTATTGAGTTTAGGCCGAGGATCATGATTGAGAAGAGAGGGCCCTCAAAGTGACCTTATCTAGTATGGGCATTGAACCCGTACAGCTGGCATCTCTCTGCCTCTTGCCAGTTATTTAGCTAATTGAGCTCAACAACTCTGGTTAAGTTCCACTTTAAGGCTTGAATGCAATAATTAAGGCTAACATTGCAGGGCAGTAGTGATGGACTGTCACACTGTCCCATGATGACTGTTGGCAGTGCCATCTTTCAAATAAGACATTGCATCAAGATCCTGTCTAACTGTTCGAATGCATGTAAAATATCCCATGGTATTACTTTGAAGATGAGCATATGAAGTTATTCATATCTCTGGGTAAATATTTGTTTATCGATTAACAAGTAACTGATTATCTAGTCACTGTTACATCACTGCTTGTGGGAGGTTGCTGTCTGCAAATTAGCTGCTACATTTGCTATAACACAACAGTGATGCCACTTCAAAAATACTTTGAGATGTCCAGTGGTCATGAAAAGTGCCCTATAAATGCAAATCACCCCCTTTCTTATGCTGGAAGTACTTCTAATATAATTTACCAGACTCATACTCAGAATGGCCTGGTTATCTTATGAAGAAAAGTCAGAAAGGCCAGGCTTGTATCCTAGGAATTAGAAGAGTTAGAATCAACTCGATTGAAGCGTTAAATATCCCTGAGGGTGAGCGGTGGGCATTTCGGCAGGGGCGTGTCTAGACAGAATGCATGTTTCCTCTTATGGGAGAATCGAGATCTATAGGTCACTGTTTCAAAATAAGGGTTTTCCTATTTAAGACAGAGATTGGATAATAGAGTTGTTATGGACTAGGCCAGATCACTCAAAACATTCTTGAGCAGGCAGCCCAGACCATAACTTTGCAATTTGTTTCGGTAAGCGTACAGTGAAAATTACCCAGATTAAGTTAGCAAGATTGATACCAGGTTGAAAACAGACAAAAAACTTTATTCATAAAATTACACAATGAAACACGAAGAACAGAATAAAGAACCCTTACAGAACTCATTCTACAGGTCACTTCTAAAACATAACCCCTTTGGCCTGAAGTCTCACCTGTTTACACATAAACAAAAGGCCTCTCAAAATCTTTTTCATCTCTGTACCAAACCGGTCTGATTGGAGCCTGGTCTGGTTTATTACCTCTCTGAAAAAAAATCAAGAACACAGTATCCTTGCACCAAGGAACAACTTTTGGAAAAAAAAGAGTAGCTTTGTGACACAGTCTTTGTACCAATTGTATGATAGATAAAAAATCAGAAAGCTTAGTGATAGCCCTTGAACCTCTTAGCCAACAGTCATGGGTTTGAGTTACATTTCAGAGACTTGGACATTTAACTTCACCTGATGAAGGAACTATGCTCTGAAAGCTTGTGATTTTGAATTAACCTGTTGGACTATAACCTGGTATCATGTGACTTCTGACTTTGTCCACTCCACTCCAACTCTGGTACCTCCACATCACATATAATCTATGCTGACACATTAATGCAGTTTTGTAGGTCTGATGCTCTGCTAAGAGTGCCATCTTCAGATGAGATGCCAAACAGGGTGTTGCTTGCTGTCTCAAGAAGACATAAGAGATCCTACACTTCTACTTAAAGAAGATCAAAGAAGTCCTCCTTGATGTATCACCCAATATGCATTCCTCAAGAAACTCCTATCGATCCATTCACCTCCTTCAGAATTATTTATGGGATTGTAAGTTATAATGATCTGATTTCATGCATAGAAAGGCAAGTGGAAATATTTCCAAAGGGAAGTAGCCAAATATTTGAAAATAATAGAGATTGAAAAGGAACAAAGCTATGGGACAAGTTGAAGACTTCTTCAACAAGCTATTGCAATGGACCAAATGCTTACATTATGTGCTGTTAGATTTGATGATTGAATGAAACAGGAAGAAACAAATAATTCTATGTATGAAACCAGAAATTGCTGGAGAACCTTCCAAAGATGTGCAGGTCAGGTGAATTGGCCATGCTAAATTGCCCGTAGTGTTAGGTAAGGGGTAAATGTAGGGGTATGGGTGGGTTGTGCTTCGGCGGGGCGGTGTGGACTTGTTGGGCTGAAGGGCCTGTTTCCACACTGTAAGTAATCTAATCTAATCTAATCTTATCTTAAACCTCAGCAGGTCAGGCAGCATCTGTGGAGAGAATGTTTCAAGTTCCTGATGAAGGGCTTTTGCCCGAAATGTCGATTTCGATGCTCCTCGGATGCTGCCTGAACTGCTGTGCTCTTCCAGCACCACTAATCCAGAATCTGGTTTCCAGCATCTGCAGTCATTGTTTTTACCAAGTTCAGTGACCCTACTTCAAAACATAGAGAAGATTGCCAGCTATCATTCTAGATTGTTTAAGCAATTAGTCTTCACTTACAGAAAATGCAAACCAATAGGCTATTCTACTGACTAATTAGGGTGCTGTAGTCAAATATAACATCATCATATCTCATTCATTACATGTACATTTTTCAGCAAGAGAACAAAATCCTGGCTGATTCATCCTATTTTTGACCATGAGGACTGAGATAGGAAAAATAATTTTTGGGAATTAACAATGTGCAAATTCCAAATATTAATATTATGCTCCTTAAAAGAGTTAATCTGTACTGTCTTTCAGTTAGCCCAGACAAAAAAATAGAAACTTGGAGCTATTGTTTCACGCAAGGTCGATTGCCAAACTTGATCAGCAACTCAGTGATTAAAATTGCCATTGCCAGAACAGTTTCCCAGTGGAAATTCAACTTCAAGTTATAATCTGTCCCAATTGGTTTTGCCTGAACCTGCTACTTCCAGAAACTGAGAAAACATGAAAGCATAAACCTTATATTCTCGAGACTTCCAAATTCGAGATTACATACAGAAGAAGACTACGTTATTAGATAGGAGAAAGTGAAGACTGCAGATGCTGGAGATCAGAGCTGAAAATCTGTTGCTGGTAAAGCACAGCAGGTCAGGCAGCATCCAAGGAGCAGAAGAATCGACGTTTCGGCATGAGTCCTTCTTCAGGAATGAGGAAAGTGTGCCAAGCAGGCTAAGATAAAAGGTAGGGAGGAGGGACTTGGGGGAGGGGTGTTAAAAATATGTTAAATTTTCAATAAAAATATCTATAAAAAAAACCTTATATTCGACTTCCTCCATATGTCATGACTCATGTAGACATAACTATCAGTTCAGACTCGTTGGCTAACTGACCTGTTCCTTTGCTGAACATTGATTTTAATGTCAGATATTCTTCCCTCAAACCACCCACTACTCTCTTCTATCCATCCAAGCGCTGCCCTCTCCAGTGGTTTCACAATCAAATGGTACAAAATAAATAACAACCGGCTGAATTTCTGTTATTCTTCCAAATATTTGTTTCTCAAGAGTTGCTAAAACATTTTTGTGTACAGGCAAAAATGAGGCACCTGGTGAAAATGGAAAATGGTCTGCCCAACTTAGCAGATAATTGATTGTAAATTCTGCATCTTCTTGTTTTTCTGTACTTTCAGTTGTGAACTGAAATTGGAAAAGGACTGCAATACTTTAAAACCAAGGCTTGTGAAGGGACTGTTATATGTTTACTAAATGGGTTACTGGAGACTCACTATAAGCCATTTGGCATGTACTGCTGCTTTGTTCAAGCAGTGGGGGAGGCTGCTTGTGGATGGGCTAGCACCAGGAGCTGTCTACAAAGTAAGTGTATATGAAGTGAAGAACGCTATTTATATTTTCTTGGCATATCCATACATAGAAGCCACTGAACACCAATTCAAACATTGTAGATGCATTTAAGGAGGAACTAGACAAACATATGAGGAGAAGGGAGTGGATGGTTACAATGATGGGTTCAGATGAAAAGAGACTGAGTCTCAAAATGAAGCATAACATGTGACATGGTTAAGGTGGATAGAATAAGACAAGGTTGTTTCATAAAACATGGAACATAGAACAGTACAGCACAGTACATGCCCTCTGGCCCATGATGTTGTGCCAAGCATTTAGCTTAATCTAAGAACAACCTAATCTAAACATCCCTCAATTTACTGCCATCCATGTGCTTGTCCAGCAGTCGCTTAAATGTCCCTAATGTCTCCGACCCTACTCCCACCGCTGGCAGTGCATTCCATGCGTCCACCACTCTCTGCATAAAGAACCTACCTCTGACGTCTCCTCTAAATCTTCCTCCAATCACCTTAAAATTATTTCCCCTCATGACAGCCATTTCTGCCCTGGGGAAAAGTCTCTGGCTATCGACTCTACCTATGCCTCTCATTACCTTGTACATCTCTATGAAGTCACCTCTCTTCCTTCTTTTCTCCAGTGTGAAAAGCCCTAGCTCAGTCAACCTCTCTTCATAAGACAAGCCCTCCAATCCAGGAAGCATCCTGGCAAATCTCCTCTGCACTCTCTCTACATCCTTCCTATAATGAGGTGACCAGAACTGGACACAATTTTCCAAGTGTGGTCTAACGATGGTTTTATAGAGTTGTAGCAAAATCTCATGGCTCTTAAACTAAATCCCCCTATTAATGAAAGCCAAAACAGCATATGCCTTCTTAGCAACCATATCAATTTGGGTGGCAATTTTGAGGGATCTATGTACATTGACTCCAAGATCCTGCTGTTCCTCCACACTGCCAAGAATCCTGTCTTTAACCCTGTATTCAGCATTCAAATTTGACTTTCCAAAATGAATCACTTTGTATTTATCCATGTTGAACTCTATCTGCCACTTCTCAGCCCAGCTCTGCATCCCATCAATGTCTTGTTGTAGCCTGCAACAGCACTTGACATTATCTACAACACCACTGAATTTTGTGGCATTGGCAAGCTTACTAACCTACCCTTCCACTTCTTCATTCAAGTCATTTATGAAAATTACAAAAAGCAGAGGCCCAAGAACAGCTCCCTGTGGGACACCACTGGTCACCAACATCCAGGCAGAATACCTTCCATCCACTATCATTCGCTGTCTTCTTTTGGCCAGCCAATTCTGTATCCAGATGCTAAATTTCCCTGTATCCCATACTTCCTAACTTTCTGAATGAGCCTACCAGGGGGAACCTTATCAAGTGCCTTACTGAAAACCATATTCACCACATCCACTACCCAATCTTCGACAACTTGACTTGTCACATCCTCAAAGAACTCAATAAGGCTTGTGAAACACGTCCTGCCCCTCACAAAGCCTTGCTGGCTCTCTTTAATCAAACTTTGTTTTTGCAAATAGTCATAAATTTTAACCCTCAGAATCCTTTCCAGTACCTCACATACCACAGACGTAAGACTGTTGGTCTATCATTCCCAGAGATTTCCATATTCCTTTTCCTAAACAGAGGAACAACATTCACCTCCCTCCAAACAGCCGGTACAGCTCCTGTAGAGAGTGATGATGCAAAGACCTTTGCCAGAGCTACAGCAATCTCTTTCCTCCCTTCCCGTAGTAACCTTGGATATATCTGGTCCGGCCCTGGGGACTTATCTATCTTGATGCTTCCTAGAATTTCCAGCATACCCATTTTCTTAATATCAATCTGTTCAAGCCTATTAACCTGGTCCATGATGTTCTATCAACTAGGTCCCTCTCTCTAATGAATGCTGAAGCAAAAACCTCATTTAGGGCCTCCCTTACCTCTTCAGACTCCAGACACAAGTTCCTTCCACTATTCCTGATCAGTCCTACCCTCTCTCTGATCATTCTCTTATTCCTCATGCACATATAGAACAACTTTGGTTGTCCTTAATCCTTCCCACTAAGGCTTTTCCGTGCCCCCTCCCATCTCTCCTCAGTCCATTTTTGAGTTCTTTCCTAGCTACCCTGACATTCTCTAAAGCTGTGCCAGATCCTTGCTTCCTCAACCTTAAATAAGCCTCTTCCTTCCTTTTGATGAGAAGCTCCTCTGCTCTTGTCATCCAAGGCTCCTTCACCTTACCATTAATTTCATGTCTCAGAGGGACAAAGTTATCCAAAACTCACAACAAATGCTCCTTAAACAGGCTCCACATTTCTGTTGTGTCTTTCCTGTAGAACAATTGTTCCCAATTTATATTCCACAGCCCCTATCTAATAGAAGTATAATATCTCTCCCCCAATTAAATATCTTCCCATACTGTCTGTTCCTATCCCTCTCAATGGCTATGGTAAAGGTGAGGCAGTTGTGGTCACTGTCACCACAATGCTCTCCAACTGAGAGATCTGACACCTGGCCTGGATCGTTGCCTAGCACCAAATCCAATATGGCCTCCCCCCTAATCAGCCTATCTACATATTGAGCCAGGAATCCCTCACAAAATTGATTCTATCCAGATCACCTGCACTAAGGAGGTTCCAATCAATATTAGGGGAGTTGAATTTATCCATAACAACAACTCAGTTGCATTTGCACCTTTCCAAGATCTGCTGTCTAATCTGTTCTTCCATCTCTCTGCAGCTATTGGGGGGAGTCTATAGAAAACATCCAATAAAGTGACTGCTCCTTTCCTGTTACCGACTTCCACCCATACTGACTCAGTCGACAAACCCTCCTCAACAACTTTCTTTTCTGCAGGTGTGATGCACTCTCGAATTAACAATGATACTCCCCTTCCTCTTTTACCCCCCACCCCCACCCCTCTACTACCTCTCTGTTGTTATTTAAAAGATCTAAACCCTGGAACATCCAGCAAACATTCCTGCCCCTATGAAATCCATGTATCCGTTATGGTCACAATATTGTAGTTCCAAATACTGATTCATGCTCTAAGCTCATCACTCTTATTCCTGACACTCCTTGCATTAAAACAGACACACTTTAACCCATCCCTTTGCCCTATCGATTTTGTATCCTTCCTGACAGACTCTCTGCATTCTATTTCTATCTGTTCAGCCATTACCCTCTCCTCTCATCTGTAGCTCTGGTTCCCAGCACTCTGCCAAACTAGTTTAAATCCTCCCGAGGTGTTCTAGCAAATCTCCTGCCCATTGGTGCCCCTCCAGTTTAAGTGCAAACTGTCCTTCATGTACAGGTCCCACCTTCCCCAGAAGGTACACCAATGATCTCTGTATCTGAAGCCTTCCCTCCTGCACCAGCCCTGTACCCACGTGTTTGGCTGCACATACCCCCTGTTCTTCACCTCACTCGCATGTGGTACCAGTAGTAATCCTGAGATTACTACACTGCTCGTCCTGCTTTTTAGCTTCCAACCTAATTCCCTGAAGTCACTTTTTAAATCCTCGTCCCTTTTCCTGGCTATGTCATTGGTGCCAATGTGCACCATGACTTCTGGCTGCTCACCATCACCCTTCAGAATCTTGTAGAATCAATCAGAGACATCCTGAACCCTGGCACCTGGGAGGCAACATAACTTCCGGGAGTCCCATTAGCGACCACAGAATCTGCCTGTTCCTCTAAATATTGAGTCTCCAACCATCAGAGCTTTCCTATTCTCCTCCCTTCTTTTTTGAGCCACAGAGCCAGGCTCAGTGCCAGAGACCTGGCCACTAGGCTTTCTCCTGATGGGTCATCCCCCCCACCCCCAACAGGGCATGGATCTTAAGGCAGGCCCAAGGCATGGACCTCAAGCTGGGCTCATAATCATATACCCAATGTATGCAATTACATGTATATGATTCAAGTTTTATCTTGAAGAAAAACTAACAGAAAGGCTTACTGCAATATTGTCCAATAAAATAGCTTTCATTTGTCACCATGGTACCATTTTGAATAATTTAAGAATAAGCAAAAATCAGACTTAGAGCTTGAAGAGAGTCCATCAGTCCTGAGCCAGCTCATTACAGTCAAAGACGCCTGTGTCATTATCTCTCTGCCCTTCCTTGCTCCGTCCACACTAGACCCAACCAACATTGAAATGGCCACTCCTCAGGTGACACCTTTGCTGCTGGGCTGGTACTCTTCCACCACCGCCACACTGCCACCTGCACTGGACCCACCAACATCAGAGTGAGGTCTCTTGCCACTGGCCCACCTCATCAATGTTGCCATCATGCCTTTCTGCCACCACCAAAAACAAAGTCGCTGATTTTCAAGTGCCATCTTCTGCTACTGAGCCTATCTCTCCACCATCACCTCTGCCAATGTAGCAGCCACCAATTCCAGGTCCTGTGCTTGCCCAGAAAAGTAAGTAGGAAATCACTTTCCTCTGCCCTGGGCCCAACTCAAGGTCCATGCTCTGGGCTAGGCTCAAGGCTCGTGCTCTGCAACTGACAATGTCTGTGCCCTGGGCCTGTCTTAAAATCCATGCCCTGGGCCAGGCTCGAGGTCCATGCCCTGGGCCCAGCTCAAGGTCCATTCCCTGGGGCTGCCTTAATATCCATGCCCTGGGTTCAGCTCACGGTCCATGCCCTGGGCCCAGCTCGAGGGCCATACCCTGGGTCTGCCTTAAAGTCCGTGTCCTGGGCCAGGCTCGAGGTGCATGCCCTGGGCCTGCCTTAGTATCCATGCCCTGAGTCCAGCTCGAGGTCCATGCCCTGGGCCTAGTTTGGCATCTGTGTTTCACCGCTACCAATGCTGTTCAAGCTCAGGACAAAATCATTAATTAAAAAAAAGAAAAGAGAGAGAAAAAGAAGAAAAGCATTCAGAGCAGAGATTTGGAGGGATATGGGCCAAATGCAGGCAAGTGACACTAGTTTAGTTTGGGAACATGGTAAGCATGGAGTAGTTGGACTGAAGGGTCTATTTCTTCACTGTATGACTCTAAGACTCTGTAATTCTATAACTTATAATACCTTTCAGTTCTGAAGAAGATTCATGCCAGACCCTCTGCAGATGCTGCCAGACTTGCTGTGTCTATCCAGCATTCTTTGTGTTTGTTTTACGATGTACTATTCCCTTGCCCAAGGCAGAATCTGAATCACCTGTTGTGAAGGAATGTTCAGACAACTTTAAGAAGCAGGCCAGTGTGTCACATTGTATTACAGGCAACTGTGAGCTATACCTTTCTTCTCCTTTTCCTCCAGGTTCTCCTGGAAGCCATTTTCGATGTGAGTCATAAATGGCAATATTTGATCACATGCTCTGCTTCTCTTATGGAAACCAACTTAGCTGACATTAACAATGGTCTCTCCATCCAAGGATATGGATTACAGAATCATGCATCCAGACTTCTTAAAACAGACAGAAAGTAGTAAAATCAGTCATTAGCTGGCTGCCTATGTGAGCTTTTCCAGGTTTTGGAATGGCAATGATTTTTGCAATATGCAAACCATTTGGGAATGACTTTGACCTGATGATTCTGGTGCAGAACTGAGTCAGCTGGGCTCAAGCGTGAGAGCCAGGTTTTTTTCAGGAATTCTGGTGCAATGTTGTTATCACCCTTGTTTTGCTGCATCGAAATTTTGCTGTGATGACATTTTACCAAATTAAAGAATTGCTTATTTCTTAAAGACCCACTTGTTTTTGTTGGAGAGCAGTTGTTTAATAAAATATGCAAATAATAGCACACGCTATTTATATCCTGTACAGAATGGATAGAAACTTAACAATGCTTAGTTTTGCTGAGCCTTAATGAGAAGCATTCACTATGGAAAGTTCTTACTACCTTAAAGATGCTCCTTTATAAACAATCATTCATGGGATCTGGGTGTTGTAACAAGGCCATCTTTTATTGCCCATTTCCAGTTATCCTTAAGTTGGTGGCAATGTGTCACATTTTTGAAACTCTGCAGCATGTTTGCTGCAAGCACTCTCAGTGCTGTTTAAGGAGGTAGTCCAGACTTTTGACTCAGCAAGGGTGAATAATGCCAAAAATGTCCAAATAGGATAATTCATAGTTTGCAGTATAGTATTCCAATGCACCTACTGCCATTTGTCCCACTCAGGGATAGACTTTGCAAATTTTATATTGTAATATACAAATGAAAGTTATTGTTGATGTCGAATGCAACTGTTGAAAGCCACCCAATTCCCAGAACTGACCCTTCTATTTTATTAAACATATCACAAATAGACCAAAGTGTCTGAACATCTGACCACCATTGACAATAATCGAGCATAATTTTGAAAAGACTTAATTTGGATAAATGTGAGGTGTTACATTTTGGTAGGAAATCAGGGCAGGACTTACACACATAATGGTAAGTCTTGGCGAGTGTTGTCAAACAAAGAAACCTTGGAATGCAGGTTCATAGTTCCTTAAAAGTGGAGTCACAGCTAGATAGGATAGTGAAGAAGGCATTTGGTATGCTTCTCTTTATTGTTTAGTGCATTGAGTATAGGCGTTGGGAGGTCATGTTGCAGCTGTACAAGATATTGGTTAGACCACTTTTGGAATACTGCACTCAACGCTGTTTCCCTGCTTTGGGAAAGATGCTGTGAAACTTGAAAGGGTTCAGAAAAGATTTACAAGGATGTTGCCTGGGCTGGAAAGTTTGAGCTGTAGAGAAAGGCTGAATAAGCTGAGGCGATTTTCCCTGGAAATCGGAGGCTGAGAGGTGACCTTATCTAAGTTTGTAAAATCATGAGGGACCTGGATAGGATGAATAGTCAAGGTCTTTTCTCCAGGGTGGGGGATTCCAAAACTAGAGGGCATAGGTTTTTAGGTGAGAGGGGAAAGATTTAAAAGGGACCTAAGGGGCAACTTTTCACACAGAGGATGGTGCATGTGTGGAATGAACTGCCAGAGGAAGTGGTGAAGACTGGTATAATTACAACATAAAAAGTATTTGAATGGATATATGAATAGGAAGGGTTTAGAGAGATATGGGGCAAATGTGACTAGATTTGTTTAAGATGTTTAGTCGGCATGGATGAGTTGGACCAATGAGTCTATTTCCATGCTGTACGTCTCTATGACTCTCTGACTCTGTAATACTTTCCCATCCTCAACAGGAAACTATTTGGAAAGCAGAAATTCCAGCTGACTGTATCTGGCCAGAGAGTTTTAACTTTCAACTTAACAGCAATAAATTCTATACTGATTTCCACAAATCAAAAATATGAAATTACAATACTGTGTATTCTGTCTCAAGAGTGCAGCAAATCTATAGGTCAAGCACAATGGACTTTTTGTGTCGATGTCATATTGATTCCATGGCCGTTTAGCCTCAGGAAACCTCTGAACTGCTGTAACAGCACATACACTTTCAACACCCACTGCTCTTGACTTTGTGACTGAGATCAGAAATTTGCTGTTATGTAATGATATCAAAAAATACACTAAGCATTCTAAAGATCATCTGCACATAGAAAATTCTAGTCTAATTGTCATTTTCAATAAACAATGACATTTTTGGCAAATGAAAGGCTTCCTTTTAAGATTATAATTCTTCAAGTAAAACTGATCAGACTCTCAGGTTTGGTATATTTTTGCAAGTTGCTAACCCACTCTCTCACGATAAGCATAAATTTATAATTCACATAACTCCCATGTTTAAGTATAAATAGCCTTTAATCTTTGACTATATAGCAACCATTGTAAAATCCATCTGCATATGGTGTAAAATGAGATAATTTTAACACCAAAATGCTGCATTAAATCCTATTATTGTAAATTTTTCTCCAGAACAAAGTATATAGCAATTCTTACAAATTTATTTCAAAAGCCAAGCAGTTTACTTAGTGTCTTTCAAACAATCTCTGAAGTTCCACATCTCCACAACATTGACAGATTCATGTGTTGCACTTGATCTATTGTGTCTGCTGTCTTTCCATTTCTGAGAAGCTCAGGCCTGCTATTCCTCATTTATTTATTTAACTTGTCCTAGAATATACTTCATAATTTGAAAGACAATTTTTAGTCAGAGTATTAGCCATTGGAGAGCTATGTGTATATTGGAATCTCATGTTATTAGTTCCTATGATGACTTTATACAAAAATAAATGAACTGTCCCAAAGAGCTGCTTGATTTACTCTGTAATTGCTGCCATCATTTGGCAGATGGTCTACAGCCAACAATCCAACTAGGAAAATATAACATATTGTACCAGTTAGAAATAACTCACTAAGAGTCCCTTTACTTTCAAGTTTTTCTCTGGAAAGGTAACAATTGGTCTGACATTTCTGCTCATGTTCTGACTGCTTAACACCTCCATGTTACCTGTGATGCCAAATGAAGGATTTCTCTCCATTTCCCAGGATAGGTTCAGCTGCATTGCAATTCACAAAACTTGATATCATCCAGTAAAAAAAGGAGCTTACTTAGTTTAGTAAGTCATCAATCAGCATCAATATCCTTCAACAGTGTGCATCATGGCTGCAATTTATTATAAGCAAAGCAACATTTGGACAAGGATTCTTTGACTGCATTCCTCAAATGTTCAACCTCCATAAGTGTAACCAAAAATTGGGAATATGCTTCCCGATTCAGATCAGTTAAGAAATGCACTTCTATTCTGTATTGTTGGGTCAAGCCTCACTTTTAAGTATTGTTCTAATTAGATAATGACAGGATGGGCCTTTGTAGTGCAGTGGTCGTTTCCTTACCTCTAGCCAGGAGGGCTTGGTCCAAGTCCCAAATGCTCCAGAATTGTGTAAGAACATCCCTGAACAGGTTGATTAACAAATATCTGTAATGATAGGAAGGTTATTACTAGCAACACTGATGAGAAACAGAATTGCTTCTATGGTGGGGGAGGATGTAATGAGGGGATAGCACTCAATGGAGACCTTATGGGTGGAACTGAGAAACCATAAAAGAACTAAAACCACAGTAGGTGTCATATATAAATCACTTGACAGCAGCTTAGAAGTGCTCAATTGTATAAAAGCTAAAATTAGGCAACTATGTAAAAAAGGCAGAATAGTATTTATTGGGGATTTTAATCTTAACATAAACTGGGAGAGAAAGACAAGCACCTGCTAGAAAGGTTGGGAATTTCTGGAGAGTGTATGGGTGTACAATATGCCTTGGATTCAATAAGGGGACCAGCAACAGTGAATCTAGTGTAGTAATGACCAACAAGCCTGATTTCATTAGTGATCTATTAGTCATGAGCATTTAGCAAATAGTATCATAACATGATTCAGTTTCACTTAATGTTTGTAAGTGATGAGCAAAGATTGGATCCAAGAATTTTGGATTTAAGTAAGGCAGAGACTATCCACAGTAAACTGGGAAGTTCTGCTAATACATAAAACAACCAAGGAATAGTGGAGGGTGTTCAAAGAAACATTTAATGTTACTCAGAAACAGTTAAGTTAAAAGAAAGGGCTTATAAAAACACTAAGAACACTACAGCTCCCACAAAATGGGACAAATATAAAGATCAACAAAGGGTGTCAAAGCAGCTTATAAGAGCAGCTAAAAAGGATCATAAAAGGAAACTTGTGAGGGATATGAAAGACAATAAGAGATTTTTATAGTTATATAAAGAGAAAGTGGTTGCTTAAGAAAATTATTGTCTGACTGAAGGCTGAGAGTAGGGATATTGGCAATGACCATGGGGAAATGGGAGATATGTTGAATGTACTTTGCTTCAATATTCACAGCAGAAAAGGAGGATAACTTACCGTAAGTCCCAAAGAAGTTAACAATGGATCAGGAACAAGGTCTAAATAAATTCAGCTTCAGTAAGTCATTAATAAAGGGAAATTAATGGAATTGAAGAGCGACAAAACCCCAGGTCCTGATGGTTTCCATCGATGGGTGTTCAAGGAGGTGCAGTCAGAGTTGTACAACTCAGAAACAGACCCTTTGGCTGAATTCATTCATGCTCCTTAGGTTTCTTAAAATGAGCGAGTCCTTTTTGTCTGCATTTGGCCCATATCCCTCTGTACCTTTCCTATCCACGTACCTGCTCGAACATTTTTTAAATGTTATCATTTTACTCTTTCCTACCGCTTCCTCTGGCAGCTAGTTCCATACATGCACCAACCTCTGTGTGGAAAAGTTGCCCCTCAAGTCCATTTGAAATGTTTCCTCTCTCACCTTAAACCTATACCCTCTAGTTTTGGACACTTTTACCCTAGGGAAAAGACCTTGACTATTCACCCTATCCATGCCCCTCATGATTTAATAAAGCACTATAAGGTCACCCGTCAGCCTCTGAAACTCCAGGGAAAACAGCCCCATCCTATTCAGCCTCTCCATATAGCTCAAATCCTCCAACCCCATCAACAACCTTGTAAATATTTTCTGAACCCTTTCAAGTTTGACAACATCTTTCCCAAATCAGGGAGACCAGAATTGAATGCAGTATTCCAAAAATGGCCTAACCAAAGTCCTATACAACCGTACATGACCTCCCAACTCCTATACTCAATGCACTGACCAATAAAGGTAAGCATACGAAACACCTTCTTCAATATCCTGTACTGCTGGGCCTCCCCCTTCAAGAAACTATGAATCTGGACTCTAAGGTCTCTTTGTTCAGCAACACCACCCAGGATGTGTAGTGTATAAGTCCTGCCTTGATTTTCTTTCCAAAATGCAGCACTTCACATTTATCTAAATTAAACTCCATCTGCACTCCTTGGCCCATTGGGCTATCTGATCAAGATCCCATTGTACTCTGAGGTAACCTTCTTCGCTGTCTACTACGCCTCCAATTTTGGTGTCATCTGCAAACTTACTAACCATAACTCCTATGTTCCCATCCAAATCTTTTATAGAAATGATGAAAAGCAATGGATCTTGTGGCACACCTATGGTCACAGGTCTCCAGTCTGAAAAGCAACACTCCACCACCATCCTCTATCCCCTACCTTCGAGCCAGTTCTGTATCCAAATGGCTAGTTCTCCCTGCATTCCATGAAATCTAACCTTGCTAACCAATCTACTATGAAGAACCTTGTTGAACACCTTACTGAAGTCCATTTGACTACGTCCATCATTCTGCCCTCATTAATCCTCTTCATTATTTCTTCAAAAAACTCAATCAAGTTAGTGAGACATTATTTCCCATGTACAAATCCACATTGACTATCCCTAATCAGCCCTTGCCTTTCCAAATACTTGTAAATCCTATCCCTCAGAATCCCCTCCAACAACTTGCTCACCACCGACATCAGGCTCACCGGTCTATAGTTCCCTGGATTTTCCTTATTACTTTTTAAAATAGTGGCACCATGTTAGCCAACCTCCAGTCTTCCAGCATGTCTGTGCCTTTTGTTGAAACAAATATCTCAGCAAGAAGCCCAGCAATCATTTCGCTAACTTCCCACAGAGTTATAGGGTGCACCTGATCACGTCCTAGGGATTTATGCATCTTTAGGCATTTTAAGACATCAAGCACCTCCTCCTCTGTAACATGGACATTTTTCAAGATGCCACTGTTTATTTCCCCTCATTCTATTTCTTCCATATCCTTCTCCATCGTAAACACTGATGCAAAATACTCATTTAGTATCTTCCCCATCTCCTACAGCTCCACACATTGGCAACCTTGCTGATCTTTAAGGTGCCCTATTCTCTCCCTAGTTACTCTTTTATCCTTAATGTATTTGTAGAACATAAATGATTTGTTTGAAAATGTTGGTGGTCTGATTATTAAATTTACAGATGACATGAAAACTGGTGGAGTTGTGGATAGTGAGGTAGGCTATCAATGTATACAGCAGGATGTAGGTCAATTGGAAAGTTGGGCAGAGAAATTGCAGTTCTGGTCAACACATTATATTTATCAGGATGTTGCCAGGATTAGAATGCATTAGCTACAAGGAGAGGTTAGACAAACTTGTTTTATTTTCTCTAGAGTATTGGAAGCTGAGGGGTGACCTGACAGAAGTATATAAAATTACGAGAGGCATGGATAGGATAGATAGTCATCATCTTTTTCTCAGGGTGGAAATATCAAATAGGTTTAAGGTGAGAGGTGGGGAGAACTTCTTCAAGGTAGGCATCCTTGGAAGAGGCTTCGTAGTAGGGGTTGAAATCAGGTAGAAAAAAGTGAAGACTGCAGATGCTGGAGATTTGTAGCGAAAGGAGGAGAAATTCTTCAAGGTAGGTATCCTTGGAAGAGGTAATTATGGAGGCCTTATGCCTGAAATGTTGATTTGCCTACTCCTTGGATGCTGCCTGACCAGCTGTGCATTTCCAGCACCACACTCTCAACTCTGACTCCAGCATCTGCAGTACTCACTTTCTTCTCTTTAAGGTGAGAGGGGGAAAGTTTAAAGGAGATGTGCAAGGCAAATGTTTCCACTAAGAGTGATAGTTGTCCATTGCGTGCTGCCAGAGAAGGTGGTAGAGCAGATACAATGGCAACATTTAAGAGGCATTTAGACTGACACATGAACAGGCAGGGAATAGATGGATATGGACTTGTGCCAACAGATGGCATTAGTTTAGAATTACATCATGGTCAGCACAGACGCGGTGGGTTGAAGGGCCTGTTCCTGTGCTGCACTGATCTATGTTCTATGTTCTGTTTTCTATTTAGGGACTAAGCAAAGGCTTTTAGTTGAATCAAATCCCTCATTGGAAGTGGAATCATCCTTTGAGTTATTATTTCTTCCTTTTTTTACTCTAAGCCATTCCTTGGCAGAGTCAAGCTGCCTGATTTCCCTATCTCTTTGGAGTTCAAGCTTTTTGTAAATTCCATCTCCCTTTCCATTATCCCCTATTTCTCTTCATCCTCTCTTTCCAGTTCAAGCTTTCTCATTTCCAATTTTCTTCTCCTTTCTTTCTCCTCTTTTTCCATCTCTTTTTTCTTCTCTTTATCACCTAATTCAAGTCTTCCATTTTTTTCTTTCTCCCATTTTGTTCTCCAACTTGTTTTTCTAATTTCCGATTTAAAAATAGTTAATTCTGGATGTGTCATCTCAATTTCAGGTTTCTCTCCTTTTAATTCTCTACTAAGGGAACTAGTTCCCCAAATGGGCCCTAAACTCCTTCTGGGAGAGAAAGAAAACTTAACTCAACCCTAAGGTCTTCTGAACAGAACTGAATTGAAAACAGAGCTAAAAGTCTTACATGCTTATTCTAGCTTTTGTAAATCCAACAGTATAAACACCATTAGCACCACAGAGGTCTGTAGTCACTCACTTTGTGATAAATTGATGAATTTAGTCATTGTTTTGGAAAGACTCTCTGACAATGTTTTGAAAAAAACAAATCTCCTCACAGAAATAACCAATACCAATTTGCCTTTATTTTGAAATTCAAATTCCAACAATGATATTAATATTCATGCATATGTATACTATTCACCTCGGACAATAAGAGAAAGGGTTACCGAATTGGAGAACAAAAATATGATTTACATGTGAAGGTTGAGATCCTGGCTTAGGTACTAAATTAGTATTTTGCAAGAATTTAATAAGAAAATGGGGATTAAGTTAGGACTATTTGTCTTCCTTTAGAAAAGAAATTTGCAGTGAAACTTTCAGGGTTATAGGGTTAATTAATGGTGATCTAGTCAAATTGTTCACTGCATGAAGTGTCCAATCTCCAAGATGCACAAGTGAGGAATCAATAAGTCATAGTAACACACTACTGGAATGAATTATATATGTACAAGTTCAAAGGTGATTTGATGAATTTCTGGAGAGATATAGGATTCAGAAAATTGTTGAGAAAGTTGGTAATTGGGATTTAACTCCATCAAAAAGCAATGGGCTCTCTCTTTTTCCTAAAAATCCTTAAGTTGCATATTATTGATAAATATTGATTATATTTTTAAGTTCTCTCCAACTGTTATACTGCTATTCTGCACTTAAACACTAAACTGGCTGTCCAATGTTTTACATTGTCAAGGTTAGGAGCTATCCAATATTTAGTCATGTCTATAAACATGTGAATAACTCATAAACAATTAAACTGAAGAAATAGTTATTTGCCCACCCTCTGTCTCAAACAATTAGACTCAAGAAGCCCCTAATTGTTTGCTTGGTCTATCAGAACTCAGGGGTATAATTAACTGGAACACTCTGTAACTAAGGAAATAACTAGCCATTTTCTTTTTACCAGAACAGCTATAAATTTTTCCTTCAGCATAAGTAAACACACTCAATGTATTTTAAACTGTGGACATATGGAGAGAACTGCAGAATTACTTGTCAGGGTAATAATCTCTACATGATGAAATCTGATAGCTAATCAGGCTTCTAATACTGGATCAATAGTTTGGCAATGTTATAATAAAATTAAACTTTGACACCAATCCTTTTTACATAATAATTTATGAGTTTTTCCTCATTATGCTTTAATCTTTTAAAAATCTTAATTAACTATATGTATTATAGAAAATGAATTAACTCCAGGGTATAATATTCTTTAGAGCATAAATCTTAGAGTCATAGAGTCATGGAGATGTACAGCACGGAAACTGACCCTTCAGTCCAACTTGCCCATGCCGACCAGATATCCCAAATTAATCTAGTCCCAAATGCCAGCATTTGGCCCATATCCCTCTAAACCCTTCCTGTTCATATACCTATCCAGATGCCTTTTAAAAGTACCAGCTTCCACCAGCTCCTCTGGCAGCTCATTCCATACACACACCACCCTCTGTGTGAAAAAGGTACCCTTTAGGTCCCTTTTAAATCTCCCCTCTCATCTTAAACCAATGCCCTGTTTCAAACTCCCCCACCCTGGGGAAAAAACCTTGCCTATTTACTCTATCCATGCCCCTCATGATTCTATATACCTTTATTATGTCACCCTTCACCCTCCAATGCTTCAAGGATGATAGCTTCAATTTATTCAACTTTTCTCTTTAGCTCAAATCCTCCAACCCTGGCAACATCCTTGTAAATCTTTTCTGAACCCTTTTAAATTTCACAACATTCTTCCTATAGCAAGGAAACCAGAAATGTATGCATTATTCCAATAGTGGCCTAACCAATGTCCTGTACAGCCGCAACATGGCCTCCCAATTCCTATACTCAACAAATAAATCTTGGTAAATAAGAGAGCAACTTAATTTTTTCTATTTGTTCCCGCTACAGATTATTATAAAATTGACTTTTTAAAGATATTCATTCATTGGAAGGAACATTTATCACCTATCTTGAAGTGCCCTTGAGAAGCAGTGCAGAGGCAATCAAATGACAAGTGTATTTTCATTGTTATTTCGTATTTGTTATGTGTTGATAATATAATTTTATCAGCAAAATGTGTTAATAATTTTTCTAGATTTAGAATAAATAGGTATCTATTAGTAAGACTAATTTTTGGGGCTTTCTTAATCTCATCTGTGCCATTAAGATTATAGATATTAAACATAGGCCAATTTCTCCACCCAAGGTCTGCTCCAGGACACTATCACGCATAATTGTGAGGTTTGGCTTATGAGGAGAGACTGAGTAGATTGGGATTATATTCATTGGAATTCAGAAGATTGTGGGGGGGTTCATGTAGAGACATTTAAAATTATAAAGGGAATAGATAAGATAGAAGTATGGAGGGTGTTTCCACTGGCAGGTGAAGCTAGGACAAGAGGACATAGCCTCAAGATTAGAGGGAGCAGATGTAGGACTGAATTGAGAAGGAATTTCTTCACCCAGAGGTTGTAAATCTATGGAATTGTTTGCCCAATGAAGTAGTTAACGCTACTTCAGTAAACATTTTTAAAGCTAAGGTAGATATGTTTTTGAACAATAAAGGAATTAAGGGCTATAGCGAGAGTGCAGGTAAGTGGACCTGAGTCCATGAAAAGATCAGCCATGATCTTATTGAATGGCAGAGCAGGCTTGAAGGGCCGAACAGCCTACTCCTGCTCCTAGCTCTTATGTTCTTATCCCTCAGTAGTTTGCACAAGTGTGCACTGGTAGATTCCAGATATAATTGTCTACTTCCCTTCTTTCTTGGCTGAGGATCAGCATCACCACAGAGAGATGCATCAAGGAAAAGAACAAACAATATTTCAAAGAAGAAGAAGAATTGTGAGTGTTTATTGTTGAAAAATGTATATTTTTAATTGTTTTTTATACAGCCATGAAACATCATATTCCCACTCAGTGCTCTCCATAGTGCAACAAGGAATGAGGTCCTAAAACAAGTATGCCCAGCTGCTCTGTAATAAATGTGTTGATACAGATTTTTTCTCAATTTAACAAATTGATATGAATATCATCAACTTGCATTTATCTAGCAACTTAGCATAGTAAAATACCCAAGAAACCTGATTTAGCAAACTTTGATACATAGTTACAAAAGAAAATTTTAGGACATTTGGCCAAAGTCTTCATCAAAGGAGTAATTTCTAGAAATGTCACAGCTTGACTGTATGATAGAGTGGGGGAAAAGCGCAAGGGCAGAATCCTAGAGCTTTAAGACAATAAGACTTTGGAGCAAAAATTAGGACATTCAACCCATCGAGTGTGCTCTGCCATTCAATCATACATGATACGTTTCTCACCCCATTCTCCCATTTTCTCCCTGTAACCTTCGATCTCCTTAATAATCAAGAACATATCTAAGTCCATCTTAAGTATACTCAATGATTTAGCCTCCACAGCCCTCTGTGGCAATGAATTCCACAGATTCACCACTCTCTGGCTGAAAACATTTCACCTCATCTCTGGGTCTTCCTTTTACTCTAAGGATGTGGCCTTGGGTTCTAGTCTCTCCTGCTAATGGAAATATCTCCCTAATATCCACTCTGTCCAGGCCTTTCAGTATTCTATAAGTATCAAGTAGATCCCACCTCATTCTTCTAAAGTCCGTTGAGTATGGACCCAGATTCCTCAAACGTTCCTCATTTGTTAAACCTTTCATTCCTGAGACCATTCCCGCTAATCTCCACTAAACTCACTTCAGAGCCTGTACATCCTTTCTGAGCTAAGGCGCCCAAAATTGCCCACAATATTCTAAACGTGATCTGATCAGAGCCTTATAAAGCCTCATAAGTACATCCCTGCTTTTATATTCTAGTTGTCTCAAAATAAATGCCAACATTGTATTTGCATTTCTAACTACCGACTCAACCTGCAAGTTAACCTTAACAGAATCTTGGACTAAGACTCCCAAGTCGCTTTGCATTTCAGATTTCTGAATTTTCTCCCTCTTTAGAAAATATGTTATGCCTCTATTCTTGCAACCAAAGTGCATGACCTCACACTTTCCCACGTTGTATTCCATTTGCCACTTCTTTGTTCTCTCTTCTAACCTGTCTAAATCCTTCTGCAGCCTCCCTGCCTCCTCAATGCTACCTATCCCTCTACCTACCTTTGTATCATCTGCAAACTTAGCCAGAATGCCCTCAGTTCCTTCATCCAGATTATTAATGTAATCAGTGAAAAGTTGTGGTCCCAACATTGACCCTTGTGGGACACCATTAAGCACCGGCTGCCATCCTGAGAAGGACTGTGTTATCCCCACTCTCTGCTTTCTGCCTTCTGCCAGACAGCCAATCTTCTATCCATGCTAGTACCTGGCCTCTAACACCACGGGCCCTATTTTACTCAGTAGCCTCTTGTGCAGCACCTTACCAAGGCCTTCTGGAAGTCAAAGTAGATAACATTTATTGGCTCTTTTTGGTCTAACCTGTTCATTACCTCCTCAAACAATTCTAACAAATTTATATCATAGCTGCTGAAAGAGTAGCCATCAACGAATGAACAATTTGAAAAAGATTTGTAGCTCAGGTTGTGGTTCTGGATGTAGGTTTGTTTGCTGAGCTGGAAGGTTCGGTTTCAGATGTTTCCTCACCATACTAGATAACATCATCAGTGAGCCACCGGAAGAAGCACTGGTGGTATGGCCTGCTTTTTATTTATGTGTTTAGGTTTCCTTGGGTTGATGACATTATTTCCCATGATGATGTCATTTCCTATGGTGATGTCATTTCCTGTTGTTTTTCTCAGGCATGGTAAATGGGATCCAAGTGAATGTGTTTGTCGATAGACTTCCAGTTGGAATGCCAAACAGAGGCATGTGCAAGAATTCCTAGAAATATGGCATTCCATCCTATCAACAAACACATTGACTTGGATCCCATTTACCACCCCTGAGAAAAAAAGAACAGGAAATGACATCACCAACACAAGGAAACCTAAACACATAAATAGAAAGCAAGCCATACCACCAGTGTTTCATGCGGAAGCTCGCTGATGATGATACCTAGTATTGTGATGAAACGTCTGAAACTGAACCTTCCAGCTCAGCGAGCAAGCTGATATCCAAATGAACAATGCAAATGAGGGAATTCCTTGACAATTCAATGAAGGGATACTTATATTAACATTATCTTTGTCAGTCTTCATTACAGTAACTCAAGACTGATGAACTGAAAATTAATTCTATATGGTGTGTTCAGAATCCAAACATATAATCTGAGTACAATGAGCAATCATTGGATATGATCCAGATAAATGAATGGAGATCATTATTGGACATACTCACATTTGCCCCAAACCACGATTCTTCGGATTTTCAATTTTTTCAACATTTTCAAGACCACTGACAGGCTTACTTAACCCCATATAATGTTTTTCAATCACCTCAGTATTTAATTGGCACAGTGGTTAGCACTGCTGCCTCACAGCACCAGAGACCCGGATTCAATTCCCACCTCAGGCAACTGTCTGTGTGGAGTTTGCACACTTTCCCCATGTCTGCGTGGATTTCCTCCGGGTGCTCCGGTTTCCTCCCACTGTCCAAAAATGTGCAGGTTAGGCCAGGTACTAGCATGCTAAATTGCCCGTAGTGTTAGGTGAAGGGGTATATGTAGGGGAATGGGTCTGGGTAGGTTGCTCTTCGGAGGGTCGGTGTGGACTTGTTGGGCCGAAGTGCCTGTTTCCATACTGTAAATAATCTAATCTAATCAATTGGAGGACATTATGGCCCATCCAGCTCTGGATGTCAGACAATTGGCATGAAAAATCCAAGCAATAGAGTGGCGAAAATATGGAACCTGACACACACACACCCAATTATGGGGCCTGCTATACGGCCAGAGGTGTTATTGTTTTCATAGGACTATCAGCTAAGGCCCCGTCTACCCTCTCAGGTCAATGTGTAAGATCTCGTGGTATAACTTTGAAGAAAACAGGAACAATCCATCAGTGCCCTGATCAATCTTTATTCTCCTCCCACAGTCCTACTTTGATTGAAAAACATGTTATATGCTTACTAATCTCATTGCTGTTTGTATGTCACAATGATGCCTTTGATTCAGGAATTATTCAATTGTTGTTTAAACACTTTGTGACATCCAGCAGTCATCAAAGACACTGTATTAGTGTATATTTTTCTTCTGATTTAACTATTATTATCTGCTACTTTTGGTATCAGTTAACTATGTATTATTACCTTGGTATCTTATGTGTTATTATCTGGATGGACTTGTTTGTGTCGATTGTGGACTATAACATAGCACATATTTCTGTTTTTTGAAAATTGACATCAATACTGGATTAGTCTTTGCCTCATATTGTCCTTCTTAAAATCTTTTAGTTATTAAACATTTGTGGATGGGGTTCAGAAATCCCAACTCATACAGGGAGGCTCTCAGAGATTATGACTTGGAGAGTAACAAACTCTTGTAATCCATTAAACAACATTGTGCACTTGGCTTTTTTCCATCAGAAACTTCCGCAGTTACAAACTGCAGGAGGTTACCACACCAGCTGGCATTGTCATTTCTAATGTTTGTATCATATTTGGCACTGTCTGGTGTCATCCAACCTTTGTTATTTCATTGTTACAGTCTGGTAGACATTTACTAGCTGCAAGAGCAAAAGATTAAACATCATTGCAACTGTGGAACACAACAAGCAAAACGAATCAATTAACATTTTCCTGTACTCAAAGTTTTCAGAGTTTCCTGTCTTAGCTTTTTTTACTTGTTAATAAGCCATCTGACTATATGCATGAAACCAATGCATTGGAACATTTTAAATTAACTATGCGCATTATGTCAAATAATTCCATCTGTCAAGCCATGGCACTGATAGCTTACATCGCAAAGTAAGCTATCACCAAACAACAACAGCTAGTTTCCTTTTTATATTAGTTTTAAAACAGTAAAGTTGTTCCACTTGACAATTCTACTTGTCACAGAAGTTTTATCTAATTAGGTTTGACACCCTGCTGTCATGTATTAGACATGGTAACAAACAATTTGACCCATGATGTAGCTTTCAAGGACTGACTTGAATATGAAGAGCAGGGTGCAGAAGTGAAGATGTTAACAGATTTAATTCCAAAGTTCAGGGCCTGGCCTGTTGGAGAAACAGCCACTGACAGTAGAGAAGTGAAAATCACATGATACAAAAGGACCAGAATAGATGAAGCATAGAGATGTCAGAGCAGGCTATCGAAGTGGTGAGGGAAAGGACTCAAAGGGGTATGAATATTAAGGTGTGAGTTATCAACTCAAGGTGTAGCTAGATGGGTACAATTGGTCAGAAAGCACAGAAGCTGGGGTTAAACACAGGGATCCAGCAGAGGATGCCTCAGAAGGTGATGTTAGCCTTGTCCTTTCTTGCACAGCTTCTCAATGCTGGCACAAAAGGAGGATCAACAGTATGTGATACGTACGAGCCAAACAGAACTAATAAAAATAAAGGAAGCTGTCCTTTATGCTATGTCGAATGCTGTAATATTTTCCTTCAGAGGTCTGGTTTGGGTTAAGCACTTATCCAACTCTAGCAAGCCACTCATGTCCTGAGGCTCCAAAAATATATTGTATCAAATAATATTGCACAGTCTGTGATTCCACCACCAAGGCCCCTCCACCTGCCTTAACTGAAAGTCTCAAAATAACTTAATAAATATTGTGCAGGTGGAGCAAAATATTAGTTGCCCTATAAATTAGTTTTCAACACCAGGGTGTCTCAACCAGGGAAAGCAAGGTATGTGGGTGGGTTGGATTAATATCTCTATTCATATTTTATTATATTCATAGAATCCCTACAGTGTGGAAGCAAGCCATTTGGCCCATCGAGTCAACACCAACCCTCCAAAGAGCATCTCGTCCAGGCCCAATCCAGTAACACTGCATTTCCCATGTCTAACCCACATAGCCTGCACATCCCTGGGCACTGTGGTCAATTTAGCATGGCCAATCCACATAGCTTGCACATCTTTGAACTGTAGAAGGAAACTAGAGCCCCTAGAGGGTGCCCACCCAAAGACAAGGAGAATGTGCAAACCCACACAGCCAATCACCCGAGGCTGGGGTCAAACCAAGGTCCCTGGACACTGTGAAGCAGCAGTGCTAACCACTGAGCCACTGTGTCATCCCAATGGCATTCTAATGATATTCAAGTATTCTTATCTCTACCCAATAATTAGGTTTCCTACCAGACTGTTTTGCAATGAGAGAGTTCAAAATTTGATTTGGATTATCTGTTAATTTCTAAGATATACGCAGGAAACCCAAAACCCAGCATGAAAAGAAAACATGTAACTATTGGAATTAAACATTGTTGAAACAATCATAATTTTCATAATGAATTATGTGAATTTGCACCCAAACAAAATAAAGCTTTGAACTTAAAGTTTGAATCCTAGTTTCAGTCCATCCCCTGCCTGGTTTAAGGGAAAGTATTTTTACAACACAGTAATAACACATCTTAACTCCACCTGACCCAATCAATTACTGAAGTGCCAGAGATCTTGGGTGTTTTGAATATTATTAGTCACACAATAATTAGGCCTCACTTTGGATTTCATTGGGTAATAAGGATGCAGGTACTTACAGTCCAAAGTATAAACAAAGTAAAGGCACCATCAGTAAGATCAGTGCCGTCAAGATGGAATCATTGTGACCAATGCAAAAAATCAAGAACTTAAAATGTAAGTGTGTCACCTCCAAAACTGCTAATATTCAGTTTTCCACAATATTTTGCCTTAGTGTATGACCACATTTTCTGGGTAAATCCTAACCAAATTCTTACTATTGTGATAAAAGGTGTCTCATATATATGTATAAGACTTTGGGATTTTAATTTCAAAACAGAGACAGATAGATGTGAATCAGTTCTGTGAAGGTTTTCTTTTATCAAGTCAGAAAATCTTTTTGACAGTGAATTAACTGCACCAATTCCCAGAAAGCAAATAATTATAGTCAAGTCTCTGAGAGCCCACTGTGGTATTGGGTTTATGACAGGAAAAATAAACACTTAAGACAATTAGTTTAATTTTGAGTTCAGAGTAGAAGGTTCCAGGTCTCAGTTCAGAAGTCATGATTTGGAGATGCCAGTGTTGGACTGGGGTGGACAAAGTTAACAATCACACAACACCAGGTTATAGCCCAACAGGTTTAACTGGAAGCACTAGCTTTCAGAGCATCGAAGGAGCAGTGCTCCGAAAGATGGTGCGCTTCCAATTAAACCTGTTGGACTATAACCTGGTGTTGTGTGATTTTTAACTCAGTTCAGAAGAATCAAGATTTTAGTCAGAGGAGGCAGTCACCTCAGCAGAACCAGTTTCTAGTCTGTGAAGTTTCCATGTCAAAGCGTTGTATAGAAGTCTTCAATCTACTAGAACTGAGAAAGGTTAAGCCATCAGAATAGTGAAAGTTTCATTCCAGCAGACTCAGAAAGGCATCGTGCAATTATCTCCACAGTCCCAGGGAAAGGAGTGGGAAAAATGCAGCTAAGTAAAGATATTAAAAGCTGAGATAGGAGCAATTTTCCTCTGGAATTAAGTCTCTGTAAAAAGGGTAGGGTTGAAAAATAGGTTGAAACTTTATTTCCTGTATGAGTTAAGACCTTCCTAACTGCTTTCTATATTTGGAGCTTTACTTAATTATTCTTCTTTGTCATAAACTTATGTTCTGTTGTTAAAGAGCATCTGCAGCCTTCTGTGTATATAATTCAGTGACTAACAACCATGACAACTGCAAAAATTAAAGATATGCTCTATTAAGTTAGGAGTCCTTCTGGCGTCTGACTTGTTCAGTGTTGCCATCAGCTGGAATCATAGCACTATTTTCTTGGGAGAAAATAATTTCTTATGAACTCTTTTAAGTACCAAACACACCTTTAGGCCTTTTATATCAAATTGTATATTTTACTGAAAACTAATTAAACCAAAAGTAAAACAAATACAGTTTAGCACTGTTTTTTATTGAGTCATTTTCATTGAATTTAAATCAAGTTACTCAAAGTAATAGGAGCAGACCCTCTTATTAAAACGCTTATTTTTAAAAAGTAAACTTTTTCAGCTGTTTTAATAAAGCTGGAATTTGTTTGTGCAGGTGAGCAAAAGCACCTCTTCTTTAAGATACCCATGTATTCTCCAATTCGACTCAGTAATTCCAGGTCTCCAGGCAAGGTTATCAAGACTCCAGCACTGCTGGTCCTCTGAATAGGCCACCAGCACTAAAAGCCTGTACATCATTCTTAACTGAATGGTTAACGCGAGAGTGACCAATTTGGAGACTGTTTCTAGGAACATTTCTTTGGCAGTCTCACTTCCCAGCAAGTACAGGCTTAGGAATCTCATTTGGTCCCAAAGTTAGGCCTCAAAGTTTGCTGCAAGATCCAACCCAACAATATATCTGGTAAAACTGTAATCAGTCCCTGAACCACCTAAAAAGAAGGAATCAAACTGCTGTGGAGGTTCTTTCATCAAGAGCCATAGTGTTGAAAGAAGGCATCATAAAACATGTAATCAGAAGAAATACATAGGAGGCAACTATCACTGCCACCCAATGCCAAAATTATAACCATCACCTAGAGCTCCAACAGATATTGAGGAGTATTGCGTGGGTCTTCAGGACTCTGGAACAATCTTGCAATAATGACACAATGCCACCATCCTCAAAATCCCCCTCAGGATTCCCCAAAATGTGACACAGCCAGTGGTGATGTAATTTTGGCAAATACTATTATGCAAAGTAGTTTGTAACATGGTCCAGCTTTAAGAAAAGGAACATGTATTCTGTGAAATTAAGCAAACAGGAATGTTTTACAATCTGGTCTGTTACTTCCAACAGGCAATGGCATCAATGGCACTCTTACCACTGGGTCATATCAGGCAAATCATTAAATCAAGAGTGAGGCATGAGACAATAGTGGAGGAAAATAGGGGAAAATTTGGAATTTTACGTCCTTTCTACAACCTCAGGATGCCCCAAAATATTTTACAGTCAGCAAAATATTTTTTGAAGTGCCTTTGCAGTTAAAACTATGCAGTTCTATCAAGATCCCACAAACAGCAATGAGTGAAATGGTTTGATCTTCTGTTTTGTTGATGTTGTTTAAGAGATAATAATTGGTCAGGACATCTGGAGAACTCTTATGCTCCTCTGCATATGGGATATTTTATACACATCTGAGGTAGAAAGGGCCTTATTTTAACAATGCATTTGAAATGAGAAGATAACAAGGTTCATGTAAGGAGTAGGGGAAGAAAATAGGGAATTGAGCAAATGGAACATACTTTTGCACTCAGTGGAACATCATTTTACTCTAAGAACTATTGGAACTCAACGCCAGCTCTCAGGGCTGGCTTCGTGCCACTTTATAACTGCATATGGCTTATCTTTAGTTTTGTCACATGCATTGTACAGAAGCATAAACTTATAGACTGAGGACAACTATATTGTAAAGTCTACCTCACTCTCATAGTCAAAGCAAATCTCATTTAATGAGTGGATAAAAGCAAATTACTGCGGATGCTGGAATCTGAAACCAAAAGAGAAAATGCTGGAAAATCTAAGCAGGTCTGGCAGCATTTGTAAGGAGAGAAAAGAGCTGACGTTTCGAATCTAACTGACCCTTTGTCAAAACTTTGACAAAGGGTCAGTTAGACTCAAAACGTCAGCTCTTTTCTCTCCTTACAAATGCTGCCAGACCTGCTGAGAGTTTCCAGCATTTTCTCTTTTGGTCTCATCTAATAAGGCTGTTTCATGACGAGGTAGCTTCAAAAAGCAATTTGTAAGGTCAGATTATTGGTATGAGCTTGTTTGTTCATGCAGCATGTATGAGCAGCAGGGAATAATTTGCAGTGTTGATGTGGAAACAATTTTTAGTGCTTTTATATTTAAATCTCTCAAGGGAGTCACTTGTGTAATTGAAAGTAAATTCAATGGTTACCTAGTGGTTATTTAAATATATTGGTTAAATATATCAAATATAAATCTATTTTTAGCTGAGTCAGATTATCTTTAAAAACTAGTCTTTTTTTGATGATTATTTAGACAGATAAGTTGGACTCAGCACTGTGACAATTGATTGTGTGGTTTGTATAGTAGCAGCATGTCAGGGTCTCTATATTTAATCTCAAAGTTAATTGCTTTTTATTTGTATAGTGGGCTCTAGTCATTAAGTGTTAAGTAACAGACTAGGAATGATGACTATGTAGAGAAACAAAACCAATTGACCACATTTTTGAAATAGTATGCATCAATGATGCTACAAAAATAAAGTCTGGAGTGCGGTTTAGCTCTGATGTGGCATCTGAAGAAGAGTTACAATGAGCTGCATGTTTTAACAAATGTTGTAAATCAACAGCAGTCACAAGGAGACTCTAGAAAAGGATTATTCTCATCAAAGCAAGTTAGGTTTGGAGAAATTTAATAGAGTATTCAAAATTATGAGGATTTTCATGATGTCAGATGTGGAAAGGCTGTTTCATCCTTGTCAAAAACTAAGGGCATTCTTTAAAAATAAAGAGTCACAAATTCTTCTCTCAGGGTTGTGAGAATTTGGAACCTTCTTTAATTTATTCACAGGATGAGGGTGTCGCTGGCTAAGCCAGCATTTATTATCCATCCTTACCTGCAATCACATTACAGTGGGTCTGGAATCACATGTAGGCCTGACCAGGTAAGGATGACAGATTTCCCTCCCTTGGAGGGCATTAGTGAGATAGATGGATATTTCCAACAATCAACAATGGATTTATGGTCGCTATTAGACTCCTAATTCCAGATGTTTTAAAGATTGAATTTTAGTTCCACCAGCTGCCACGGTGGATTTCGAACCCAGGGTCCCCTGTATGGTTCTCGGGATTAGAATGGTGCTGGAAAAGCACAGCAGATCAGGCAGCATCTGAGGAACAGGATAACAGTTGAGCAATAATGCCACTAGACCATCAACTCCTCAACTCCCTGCCTCAGAAGACAATAAAGGTGTGATTATTGAATATTTTTAAGTTGCAGCAGGATAGATTTTTGTTAAGTAGGGAATCAATGTTAATCAGGTGGAAATGAGAATGTGATATTCAAAACACAACAGATCAAACAATTTTTTATTGAATAGATGAACAGGCTCAGGGATCCTAGTGTTTATTTCTCCTCCTACCTCACATGTTCATATTTGTATTCACGGTACTTAGGCTGAAACCATTTCTACAACAGATGGATGCAGAAACAAGTAATTGAAAAATCAATCATAGGATATATGTGGAGTTTCTGTTGTATAGTAAATTATTAAAATTAGAATGCATTTGTTTGAATCAGAAATATGTTTGTTAGTATCTGGAATGCATTTATTAGGATCTGGGAATCATTTGCTGGATCTGGAGTTTATTTATTAGGATCTGGGATTCATTTGCGGGATCTGGAATGTGTTTATTAGGACCTGGAGTGTGTTTGTTATGTTCTGGAAGGTGTACATTCAGGACTGGAATGTGCTTATTAGGATCTCAGAAGTGTTTGTTAGCATCAGGCATGTATATGTCAGGATCTGGAATGCATTTATTAGGATCTGATATGTGTCTATTTGAATCTGAAAAGTGTTAGAATCTAGAATGTGCTTGTCATGGTCTGGAATGTGTTTATTCAGATCAAGAATGTGTCAAGAAGCTGAAATTCCGGAATGAATCTGGAATTTGTTTGCTGGAACTGGGATGTGTATGTAGAATGTGTTTATTAGGACCTTGAAAGCATTTGTTAGGATCTGGGATGTGTTTGTTAGGGTAGGGAATATCTTTATTCGATCTGGAACAAGTCAATTAGAATCCAGAGTGTGCTTGTTAGGACCTAGAATGTGTTTGTTTCCATCAGTAAGGTTTATTAGGATCTGCAATGCATTGGTTTGGATTTGGAATGTATTTGTTAGGATCTGGTATTGAGCTGGTAAAATGGATACAGAACTGGATTAGCCACTAAAAACACCATGACCCGTATTCTGCAGGGATCAGTGCTTGGAACCCTGTTGTTTGTAATATAGATAAATGTTTTGGAGGGGAATGTAGGTGGTCTGATTAGTAAGTTTACAGATGACACAAAGATTGAGGGAGTTGCAGATCGTGAGGAGGATTGCCAGAGGATACAGCAGGATTGTAGATAGACTGGAGACTAGAGCAGAGAAATGAAATTTAATCCAGACAAATGTGATGCATTTCATAAGATCTATTACAGGAGGGAGGTGTGCAGTAAAGGGCAGAACCTTTTGTAACATCAACATATAGAGGGATCTCGACATACAGGTCCATGGTTCCCTGAAGATGTCAACACAATTGGATAAGGTGGTCAGGAAAGCATATAGTGTGCTTACCTTCATTGGTCAGGGCATAAGGTATAATAATTGGCAAGTCATCTTGCAGCTGTATAAAAGTTCAGTAATTCCAAATTTGGAATATAGTGTGCAATTCTGGTCACCTCACTACTAGTACAGAACCGGTTTACCAGGATGTTGTCTGGCTTGGAGGGTATTAGCTATGAGGAGAGATTCGGCAAACTTAGGTTGTTTTTATTTGATTATCAAAAGATGAGGGGCAATCTAATAGAAATTTGCAAAATGATGATAGAATTGATAGTTGGAGTCTTTTTACTGCGTTGAAATGTCAATTACTAGGGGATATAGATTTAAGTTATAAGGGGGTCAGTTTAAAGGAGATGTGAGAGGCAAGTTTTTTACACAGAGGATAGTAAGTGATTGGAATGCGCTGCCAGAGGAGTTGGCAAAAGTGGATGCAATAGCAACATTTAAGATGCATCTTGACAAATGTAATAATAGGCACGGAATAGAGGAATACGGACCATGTAGAGGCAAAAAGTTTTTAGATTTAAAAGGCATCATGTGTTGGCACAGTTTTGGTGGGTCAAAAGGCCTGTTCTTAAACTGCTCTTTGTGTTTGTTAGAATCTGAGAAGTGCTTGTTAGAATCTGGAATGTGGAGAAAGTGAGGACTGAAGATGCTGGAGATCAGAGTCGAGAGTGTGGTCCTGGAAAACCACAGCAGGTCAGTCAGCATCTGAGGAGCAGGAGAATCGATGTTTCGGGCATAAGCCTTTCATCAGAAATCAGCCCTTCCTGATGAAAGGCTTATGCCCGAATCATCGATTCTCCAACTCCTCGAATGCTGCCTGACCTGCTGTGCTTTTCCAGCACCACACTCTCAACTCAGAATCTGGAATGTGTTTGTTATATTTTGTAATGTGTTGTTAGGACTTAGATCATATTTATTAGGATTTGGAATACACTTATTAGGATTTGGAATGTGTTTATTAGATTCTGGAATTCACCCATTACAATCCGGAACATTTTACCTGAATCAAAAAATATCATTCAGAGGGAATTGGAATGCCTTTATTAGGAATACAAGGGTGTGGGAGTATGGTGGTGACCATTATCAGATATAGGAATGTGCTTTTGAGGTTCCAAACATATCAGCCATGAACTTATCAAATGGCAGAAAACAATAAATGCTGGAGATCAAGGTGGGTCAGACAGCATCCATGGAGGGAGAGCAAGCTAACATTTTGAGTCAAGAAGAGTTATCCATGGAAGCTCTCTGACCCACTGTGATCTCCAGCATTTGTTGTTTTCAGTAACAGATTATAGCATCTGCAGTAATTTGTTCCTCCTTATTAAATGGCAGAGCAAGTTCAGGTCCCAAATGGCCTACTCCTGTTCATTATTTGCATGTAAAATATAGCATTGAGTCATGTAAGAAAATATTACGTCAGATGACAAAGAGCTGGTCACAGACGTTTATTTTAAAGAGCATTAAAGAAAAAAAGCAAGGTCAAGGAGTAGGGACATATAAGTTGGATATTCCAAAAGTTGGAGTCTAGACAACCAAAAGCACAGTTACTAACAGTGAGCATTTAAAATTAGCAACCCACAAGAGACCAGAATTAGAGGAGTGCAAATGTCTTTGAGACTTGTGTGATTGAAGGAAATTATAAAGATATGAAGAGGCAAAGCAATGGAGTGACGTAAAAACAAGATAAGAATGATAAAAACAAGTGTTGATTCACCAGGCACAAATATAGGTCAGTTAGCTCAGTTAATAGTTGTTGATAATTGCATAGTGTTTAATGCTATTTACAACTCCTCAAATGTTGATGTAGTCTGTGTCCAACTTCTGCAAGACATGGACAATGTTTAGGCTGATAAGTAACAAATGCAGTTCACATAATGTTAGCGCCAAGCAATGACTATCTCTGACAAGAGAGGATCTAGCCATTGCCCCTTGACTTTCCTGGCATTATCATCACTGAATTCCTCCATTCTTATCATCTTAAGGGTTACCATTTATCAGAGACTGAACTGGAACAACTACATAAATACTATAGCTATAAGAGCAGGTCAGAGCTGAGAAATTCTGTAGCAAGTAACTCATATTGTGACTCTGCAAAATCTGTCCAGCATTGACAAGGTCAGATCTGTGATGAAATACTCTGCACATGCCAGGATAAATGCAACTTCAACAACACTAAAGAAACTCAACATCAGGTGGAAAAAGCAGTCTGTTTGATCAGCACACCAACTTAAACATTCCATCCCTATCTGTCTCTGCCTTTCTATTGCATTTTCCTACTATCGGACATTCCTTAACCCAACTCTTTGAAGAAATTTTTAGTCATCTGATACAAAATCTTTTGATGAGGCTCAGCATCATATATTGCTCCTGTGAGTACCTTGGAGAAATAATAAAAACTGAAAATCCTGGAGAAACTCAGCAGGTCTGATAACATCAAAGATTTGAATCTATTTCTATCCCCACAGATGCTGCCAGACCTGTTGAATTTCTCCAACATTTTCTGTTTCCACTTCAGATTAAGGACGGCATGGGGTTCAGTGGTTAGCACTACTGCCTCATAGTGCCAGGGACCTGCATTCAATTCCAGATTTGGGCAACTGTCTATGAGGAGTTTGCACATTCGCCCCATGTCTGCATGGGTTTCCTCCTACAATCCAAAGATGTGCAGATTAGGTGAATTGTTAAATTGCTCATAGTGTTCAGGGATGTGTAGGCTCGGGGCATAAGTCTGGGGTAAATGTAGAGTAATAAGATAGGGCAATGGGCCTGGATAGGTTACTGTTCGGAGGGTCAGTGTGGAATTGTTGGGATTAATGGCCTGTTTCCACACAATACGGATTTTATGATTCAATTTTCAACTATCCACAATATTCTGGGTGGCATGGTGGCTCAGTTGTTAGCACTGCTACCTCACAGCGCCAGAGACGCCAGGTTCAATTCCCACCTCAGGTGACTCTCTGTGTGGAGTTTGCATGTTCTTCCCATGTCTGCGTGGGTTTCCTCCCACAATCCAAAAATGTGCAGGTTAGGTGAATTGGCCATGCTAAATTGCCCGTAATGCTAGGTGAAGGGATAAATGTAGGGGAACGGGTCTGGGTGGGTGGTGGGTCAGTGTGGACTTGTTGGGCCGAAGGGCCTGTTTCCACACTGTAAGTAATCTAAATTCTGCTTTTATTTAAGCACTGGGGAACATTGAATAATATTAAAGATACTGCGTTCATATAAGTTGTGTTTTGGTTTAAATATCCCATCCAAAAATGGCACTTCTGACAACGCAGATTCAAATTCTAAAATAGGATTTGAACACAAATCCGCCTGACCCAAAGTTCTAAGAATAGTTGTCTCATTATAGGTAATAACCAAGGCCACCAAGAGCTTCCAAAGGGAAAAGGCATAGTATCATTTTATTGATTGACTTTGGAAAGTTCCAAACCAATGATATGCCCTGAAAGTGCTGCTAATATTGTGAAACTCCAAATATAGTGACATTGCTGATTGTGAAACACCAGATAGTAACTTTCTGATATAAGGACATTTTTGATGCAGCAAAATGATGATTGAGGTCAGAACAGTGAGTTATGCTCAAAATTGGTTGCCGTAGTTGCTGTAAAAATGCTGTCTGGTCATTTTGATTCTAGATTTTTTAATTAATTAGCTGAAATAATGGGATTTGATGCAACCAGAATATTAACACCAACATGCTATTGCCTGAAAGAGTAAGCAAAATTGCATCTTTGTGCTTTAGATGTTTCCAATCAAACTGTTCAAAGACATTATTATACATCTCAGGTTGGACTTGAACCCATGTCTCCTGGCTGAGAAGTAGGAAACACTTCCACTGTAGTGCAAGAGCTGCACTGTATGGATGTAATTAACCCCATGGAGCTAGTAGAAAATCTCAATTAATTATATTTTTATTCATTCATAGAATGAGGGTGTCACTGGCTAAGCCTGCATTTATTGCCCAGAGAGCAGCTTTAGAGTCAACCACATTGCTGTTGGCCTGGAGTCACATGTAGAGATAAAATAAAACTGCAGATGCTAGAATCGAAGGTAGACAAGCATGAGGCTGGAAGAACACAGCAAGTCAGAAGTTAAGATTTCAGGTGTAACCCCTCTCAGGACATGTAAGCCAGACCAGGTAAGGATGGCAGATTAGAACATAGAACAGTACAGCACAGAATAGGCCCTTCAGCCCACGATGTTGTGCTGACCATTGATCCTCATGTATGCACCCTCAAATTTCTGTGACCATATGCATGTCCAGCAGTCTCTTAAATGTCCCCAATAACCTTGTTTCCTCAACTGCTGCTGGCAACGTATTCCATGCTCTCACAACTCTATGTGTAAAGAACCCGCCTCTGACATCCCCTCTATACTTTCCTCCAACCAGGTTAAAACTATGACCCCTCATGTTAGCCATTTCTGCCCTGGGAAATAGTCTCTGGCTATCGACTCTATCTATGCCTCTCATTATCTTGTATACCTCAATTAGGTCCCCTCTCCTCCCCCTTTTCTCCAATGAAAAAAGTCCGAGCTCAGTCAACCTCTCTTCATAAGATAAGCCCTCCAGTCCAGGCAGCATCCTGGTAAACCTCCTCTGAACCCTCTCCAAAGCATCCACATCTTTCCTATAATAGGGCGACCAGAACTGGACGCAGTATTCCAAGTGCGGTCTAACCAAAGTTTTATAGAGCTGCAACAAGATCTCAGGACTCTTTAACTCAATCCCCCGTTAATGAAAGCCAAAACACCATATGCTTTCTTAACAACCCTGTCCACTTGGGTGGCCATTTTAAAGGATCTATGTACCTGCACACCAAGATCCCTCTGTTCCTCCACACTGCCAAGAATCCTATCCTTAATCCTGTACTCAGATTTCAAATTCAACCTTCCAAAATGCCTACAACAGTCCCCTATACTGTCAACGATACCTCCAACCTTTGTGTCATCTGCAAACTTGCTGACCCATCCTTCAAACCCCTCATCCAAGTCATTAATAAAAATTACAAACAAAGAGGCCCAAGGACAGAGCCCTGTGGAACACCACTCACCACTGACTTCCAGACAGAATATTTTCCTCCTACTACCACTTGCTGTCTTCTGTCGGCCAGCCAATTCTGTATCCAGACAGATAAATTTCCCTGGATCCCATTCCTCCTGACCTTCTGAACGAGCCTACCATGGGGAACCTTATCAAATGTCTTGCTGAAGTCCATATACACCACATCCATTGCTTGACCCTCATCAACTTGTCTAGTAACATCCTCAAAGAACTCAATAAGATTTGTGAGGCATGACCTGCCCCTCACAAAGCCATGCTGACTGCACTTAATCAAGCCATGCTCTTCCAGATGGTCATAAATCCTTTCCCTCAGAATCCTTTCTAACACCTTGCAGACGACAGACGTGAGACTTACTGGTCTGTAATTGCCTGGGATTTCCCTATTTCCTTTCTTGAAGAGAGGAATTACATTTGCCTCTCTCCAGTCCTCAGGTACGACTCCAGTGGAGAGCAAGGATGCAAAGATCTTCGCAAGTGGCGAAGCAATCACATTTCTCGTTTCCCAAAGCAGCCGAGGACAAACCTGGTCCGGACCTGGCGAATTGTCAATCGTTATGTTTGACAAAATTTTCAGCACATCAGCTTCCTCTATCTCTATCCATTCCAGCATGCACACCTGCTCTTCAAAGGTTTCATTCACTACAAAGTTTGTTTCTTTCGTAAAGACAGAAGCAAAAAACTCATTTAGGGCTTCCCCTACCTCCTCAGACTCCACACATAAGTTCCCTATGCTATCCCTGATCGGCCCTACTCTTTCTTTGACCATTCTCTTATTCCTCACCTAAGTGTAAAATGCCTTTGTGTTCTCCCTAATCCGTTCTGCCAAGCCTTCTCTAAAGGGCATTCGTGAGCCAGGTGGGTTTTTCCTGACAATGAACTCCAGATTTAATTAATCTTAATCCAATATTTTTATTGAATTGAAACTCTAGCACCTGCAGTGTGACAGGATTTCAATCAAACCTCCATACCTGGGTCTCTGGATTAGCAGTACAACGATAATACCCTTGATTGTCGGATCTTAAAGCAGTTTGCACAACTGTTTTTCATCGTGATTATCAACGTAACATCTAGTGTCATGTCGCTGATGTTTTCTTTAAACCGTGTTTTCTTTAAATCAAGATGTACTCTGCGTGCCTGGACCTGAGCTTCTCTTGTCACTGTGGTGTTTTATCATTCAGAACGGATTGGAATGCAGCTGGGAGACTTTTAAGTGGTAAGTTTCTTTCACAACCACTCAGTGCACACAAAAAAGTACTCAAACCCAATACAAAATACAAGACGTTTTATCTCATAATCACGAGATCTCACATCATTTGCCCGCGGCTCAACAGGTAAATAATGCAGCCTGGGAGGGGGGCAAACGTGGTTTAAACTTAGTTTCCACAACGGTCTCAACACGAAGAGTGAGACTAATGAACAAGAGGACACTGATGCTGGACGATATGGACATCCAAGACAATGGTGGTAAGTGAACCTGCCAAAAATACCCGACTTACAGAATGTTAAAAGTATTTTTTAAAACATCGAAATAATTGTTTGGATGCTGGTAATCGGAGACAAAAGCAGAAATTGCTGCAAAAGCTCAGTGGGTCTGGCAGCATCCGCGGAGAGAAATCAGAGTTAATGTTTCGAGTTCAGTGAACCTTCCTCAGAACTGCAGCTCTGAAGAAGCTGTCAGACCTGCTGAGTTTTTCCAGCAATATCTGTCTATGTTCAGAATATTGTTTAAAGTCCAAAATATAATTCCGAATTCAACACCAGATCCCCTTTTTGTTTTAATATAAAAGGCATAGTTCGTCCGGTAAGTCAATGTAGGGCTATTGAATTCAACAATATCTCCGTGAAAAACATTACATCTAGATTCCCTCCTTTTTGGATTTCTTTATCAAAATATTGTCTGAGTTTAAATGCTGGATTTGCAGTGGCGTTCTCAACTTTACCAGAACCCGAGATTTCCAAACAAGGGATAAGTTAAACGTGAGATATATATTAATGAGCGTGGCACTGTGGCGAAAGAGTAGGACGGTGGTTGCTATTAGACAGTTTTCCAAAAGAGTAAGTATGGACAAAATGGCCCGAATAGAATTCGGCGCTGTTACGACTTGATGATTCAGGTGGTCAGGATAAATGTATTAATTGAAACGTAGGAGCTTTTTATTTGATCAAGGAAATTATTGGAAATAGTTTGTGTACGAGGCTGAATTATATTCATTTAAATATCGTGCATAGATGTAAACCAGGGCTCTGTGATGTTCACTCGGCGGATAGTCCAGCTTTGTGGGAATCCCATTCCCCCAACCCTGTGAATATTCACGACATTTCGAAATTAATGGGACTCAGGCAGTCCACGATAAACACTCAATCTACTCAACGCCCTCAGCCTCTCTTAGAGACCCGCTGGTGTTGATGCAACTCTGATATGATACCAACATCTGACAAGAGAACCCGATCATTGGTGATGGTCCAATTATCAAACCAGTAATCATCCAGGCGGCATATTGACTATATTACACCACCATTAAATATGCAGATTGAAAATAAATGAATGATTAAATGGCATTTTTTGAAAATGTTCTGTTTATTCTTTTGTCCCACTAGATTCCATTTATCAATAATATATCATTTTAAAGATTTTTTTAAAATATTGTGATCTGGATGAGCTCCACCACCTTGTTGCCTTAGGTTTTATGATTTCTGATTGATGGCTGAAAAGGCTTCTAATATTAATAGGCTTTCCCAATATTAATTAAAAGCTGATTAGATCTCCAGCATTACTGGGATCATACCTAAAAGCTGGTGTCAATGCTTAAAGCTTTCTGCAGCACTTACAATGAGAAGTGTCATCACTGTGTTAGTGTCCACATGGAGCTACACAACCAGACATTAAGATACACATACATATCTCTTCTTCTTAAGCAATCTATCTACATTGAGGATAATCTGCTCCCACTTTGGTTCAATGTGGTTCTGAGATGGTTAATAAGTCCAAAACACAATCTGCAAACTGTTACATGCAGCACAGGGAGTGCTTGAAGCATCATGAAGATGGATCATTTGGAGTTCTGTGTGCCCCCTTCAATGCGGCATCTTCCTGATGAAACCTTCCTGAATGAGCCTTCTCCATTTTAGTTAGTAGGAGCCAGAGTCTACCATGAGTTAGCAGCAATGTTTGACCTCTTCACAGATCCATATCCAATGTCCTCCTGGAAGGCTGCCGTGCTCCAAATCCAGCAGTTACTTCAGTGCTTAAATGCTGAGCAACTTGACTTGAGAGATGTCACTGCTGTTGACTTGCCTTTCTTGCTGCTAGAATTGGAGAATCTTGTGAAGGCATCAGTGGTGATATCTTACCAGTGCTTTGAAGTACCTTCAGTATGTCATCCAAGTCTCTGAAGCCTATCGAAGCAGTAAAGCATAGGCTCAGATTTGAGATTCTCATCCTCAAATGCTCTTCTTCAATTAGTCATGCTGGTACATGGAGGTGATGGTGAATTTCATCATTTGCATCTGCCTTCATTGGGAGGCAACTCCCAAGATCTGGAAAATGGTCGACACTTTCCAAGATCTCACCACTGATCTTAAATTATGAGGGGATATGTTTTGCTGTGGGTGCTACGTTTTCCTCGTGTTTTGTGAAAGGCCCCTTCTCTCATATACTATGTGCGTACATCTGGATACATCGGCACACACACATGGAGACACGCAGTTGTATGTAACATTAAACATATGGAAAACAAATGTATGTATATATGTTTTTGTAATGCGTTGACAAAATGTTATTGGGTGGCATGGTGGCTCAGTGATTAACACTGCTGCCTCACAAAGCCAGACACCCTGGTTCAATTCCACCCTCAGGCCTTTGTCTGTGTGAAGTTTGCACATTCTCCTATTGTCTGAATGGGTTTCTGTTGGGTGCTCCGGATTCCTCCCACAGTCCAAAGATATGCAAGCTGGGTGGATTTGACATGCTAAACCATTGTGTTCAGAAATGTGTAGATTAAGTGCATTAGTCATGGGAAATGCAGGGTTACAGGGATGGGGTGGGGGATGCTCTTTGGAGGTCAGTGTGGACTCATTGGGCTGAATGGCCTGTTTCCACACTGTAGGGATTCAATGATCTATGAAGCTATATTATTTGTGGGGAGATACAGATGGTGGTGAAGGGAAACTGGGCCCTGAAGTTTTCAGTTACATGGTGTTCAATTGAAATCATCTCTACTCATGACTCCACTACCTGATTAACCATTGATAAATTCTCCCTTATCATTTAAGTGAGTTTGTTCTTGGTCAAAAAAAGCTACCCTTCCTTTTCTGCCATTTTCCATATATTTCTTTAAATGGATCTTATAAGAGAGCCATAGTGCATAGCAACCTCTTCTTTGAGCCCGAAACTCTGGATTGAAGCCCCACACAAGGACTTGTTAGCCATAGAAGCTTTGCTTATAATAATGACCAAAAAGTTTGATTGTCAGTCTGTAAATTCCTCCTATCTACCTGTTGGCAGGCAGTCAGAGTGGAAAGTTTCTGGGTCAGTCATCTGCAGAAGGCTATGGCTAACCATTGCAGTACTAAGCATGGACCAATCCAATGGATGTCTATGGCTCAGCCCTTGGAAATGAAGGCAGGGAAAAAAAAGACAGATCTTTCAACTTCAAAACAAAAATGGAAATTACTGGAGAAACTCTGGAAGGTCTGGCAGCACCTAGGGACAGAAATCAGAGTTAATGTCTCGGGTCCAGTGACCCTTCTTCAGAACTGACTGTAGCTAGGAAAAGACTGGTGTATATGTTGAAGATGGGTGGGGAATGGGGAGGGGAGTAAATGATAAGTGTAAATGGAGCCCAGAGAGAGAACAGTTTGCATACAAAGGAATGAGGAATGGTCAGCCTGAGAGGAACCATAGCTGTTAATGAGGATAATTAGAAGCTGACAATGGTTTGTTTGTGGTAGCAGACCATGTGATGACAAGGATTCGTGTGTCGGGTTTGGGGAGGAAGGACATGTAGAAGATGCTCAGGCCCTAAAATGATTGAACTCGATGTTGAGTCCTGAAGGCTGCAGCAGCCCCAAGTGGAAAATGAGATGCTGTTCTTCCAGCTTCACTGAGCTTTGTGGGAGCACCGCAGCAAGCTCCAGACAGACATGTTGGCCAGGAAAAATGGTGTCATTCTGAAGTGGCAGGCAACCGGAAGCTCAGGTTTAAATTCCACAAACAGGACTGCCCAGGCAGACCCATTTCTTCTGCCCACTCCTTCACCACAGAACACATCTCTTCCTACTTTGACCCAATTCTTTATCCCTTGCCCAATCCCTTCCCACTTACATTTGCAATTCTTCTGATACCGCACATCAGTTTCAGAATTTCCAATTTTTTGCGGGCTCCAGTCACTTCCGCTTCACCATGGGCATGCAATCTCTTTATACATCCATCTCCCATCAGGATGGTCTCAGGGCTGTCCACTTATTCCTGGGAAAAAGTCCTGAACCATCTGCATCCACAACCCTCCATGTACCGAACTCATCCTTACCCTGAACAAATTCTCCTTCAACTCCTCTCACTTCCTTCAGGTCAGAGAGGTGACCATGGGTACCTGCATAGGCCTTAGTTATTCCTGTCTCTCTGTGGAGTATGTGGAAGATTCCTTGTTCCAGTCCCACATGGATCCCTCCCCACAACTCTTTCTCTGGTACAATGGTGACATCATCAGTGCTGCTTCACTTTCTTATCAGGAATTTGAAAAAATTACTGATTTCACTTTCAATTTCTACCCTGCTCTCACCTTCCTGTGGTCTATCCCTGACTCCTCCCTTCCCTTCACGACATCTCTGTTCCCATTTCTGGGGATATTGCCACCAATATCCATTACAAGCCCACCAACTCCCACAGTTAGCTGGACTTTACATCATCACACTCTGCTTCCTGTAAAACCTTTATGCTTTTCTCCCAGTTTCTCTGTCTACACTGCATGTGTTCCGACGATGGGGCTCCATCTCCATCTGTCGCTTATTTCACCCCACCCCACATTCGGCATATACACCAATCTTTGCCCAGTTATAATCAGTTCTGAAGAACGGTCACTGGTCCCAAAACATTAACTCTACTTTTTCTCCACAGATGCTACTAGATCTGTTGAGTTTCTCCAGCAATTTCTGGTTTTGTTTCAGATTTCCAACATCTGCAGATTTTGTTTTGTTTAGATCTTTCAGCCAGATGTATTCATTTCCACAATGATTATTCTGCAGCTAAGGATCAGCAATGGCTACTATATCTTCCCCACCAAATTGATTCTGAACTGCAATTTGTTCCTTATACTTCGCGCAGATATGTGAAGGACATTTATTTGGGTGTCTATGTTAACCTGTTCTTCACCTCTAATGTTTCACCCAAATGTTTTTTATTTCCTTCACTGGGTAAATCATTTCAGATATTTTAATCTTTCATTTAAGCACAATTTCTGACTGTTACTCTATTTAATTTCAGTTGATTTTGAACAATTGTTAATACAATCTTTCTCATGATAGATCGTCAGTCCTCTATCCACTATGTCATCATTTACTTGCTTAAGATTTCTCAAACTTTACCCTTTTCACAAAGACTCTGGTCTCAGACAATTTAGATGTAACCCAACCTAATGGTACAGGTCCTTTCTCTCCCAGTGAAATACAATCCAGTTTCTCACAAACGTGATCATGGCTCCTAACCTGTCCATCCCTGCATCCATTTGCACATTACTCAGATAACTTCAGATGCCAGCATCAATTGAAAATTATGTTCTTTCATTTAGCTTATGATCTCTAGTACCATTCTGAAAGGAGTGTTCCAACCCATGTTTTAAGTCCCACAATGGACCACAATGACTGGATCACCCCTTCCCTCTCTGATACTCTTTCATGCTGGGTTGAGAAATCACTCATCCTGGCTCTAGATGGACAGCGTACATGTGGAATTCTCAATTCTATTTAGAAAGGAAACTTCTGTTTCCTTAATAATTGAGTCTCCTACAACCAAGGCATTACACTTTTTCCCAACTCATTCACGGAATGTGAGCATTGCTGGTTGGGTCAGCAATGATTGCCCATTTCTAGTTGCCCCGGAGAAAGTGGTGAGCTGCTTGCCTGAACTGCTGCAGTCCCTTTGTTGTAAGAACACACAGTGTTGTTTGGTTGGGAATTCCAGGATCTGGACCCATTGACACTGAAAGAGCACTGACATAATTCCAAGTCAGGTTGGTGAGTGGCTGGGATGGGAATTTGCAGGTGACAATGTTCCCATGTATCTGCTGCATTCGTCCATTGAGATGATAGTGGTCATGGGTTTGCAAGATGCTGTTGAATGAGCTTTGGTGAATTTCTGCATTGCGTCTTGTATTTGAATATGGTGCTAATCCAGTGGATGGCTTTGTTCTCAAGGATATCAAGCCTCTTGAGTGTTGCTGGAACTGCACTCATTCAGGAAAGTGAGGAGCATCCCAGTACATTCCTGACCTGTGACTTGTAGATGGTGGACAGTCTTTTTGGAGTCAGGAGGTGAGTTACTGCAGGATTTGGAACCTTAAACTGCTCTTGTTGCCACAATAATTATACAGCTCATCTAATTCAAGATGTAGAGGTGTCAGTGTTGAACTGGGGTGGACAGAGTTAAAAATAACAACACCAGACTATAGTCCAACAGGTTTATTTGGAAGTACAAGCTGTTGGAGCGCTGTTTCTTCATCGCTAGCTAGTTCAATTCAATTTATGGTCAATGGTAATCCCTGGGATGTTGATGCTATTCAATGTCAAGGTGCAATGATTAGATTCTCTCTTTGGATCTAATCAATGCCTGGTGCTTGTGTTCTGAATGGTACTTGCTATTTGTTAACCCAAGCCTGGATATTGTCCAGGTGTTGCTGCATTTGGACTTGGGCTGGTTCAGTATCTGAGGAGTCAGGAATGGTGCTGAGCATTGTGCTTTCATCCGTGAACTTCGCTACTTCTGATGGAGGGAGGGTCATTGATGAATCAGCTGAAGATGGTTGGGCTGAGGACCGTGCCGTCGTTCCTCCCCTCCCTGGCCTGTCTCTTCCCCCAAGGTGCGGGGGTCGGGATTCTGGCTGGGATTCGGGTGGTTTTTATCCTCACGTTGACAGGCAGCAACTACTCTGCACCTGTTGGGAGTTCCTCCGGATTCTTGTTCTCTCTCTGATCCGGGTTCCCCTTGCGATGCTCTCGGTCAGATCAATCCCTTTCTGCACCTTACACCTCTTTAGGAGCTATGACAGAAATCTGCTAATCGTTCTGATACTGCACTATTCCCCTTAAGCACGGCCTCCGTGCGACGCTCGGTGAGAAACAGGTCAGGGTGTCAACCCGTTTGGGGAGGGGTTGGGGGTTATTATGTATAACGAGAGTGCACCATGACCTGGAGACGGTAGACAAACATCCGCTAACTGTGCTGCCAAGTAACGAGATTTTCCAGCATATACGGGGATTCTATTGAAATTAAGAGCGAATCATTTTGTTTGACTGAAGAGCAAAGCAATTCAAACAATGCACTTTGAAAAAAGATTTTGCTCAAGGTTATGATGCCCAAGGCAGAGACATGAATCTTGCTGGCCAATGGCCTCAGGTAGAATTCAGTGATTACGATAAAGCTCAGCTCTTTTTTGAATTGGGAAAGTGTGTGGAGATTCAAGCCCAGACACAAGACACAAGTCTACGATTGGGCATTCTTCTGCCTTTCCGGTCAAGATTCAATTTATTGTGAAAGTTTCAGATTTATTTTTAAGTGTGTCAGCTTCTCCTCCATATCGCTCTAAACCAAACTGCGCCGCTTTCTGTAGACGGCCGGATCGAGTGTGTTTTAAGTCCATTCCGAATGAAATTGGTTACATCTCCAGCAGATGTTTTGATTTCAAACGCTTTCCTCTCAATCGCAGATTTCTTAGGTTCGCCCTACCCCGAGTCCTAGGCTCTCTCTCTTTCTCTCTGTCCGATTCACTGTCCTTACCCCAGTTGGCAGTTTCAGGTCAGTTTGACTAAAATCTTATTGTTTTATTCACCTGGTGTCCTTATGAACGCCACCAATTAAACAAATTACATTTCAAAACGACAAATAATTCAATTTGTGACTTGTTCAACTTGTAGAATTTTTCACCAAGTTCTAGTTAAGGCGACTTCGCTTCTAAAATATTGTTTATTTCTGGGTCATTTTCTTTTTAGAATGAGCAAAGTGAATCTTAAGAAAGATTTACAGTATCTGAGTGCTTTGATAGAATACTAAATGGGGGATTTGATTGACGCCGAGGAGGTTCCGGCAATTGTCAGTTATACAGGAGGGTTAACAACTCTACATACCAACATTTGCCAGCTGTGGTTAATGTTAGCGACTATCGGAATTTGGGTCTGTTTCTACGTGGATGATTGAAAAAAGACTGCACCTGCCTTTCAACTAATTAAAATGTAAACAAAAACAAAACAGAATTCTGACTAGGTTGGGAATTTTCTTACAATCTGGATTGTAGTATCGTAGCGCGGAAAGAAGCAGGCCATTCTGCCCATCTATTCTGGATCTGTTGGTAGCAATGATTAAAAAATTCATCACAATCCAACCACGCTAATAGTTCACGTTTCTCAAAAAAGTAGCCGACATTAAAAGGGCAGTTTTTTAACACATATTTTCCTGAGGCATATTTGTCCAGCTCAGCCGAACAATGTCCCAACCGGAAGAATTCGATTTCACAGGTCAGGGATTAATGATGGGGATGTAAAATATCATGGAAATGGACGTGTGGGGCATGGGGAGTGGGGGTGGGGGGTGGGTGGATGGGGGGGGGGGGGGGTTGGGGAGCTGGGTACACGTATATATTGACAAATATTCATAATGTGACCATAAATCAGCCACCCTCCTCACGGTTCAATACTAACACGCTCACTTCTGAGTCAGAAAGCGGTGGTTCCAAATTCATCAATGTATCCCTCGACCATCATTACTACAGATGGACCAGTCATTTACTTACTTATGGGAGCTTCCTGTGTGGAAATTGGCTGCCATGTCCTTATACACTCAACAGTATCTGTGCCGTTAACTGTGAATAACTTTGGGATATTTGAAGAATAGAATAGGAAAGGCGCTACATGAATGCCACATTCTGCCACTGCCCTTTGAAGTATGACTGCACAAATTCCTCAGTCGCTCAAACACTTCAACGCCAATTGGATTTTGAAACAAAAACAGAAATTGCTGGAAAAACTCAGCAGCTCTGGCAGCATCTGTGGAGAAAAATCAGAGTTAATATTTCCGGGTCCAGTGACTCTTCCTCAGAATTGATTGATTTTGAGACTCGCATTATTTTACATCAATGTTATCTTCAAAAACATCAACATGTGATTCTCCTTTCCATATTCAGTGTGGCGGGTGCCATCGGGCCTATTTTCATCCATTACAAGGAATGACTTGCCAGCAGAAATCTGACTATATTTGCCAAAACAGTCAGGTCAATAAGCATAATGTAGACTCACTTCCTACACTTTTAATCAATCAAAACTTGATTAAATCTGTTTAAAGTCAATATATTGTCCAAAGTTTTAAAAAGCGTAATCCATTTCCTTGAGTAATTAAGTCAACTTTAGTATATTCTGCTTCAGAAAAATACCATTTTTTCGAACGGTCTTTAACAAGAATTATACATATTTTCTAAACGTCAGTGGGGATTGAGCTTCCTATTATGAGATCCATCTGCTTTACCCAGTCCGCAGCCTCGCTAAAAAATATACAAAGCCTGTTTTCTTCTTAAAATTTTAGATTTCTGTGTCGCTGTCGTTTTAGACAACTTTCCAAAGGAAATTCGTTAATATTTTGCAGAAGAAAGATTTAAAGGGCCGCTCGGAGAGAGGAGAGGACAGCCCCTTAAGAACCCACACTGACACGATGCTGCAACAATCATTCTATGATTTGCATCTCATTGCAATTAAAACGTTTACCTCAATCATTTCACTAAAGAAATATTTACCTCACCATGTAACTTGCAAGATTTAATTTATTTTGCCCTCGTGCCAAGCGATGTCCTGATACGGAGCCATTCAAGTTGAACTCGGCCTCCAGGGGGCAGTGTCACCTTAATCTTGTTACCACTTGCTGGAGCCTAATCGCAATTGGGGGCAGTCAGATTAATATGCAGTACAGCAATGTGAAGAATTTAAGGTTCATTTCATATGTTTTTGATGGTACACATGAATTGTGGGACAAAATTAAATTTGGTCCCAAGCCCTTCGACATAATCAGGGACAAACTCCGGTTTCCCTGTGTCAATCACAAGCGAAATTCAGTTCATTTTTTCAGTCTGTCTCATTCCAGGTTATCTGTCTCATTGAAGTACCTGTGTGCGTTTGGAGGGGGGGGGGGGGGGGGGGAGAGGGTGGCGGCTGGTGGTGGAGAAACTGCAAATACTGGAGATCAGAAGTAAAATCGGAAATTACAGGTCCAACGTTATTTGGAATCGTCTCCTTAATGTATGCCGATACATACTCATCTATGGCAGATAATAGAAATTCGTTGCTGGAATTTTACACTTCTACACTTATTAATTCATCTCAGGCCCAGTTTGCAGTAAGAATGCGGTCTTTGAGAGAGGGAGTAGGAAGGGGAGGGGATGGTGGATTGTACAGTTTCTGGTTGAGGTCCCCCAGCATTGGAGCGTGAAGTGTGGAAACAGTTCAACTCCATAAACAGAAAGCCCCAGTGGGATCTGCCACTTCCTATCAACGCGCAGCGTCACCTCGTGGCATCCTCAAGGCATGACGCCTTGCTTCTGTGGGAAGTGACATTGGAATCAAACTCCAACCTGAAAGTACAGTTTCTCCCAAAAATCTACATTTGCTGAACACCGGATCACTGTAGCCATTTGTTTGATATTTTACTATACACACATTAAAATAAAATAAAGCAAGAAAAAATAATGGGCGGAACAAATCATAACATTAATCATTAAAATAAAAGAAAACTGCTGATACTGGAAATCTGAATCAAAGAACAGAAAAATGCTGGAGAAACTCAGCAGGTCTATCAGCCTCTGTGCAGAAAAAGCATATTTCTCGTTTCGAGTTTAGTGACCCTTCAGATCTGTTCTTCAGAATACATAATATTAAACATAACTATATATAGGTGTGTGCACCGACAGAGCATGTGTGTGCTTGTTGTGATTTAATTATAATTCCACGAAGTGTTTATGAAATGAAATCGATCTGTATCAGACGCAACCTGGAAGCTGATGCGTGTTAAGCGATATTGCAGAGGATAAAACATACACAGAGCAGCATTTATTCGCTTTATAAATTTTCAACCCATTACTCCGCCGCCCTCGAACTCTTGCTCCTCGACACGATCTGAATCTAAAATATTTGACGAAGAGGCGTTAACACTAGTGCGGTATGTTTGTTGTTGAACTAGTTTGACAGAATAGTCTGCCACCAAGGATTTATTTACTTCGTGAATGTGACTACTTAAAGCTGCATAGCATAAGGTCAACATAACCTATGACTGCACCTGCATTACTCACTGTGCATACACAACGAGCACAAAGCAAGTTCCACACAAATGCTGACCGATGCGCACATATATATCTAATGAGTAAATTATCTGCTGCATTATGATCTCTCAATTGCCCAGCTGGTGAAGGCAAAACAGGAATGGGTGCAGGTTCTCTATCCTGTTCTGTATTCTTCTCAAGTGAGGTAGTGGCAGGGACAATTACAAATGCCTTAATTCTTCACCCCGAGCCCCTCCAGGTTAGGGACGGTTCTTGTTTCTAACCCACGCCTTTGTACATTCTGGAAATATCAATTCTGGACAGGGGCAGGATTCACTATGATATCCCAAGTCAATCACCGAATAACACTCATGGCATTTTTACCAAGCTACCTTTCAAACACGTTTCAAAAGGAATTAATTGGATAATTTTTCAATGAGTCGACACATTGACTGAGTCAATTGGTTTCCTTGCGTACCGTAATTGCCCATCTGCATTTCAACATAGTGGCCAAGATACAATGTTTTCAGGAGGGGAAGAGGACAATGAGGGAGATTGTGTGCAGGAAATTGGTGGCTCAGGTGAAATATTCTGGGTGTTTGATTAGAGAACTTTTCAAAAGGTTGGTTTGTTCATTTTGGAGGTGGCTGTATAGATATGAATAAATCTGGGAAGATTCCACATAGCAGCTTATACATGTCCTGTGGAAAGAAATGACAAAGTGGAATTTACTCATGTTTTACTGTAACATACACTTGCCAAGTTACAAAATATTTTAAAGCACAAATGTATACTAAGAGCAATAGTATTTGGGAATACTATAAGCTACGCATTCTGATTTGGAAATATATCACTGTTCCTTCAGTGTTGCTGGGTCAAAATCCTGGAATTCTCTCCCTCGCTCTAGATAGTAAGTTTGCAGAAGACAGCAAAATTGGAGGTGTATTGAATAATGAAGAAAGTTACCTCAGACTACAAAGGGACCTTGATCAGATAGGCCAACGAGCCAAGGAATGACAGATAGAGTGTAATTTAGATAAATGTCAGGTGCTGCATTTTGGAAAGGCAAATCAAGGCAGGAATTGTACTCTTGGTAAGGTCCGGGGGAGTGTTGTTAAACAAAGAGACCTTAGAGTGCAGGTTTATAGTTCCTTGAATGTGGAGTAGCAGGTAGGCATGATAGTGAAGAAGGCATTTGGTATGCTTGTCTTTATTAGTCAGTGCATTGAGTATGGGAGTTGGGCAGTCATTTTGTGGCTGGACAGGACATTGGTTACAATTCTGGTCTTCCTGCAATAGGAAGACTGTGGTGAAACTTGAAAGGGTTCAGAAAAGATTTACAAGGATGTTGCTAGGGTTGGAGGATTTGAGCTAAAGAGAAAGGTTGAATAGATTGAGACTATCTTCCCTGAAGGATTGGAGACTGAGGGCTGACATAATAGAAGTCTATAAAATCAAGAGGGGCATGGATAGGGTAAATAGACAAGGTTTTTTTCCCTGGGGTGGGGGAGTCCAAAACTAGAGGACAGAGGTTTAAGATGAGAGAGGAAAGATTTAAAAGGGACCTAAAGAGCTACTTTTTCATGCAGAGGGTTGTACATGTATGGAATGAGCTGCCAGAGGAAGTGGTGGAGTATGGTACAATTACAGCATTTAAAAGGCATCTGGGTGGGTATATGAATGGGAAGGGTTTAGAGGGATATGGGCCAAATGCTGGCAAATAAATTAATTTAGAATATCTGGTCAGCATGGACGAGTTGGACTGAAGGATTTACTTCCAAGCTGTACAGCTCTATGACTATGACTCTACAATGGCATTGTGGGTCTACCCTCAGCACATGGACCGCAGCAGTTCAATAGGCACCTCAGCATCACCTTCTCCAGGGCAACTAGAAACAGGGCATAAATGCTGGCCCAGCCAATGATACCCATGTCTCACACGTGAATTAAAAAAAGGCCAGACAATTACCATTAACAGGCACAAGGACTCAATGGACAGATGATGGCCTAGTGGTATTGTCACTGGACTGTTAGTCCAGAGACCCTGGGAATATTCTGGGAACTCATTCCAAAGCTGCAAATGGCAGGTGGTGGAATTTGAGTTCATTAAAAATCTGGAGTTAAGAGTCTAACAATGACCACAAATCCATTGTTAATTTTTTGGGGAAAACTGACCTGGTTCACTAAGTTAAAAATCACATAATGCCAGATTATAGTCCAACAGGTTTATCTAGAAGCACTAGCTTTCGGAGCGCTGCTCCTTCATCAGGTGGTTGTGGAGAACCACCAAATGAAGGAGCGACGCTCCGAAAGCTAGTGCTTCCAAATAAACCTGTTGGACTATAACCTGGCATTGTGTGATTTTTAACTTTGTACACCCCAGTCCAACATCGGCATCTCCAAAACCTGGGTCACTAATGGCATTTAGGGAGGGAAGCAGCCATCCTTACCTAGTCTGGCCTACATGTGACTGCAGGCCAGATTCCGTTGTCTAAAAGACACCAGTGAACCTCACAGGTTCTCAGACTATTCCATAGTTGGTGGACATCGTCATTGATATAGCTTTTGTTTATTTCAGATTCATTAAGTTAACTAAAAGCACATTTTTCCATATATAGAGAGAGAGAGAGAGAGAGAGAGAGAGAGTCATGCATTAATGTTGAATATGCACACATGTTTATACATAAATGCACAAAGCTAAAATGCATTGGCAAATACATGCAGAGATGTACATATACATACATATGCAGATTATAGCTATGATGTGGATGCATATACACACTAATATATAAATGTATTTGTATGAACACAAATGTCCAGAAATATACATGTATACACAATTCACACAGTAATAAACGTACACCCATGCAAATATTCAGTTGCAACTGTATGTATATGTAAATTTCTACATAGATAAGTAATGACTTCAGGACAACAGTGATGTGGTTGACTCTTATCTATTGTATGAGTAATAAATGTTGGCCTAGCCAGTGATACCCTCCCTCTTCCTGTGTAAAAAAAAGTAATTCCCAGAATGCGTGTAATACATTTATACCGAGAAGGACAGCTTAATGCCAAAAAGCATATACCTAAATGCAGATGAATTCTCCCTGGTGTCCTAGTCACTATTTATCGGTCATTCACAAAAACACATTATCTGGTCATTATTACATTGCTGTTTGCAGGAACTCCAAGTAGTCCAGTTGGCTACTGCCTCTCATACATTAAACAAAACAATGCAAAAAAGTACTTAATTGGTTGTGAAGCACTTTTGGATGTGCAAGGTTGGTTTAGAAATGCCAGCCTTTTTCTTAAATCAATAAGCGTGCTTGCATACTCACAGGCTCCTGCATGTAATGGAATACCTAAACATTCAAAATGCAAAACTGTGTGTGTAATATGGATGCATACTATCTATACATAAGCACATTATGTTTTCATGTGCATATTTACAATAACAGGTTCATCTACATAGAAATAGCAGCATATGCATATATACGTCATTCTATTTTCATATATGCACAGATATGCATCCTTACTCAAGTGTATTTGCATATACATGTGCAGTTCTTATACACTTGTGCAGATACATAAAGCCTATACATACAAATGCGTAAGGTAATTTAGTTTGTTATCAGGATGCGGATGTTGCCAACATGGCTAGAATGTATTGTCCCTCTCTATTCTCCTTTATTGAGTAGTTTGCTTTGCTATTTCAGAGGGGAATTAAGAGTCGACATTTGATTTGGCATCACACATGGGCTAGACTGGGCAAGAAAGCAAATTTCTTTGTCTAAAAGACACCAGTGAATCTCACAGGCTCTCAGACTATTCCATAGTTGGTGGACATCATCATTGATATAGCTTTTGTTTATTTCAGATTCATTAAGTTAACTAAAAGCAAGTTTTTTTCCATATATATATATACACACACAGTCATGCATTAATGTTGAATATGCACACATGTTTACACATAAATGCACAAAGATAAAATGCATTGGCAAATACACGCAGAGATGTACACATACATACATATGCAGATTATAGCTATGATGTGGATGCATATACACACTAATATATAAATGTATTTGTATGAACATAAATGTCCAGAAATATACATGTATACACAATTCACACAGTAATAAACGTACACCCATGCAAATATTCAGTCGCAACTGTATGTATATGTAAATTTCTACATAGATATATTCATTTCTACAGAGCCCTATGCATCCAAATACAAACAGAAATGCAACTAGATAAAAGTTCCTTATCACCTCAAACTTTAATAACTTGGATACATCCATGATAGAAATGAATTGCTAACTGAATCTAAAATGATCATGCATAAAGTTTTGTAGCAATAACATTTCTTGGTTACAAGTGTGAGCAATTTTGATACTTGTTTTAATCTGACTTTCCTAAGTTTCCCCTTTTCTTCTATGTTTGTCATTTTCAAGTACAGTCAGTTCTGCTATAATGCTCATTTCTTCAATGCGAATTGGCTATAACGTGATTGAAGAAGTTAGATCATTATTTGTGGGGCACGAACTTTCATTACCTGCATTGGCTGTAACACAATTCCAGTTCCATTGGTTTAAATGGTGCTGCTATTACACAATTTTCTTATAACTCGGGATTACACAGGAATAAAACTATTGCGTTATATCAGAACAGACAGTCACGTAAGCATCTGAAATGAAATGGGGTAAAAGTTAACACAGTATTAAGCATAACATTGGCATTAAAATCATTACTGGTTTTGGATGAAAGTTGGCGTTCCTCAGTGCCATCTCTATAATATTCAGTTTATTTCCAAATCTGAGACTTGGGCTTCATTTGGTTTTCAATAAACAACCTGGAAGTAGTTTTCTCTGAAGTTTGATATTAAGATGAATTTATCTGATTACTTGATTGAAAAAAATGATAAGTGTTTTGGAATAAGAGATGTATTTAAAAATATTTGTTTCATTGACAATGTCATTTTAAATGAAAATAAAAAGTGTAACTTTTCTCAAACAATAGAGCTAAAACAACCATGATGTTCAACAAGTTGGTAACAAGGTCAACAAAAATAAAGAAAGCAGAGTCAGGGCTGAATTACTTTTCTTTTGAAATTAGAAACAATATACAATAACCTTCACCTCTTCTTCAAATAACAATAATTACTTCAGTGGCTGCCAGCAATGACTTTGTCATCAAGTCCATCACAAGTTATTTCTAGATCAGTGTCACAAATTACATCCTATGCGACTGAGACTAAAGTAAACATTTCCTCCTCAGCCTGTCTCCCCAGTGTTTGACACAGTTGACCACGTTACCTTCCTCCAATATCGTCCCATTCTCATTCAGCTTGTTGGGACTCCTGTCACCTAACTCTATTCTTATCTATCTGATGGTAACCAGAAAATCATTTGCAATGGCTTCACTTGTTGCTCCTGCACCATTACCTCTGATATCTTTCAAGGCTCTAAGGATCTATTCCAATCCAAGGGTGAGATCTCTGAATTTGGTGCTGTCAATTTCTCTTTAACTAATTTCAAAGACCCTCTCACTTCATATCCAAATATTAACTCAAAGGGAGTAAACAGAGTAAATTAATTTGGGGCCTCTCTAGTGGGAAACAATATGAATGGGATACCTTTATCCCAATCATTGAGGTAATCCTGACAATATGCTCTTAAGATGGTCTTCAGTCTGATGCCACCTTTCTAAAGCTCCCTGCAATTCAGTATGATACGCACCTGAATTAAAGTGCTATATGCCTAAGCTATCCATGACTTCCTTAAACAGCCTAGCAGTAAAATTAGATCTTGGTCTGATTGAATCTCTCTGAATAGCCCATACCGCATGATGAAAGCTACTAACTCCTCTACCACCCCTTTTGCCTTAATACTCCATAATGGAATTGCCTCCAGAAATCTGGTAGACACACACATTATGGTTAACAAGTATTGGTTCCCACTTCTAGTTTTCAGGAAGGGACCTACACAATCAATCATAACCTGCGTGAAACGTTCTTCGAATGTGGGAATTGGTAACAATGGTGCTGGTCTAAATACTGCCTGTGGTTTACCTAAAACTTGGTACGTATGACATGTACAACAAAAATTAGCCACATCCTTGAGCATTCCAGGCCAATAGAAATGCTTTTGTACCTTAGCCTGAGTCTTCCTTACACTTAAGTGACCTCCTACCGGTAATTTATCTGCTACCGGAACATTTCCTGTCTGTATGCTACCAGCAACACAATCTGGTGCACTTTTGCCCATTTCCCCTCTGCAGTAACCTGCCGTGGTCTCCATTTTCATCTTTGGATTCTATCTTTAAGATAATAATCTTCAGAAATATTCTCTAACTTCTTTTCTAAGTATGCATCAATATATATATTTCTTCTATTGTCTCGTCTTTCTGTTGTATGTCCATTAGCCTTTCAGGACTAAACACGTCTGCCTGACCCTCTGCCTGTTCAGGTTTTTCCTGCACCATTACATCAAACAGGGTGTCCGGTAACTGAACCTCAACTCCTTCATCTTTCTCTTTACTTTTCACTTTGTGCTTATGATAGTGGGATCTTGTTACTACACAGTGGAAAAATTCCAGGGTATTTTTCTTTTAATTCTTCAGTTCCCTGGTCTTCGTTTGGCTTCTCCACAACAAGGAGTGTCACTCCCACCATGGATCCTGCCAAATTGTTCCCAAGAACAAATTGTATTCCTGGAACTGACACTCTGTCAATCACTCCCTCTCTTACTTCCCCAATCTTGAGTTGGCACTTCAACCTGATCTTACATAGGGGAAATGCTAAATTTATGTCCATCTATCCCACAAATTACCACTGTCTCGGGTAACATGTCTGAAAGAGTGCAAAAATGTTCATCTCTTACTATTAGAGACTGGTTAGATCCTGTATGTCTCAAAATTATAAATTCTTTCCCTTCTCCCCTTGTTCTTTCTGAGTAAACTTTACCTAGAGAGGTGAATGCTTTCCAGAGATCAGGCACTGACTCCATACCCAGCCCCTGCCTAGGCTATGCACCCTCCTGCAGCTCCTCGACTCTTCTTGGGTTTCCTTTACTACTTTCACTAATGCCACTGGCTTAGCCGCTTTTACCACATCTATTCCCACAGTGCCTTTAACGACTAGCACTGTGATTTTACGTGTCCCACTTTATGACAGTAGAAACACCTGAAGCCTTTCACCTCCTTTTCACCCTCTTGGGCTTCTTTTTTAACCTGTGGTAAACTATTACTCGTGTGCTCTCTCCACTTTGTTTTGTATTGTAGGATCTCCCTTCTCCCAATTTCAATTTCTCACGGGATGAAATTCTTGCCAGAAGCTAAACTTTGCCTTATGCACCACTGTATATTCATCTGCCATCTTTGCTGCTCTTCTCACTTCCTGAACTTTCTGTTCATCCACATGAATTCTTATGATCTCTGGATGTGAGTTTTTAAACTCCTCCAGCAGAATAATCTCTCTTAGTGTCTCATAGGTTGTTTCTATTTTTACGTCCCGCACCCGTCTATCAAAATGACTATGTTTAATTCTTTCAAACTCAACGTAAGTCTGACCTGGTTCCTTCTTTATGTTTCTGAACTGCTGTCTATACAGTTCTGGTACCAATTCATAAGCACTCAAAATAGCCTGCTTGGCATCTTCATAATCTCTTGACCCCTCATCTGACAGCGCTGCAAATACCTCACTAGCTTTGCCTACCAGCTTAGTCTGAACTAGCATTACCCGCAGGTTCTCTGACCACTCCATCTGCCTAACCAATTTTTCAAATGAAATAAAGAAGGCTTCGACATCTTCCTCATCAAAATGTGGCAGTGTTTTAACATATTTGGATATATCACCACCTTCTCTCTTCATGTCTATCCTATTAACTTGATTTTCCTGACTGAATCACAGCTTCTGAAGTTCAAATTCTCTCCTTATCTCTTTCTTTTCTCGCTTTTTCTCTCTCCCATTCTTCTTTCTCTCTTTGGTCAGCTAAGAATCTTCTCTCCCTTTCTTTATCTTCTAACTCCATTTTTATCAATTGCAATTTATGGGTCACCAATATCCTGGGGAGGAAATTCACTAACGCTCTTCAGGGGGGTTTAAACTAATGTAGCAGGGGATGAGAACCTCAATTGTAGTTCTAGTGTAGACAAAATTGAGGGTAGTGAGGACAGGGAAATGTTTACAAGGTCACAAGAGGGCACTGGCAATCAGGATGTTGGTTATTTCAATGTCAGGAGCATCCAGAATAAGGTGGGTAAACTTGCAGCATGGGTTGGTACCTAGAATTCCGATGTTGTGGCCATTTCAGACACATGGCTAGAGGGGGGACAGGAATGGTTGTTGCAGATTCCAGGACTTAGATGTTTCAGCAAGAACAGAGATGATGGTAAAATAGGTGGGGTATGGCATTGTTAATCAAAGGTAGTATTACAGCAACTGAGGTAATGTTTGAGGATTCATCCACTGAGGTAGTTTGGGCTGAGGTTAGAAACAGGAAAGGAGAGGTCACCCTGTTGGGAGTTTTCTATAGGCCTCTGAATTGTTCCAAGGATGTAGAGGAAAGGATAGCAAAGATGATTCTTGATAGGAGCGAGAGTGAAAGGGTAGTTGTTATGGGGGGACTTTAACTTCCACAATATTGACTGGGAATACTATAGTTCAAGTAGTTTAGATGGGTCAGTTTTTATTCAATGTGTGCAGGAGGGTTTTCTGACACAGCATGTAGACAGGCCAACAAGGGGCAATGCCATATTGGATTTGGTACTCTGGAATGAACGCAGCCAGGTGTTAGATTTGGAGATAGGTGATAGTGACCATAATTTGGTTATGTTTACAATAACAATAGGCAGGGATAGGTATATTACTCAGGGAAAGGGGTATAACTGGGGGAAAAGCAATTATGATGCGATTGGGAAGACCTAGGATGCGTAGGATGGGAAAGGAAACTGCAGGGGATGACCACTCTTGAAATGTGGAGCTTATTCAAGGAACAGCTACTGTGGGTCCTTGATAAGTATATACCTATTAGGCATGGAGGTAGTTGTCGAGAGAGGGAGCCCTGATTTACTAAAGCAGTTGAAGCTCTTGTCAAGAGGAAGAGGAAGGCTTATGTGAAGATGAGGCATGCAGGCTCAGTTAGGGGGCTTGAGAGTTATGAGTTAGCCAGGAAAGATCTAAAAATAGGGCAAAGAAGAGCCAGGACGGGATATGAGAAGTTGTTGACTGTTAGGATCAAGGAAAACCCTAAGGCCATCTATTGGTATATCAGGAATAAAAGAATGACAAGAGTAAGATTAGGACCAATCAAAGATAGTAGTAGAAAGTTGTGTATGGAATCTAAGGACATAGGGGAAGTGCTTAATGAATACTTTTCATCAGTACTCACATTGGAAAAGGGCAATGTTAGTGAGAATAAGGAGATATAGGCTACTAGATTAGTTGGGATTGAGGTTGACAAAGAGGAGGTTTTAACAATTTTGGAAGATCTGAAAATAGATAAGACCCAGGGGCCAGATGGGATTTATCCTCAGATTCACTGGGAAACCACAGAGGAGATTGCAGAGCCTTTGGCTTCAATCTTTATGTCATCATTGTTGACAGGAGTAGTGCCAGAAAACTGGAGGATAGCAAATGTTGTTCCCTTATTTAGGAAGGTGAGTCGGGACAACCCTGGTAATTATAGGCCAGTGAGCCTTACTTCAGTTGTGGGTAAGGTGTTGGAAAAGATTATAAAATATAGGATTTATAATCATCTGGAAAGGAATAATTTGATTAGGGATAGCTAACATGGTTTTGTGAAGGGTAGGTCGTGTCTCACTAACCTTATTCAGCTCTTTGAGAAGGTGACAAAACCGGTGGATGAAGGTAAGGCAGTTGATGTGGTGTATATGGACTTTAGTAAGGCGTTTGATAGGGTTCCACATGGTAGGCTATTGCACAAAATACGGAGTTTTGTGATTGAAGGCAATTTAGCTGTTTGGATCAGAAATTGGTTAGCTGTAAGAAAACAGAGGGTGGTGGTTGATGGGAGCTCAGTTACCAGTGGTTTGCCACAGGATCTGTTTTTAGGCCTCTACTGTTTGTCAGTTTTATAAATGATCTGGAGGTGGGAGTAGACGGATGGGTTAGTAAATCTGCAGATGACGCTAAGGTAGGCAGAATTATGGAGCGTGCCGGAGGACATTGTGGGTTACTGAGGGACATAGATAAGATGCAGAGCTGGGCTGAGAAGTGGTAAATGGAGTTTCATATGGAAAAAGTGAGATAGTTCACCTTCAAAGAAGTAACAGGAATGCAGAGTACCGGGCTAAGGGTAAACTTCTTGGTAGTGTAGATGAACAGAGAGCTCTTGGTGTCCAGTGCATAAATCTCTGGAAGTTGCCACCCAGGTTGATAGGGTGTTGGCGTTTATTGGTAGTGGGATTGAGTTTCAGAGCCACGAGGTCATGCTACAGCTGTACAAGACACTGGTAAGGCCACACCTGGAGTATTGCATGTCATTCTGGTCACTGCATTATAGGAAGGATGCGGAAGTTTTGACAAGGATTCAGAAGAGATTTACTAGGATGTTGCCTGGTATGGAACAAAGGTGTTACTAGGAAAGGCTGAGGGAACTGAGACTATTTTTGTTGGAGAGAAGGTTGAGAGGTAAGTTAATTAAGATGTATAAGATAATCAGAGGGTTAGATAGGGTGGAAAATGAGAGCCTTTTTCCTTGGATGGTGAAGGCTAACACGAGGGGACATAGCTTTAAGATGAGGGGTGATAGATTTAGGACAGATATTAGGGGTAGTTTCTTTACTCAGAGAGTAGTAGGGGCATTTAAATGGGCATTGGCCATACATATGGATAATAATGAAACAGCATAGTTTAGATAGACATCAGATTAATTTTGCAGGTCGGTGCTACATCGAGAGCCGTAGGACCTGTACTACACTATAATGTTCTATGTTTAAGATTTTCTAACTCTACTACACTTGTCTGTTTCTCTGACACACCTAAATGCTTAACTAACTCCCTTTCAATTTCATATTCAAACCCCAGAACCTGTTTAGCTATCTTAAGAGCCATTTATCTCACTTTTAACTTAACCAAACACAAGTAACTGAAATTAAATAAATTATCTCACCCAAGTTTTATTTAAAGATCTAGGACATGAATCAGCAAGTGTTTAAATCTGCTGGGATCTTTCACACCTCAAATCTGTACAGATCTCAGACTGAATCTGTCTAACCCTGTCCAAATCATGGACCTGAGCCCCTAAACTGTTACAACACGGCGGTGAACCCTTCTGCTAATTAAACCAATCACCCAGAAAAGCGCACCTCACCTCGTATTCTGTTAAAGTATGAGTGACAGAGAACTCCCAAATTCCAGTAAAGAAAAAATATCAATTTATTTATTATTTACAATTCTAAGCCTCCTTTCTCTTAAATGTTTGTTATCTACCTCCCACTCTATAACAATATACTGCTCTGAAAAAAACCCATATTAAAATTACTTCAACTTAATTTCAAAACCACGCAGTGGCTGTCATCATCAGTGTCTGTTTTCTGCTGGCTGTAGATCTCCCTGGGTCATCTTCGGTCATTTGCTGCAAAGTATTTCATATGAAAAAGGTACATCTGATTGTTGCTCAGGCAATGGCAGTTGGTCTCACTCCATCTAATTGTCAAAATGTCTGCTTCTTTATACCTCTAGCATCGGATCATCTCATTGGTTTAATGTTGGCAAAACAATACATTCATTATCAATTGTTTTTTAGTATCCTGGGTCATAATTTAAACTGATTGGTTCAATTCAAATTGTTGTAAAAATAACAACCAAATCTTAGGTATTTGTTTCACAGCCAAATGTTATATATTTTCAATTTTCCAGTACACGCTGAGACTGCTAGGCAGTCACATGACAGGTGCCTGCAAACTCTCAGTGCAAAACAGCTTTTACTCTCTCTTAAAGGTACAGTACACACCTTCACTTTCATAACAGTCCCATTCCCCAATTACTCCTGTCATTTCTCATCATTGCCTCAGTATTCCTGGCCATAACCCTTCCTACTTATCTCTTCTAGCCTCCTACCTCTCTGGGATATCTATCTTCCTCTAATTCTAGCCTCTTGTGCACTCCCAATTATAAACAGTCGAGACTTGGCAGCCAACCTTCACTTGCTTTGGCTCAAAGCACTGGAATTCTACATCTCTCCAAATCTCAGTCTCATTTTCTTCCTTTCAAACCTTCATTGACCAAGTGTTTGGTCATCTGGTCAAATGACCCTTGATATGGCTTAGTGTCATATTTTATTTCGTACTATTTCTGTAAAGAACTTTGAGGTGTTTTATTATGTGAAAGATACTACATGAATATAAGTTGTCATTGCTATAGTTATATTTGCAAATGAAAGTGCAACTAGACAACAATCAGAGGACACTTTCATGATCTACATCACATTTACTCATGGCAACTACAAAACTACTCCCTCAGCCTGTGTGTGAACCAGCATTTTCTGATCGAAATATCTATTACAGGAAAAAAGATATATTTAGCCAGGAAGATTTGTAGTGTTTAGCATTCACCTGCATGAAAATTACTTGTATGACACTCACCTGCATCAATTTTTTTCAAAAATATACTTATTCATAAAACTTGCAAAAATACATTGCAAAATATTTTGAATTGAATGTTGCAGGATTTGCAATAAAATTTGACTTATCTCCATGCAGCATGTTCCACTGAGAAATGCTCAAATCCAATTTCAATTTTCATGGCCTAATTCTGAGCTATGATTACTCCAATGACTCTTCTATTCACTCCCTTCCACATGAGCTGTTAAGGTTGCTGGTTAAATCAGAGTTGAAACTTTATTGCTGGAATAGCACAGCAGGTCAGGCAGCATCCAGGGAACAGGAGATTCGACGTTTCGGGCAACAGGCCCTTCTTCCTGAAGAAGGGCCTGTTGCCCGAAACGTCGAATCTCCTGTTCCCTGGATGCTGCCTGACCTGCTGTGCTATTCCAGCAATAAAGTTTCAACTTTGATCTCCAGCATCTGCAGACCTCACTTTCTCCTGCTGGTTAAATCACACTAACTGAAGATTTCTGTTGTGAAATTAGTGAACGTCTGCATCTGTGAATAACATAAATATAAAATGAAAAACAATGCACAAAATATCTTATCCATAAGAGTTGGATATGAGGAGGGATAGGTTGATATGCAATTCATTTCAGCAACACAAACACAAATACTAAACATGTTCAGCCTGGGTATTTGCACACACTTTACTGTCATTCATTTAATTTATCATTTCTTGTACTTTTCCACAAAAAGTGCTGTACCCAAGGCCTAAAACCAGGTTAACAAATTTCAAAAATGTCAATTGCTTGCCAACTAAAAATGTTATGATGATAAATAAGTAAATAAGCCATCACTGAAAATATTGTCATCTTACATTCATTAAGATAATTTGCAGAAATACCAGTTTCAGAGGAAAACCAACATTTATTCTGTTTGAGAAGAATATACTCATTTATTTTCGATCAGGCTTGCAGCATGATCACTTGTTTGAGGACATTTGATGTTCAAAATCATGAGAGGTTTGGCAGAATATTTTCCTGTTGGCAAATGGATTGAAAAGCAGAGGGCACTGATTTAACATAAATTGCAAAATGAGCAAAGGCAACATGAGGAAATGCATTTTTGTAGGATGTGGAATGCACTGCCTGAGGGTGTTCTGGAGGGAGATTCAATCATTGCTTTCAAAAGGGAATTGGATAAGCATATGAATAGAAAAGAATTTCTGTCTTCTGGGAAAGGGTGGGATGTGGGACTAGCTGAGTTGTTCTTACACTGAGTCAGCATTGACACATGTTAATATGTTATCCCCCAACATCACGATCTCCTACTGTGCACAATAATCTTTCAGGTAGCACCTTGTCAAACACTTCTGCAATTCCAAGTAATTGAACCCATAACTTGAACATACCGGTGTTGGACTGAGGTGGACAAAGTTAAAAATCACACAACATTGGGTTATGGTCCAACAGGTTTATTTAGAAGTACTAGCTTTCGGAGCGTTGCTCCTTCATCAGGAGGTTGTGGAGGTTAAGATCATGCTCACAGAATTTATAGCCAAAGGAGTCCACAAAGAAAATCCACTTGAATTCAGGACATAAGGAAGTGAAACAGGCACCTTCTCAAGGACTAAGCTGGTATCCAAAATGTCTTTTTCAGGGTTTCAATTTATAAATTTGTCACTTAAAGCAAATATGCTGCTACGGATATTGTAACTGACTTGTCCCATTGAAGTGTTACACTGTGGATATCACAGAATCTCATTATTCCCTTATATTAGTAAAACCTGTAAACACTATTTTGGTGTTTTGAAAGAATTGCTTTGAAATACCAAGAGCACGCTGACTGTAACAGTCAACAGATCTTCTTAACAATGAATGATAATAATATTGCCAAAACAGTTTCCGAGTTCTATATTGCTTAAAGTGCCTGAAACACGTGTGATGAAAATGTTTCATTTTCCTTGTCCAATTACATTCCCCTAGAGAGAAGTTTTACTTTCTACATTATTAGGATCTGTGTTTTTGATGTGCTTCTTGCTGGTCCTGCCAGTTATCAATTAGATGGTCAACTAAACTTGAGCATTAACAGTAAATATTTCAATGCTTCATAGAATTTTAAACAAAGGAGGGCTTGCATTTTCATAGAACTTTTTATGACCACTGAACATCTCAAATTGATTTAGATCTAATGTAGACATTTGAAATGAATTCATTGTTGTAATGTAGGAAAGGCTGAAACCAATTTTTTTACAGTAAACTACCACAAACAGCAATACAATAATGATCAATTTGGCTGACTTCAGTGAATGTGATTTTGGGGTGATTTGCAGGAATGAACAAAAGTCAAACAAAAGTTCTGCTTGTTTAAGAACTGAACTTTCTGTTGACTGAGGATAATTCCAGCCAAATTCTATTCTTCAGAATAAAACTAAAATGTCAATGCATATGTATAATGATTGGTTTCCACATAAACACAAAATCTTTTCCTATGTCACTTTCCTATCTTCCATCTCGCAAACTCCCTCACCCCATTCCTGAACTATACATACATGTGGGCAGCATATGGCACAAAAATCAGTTGCTGTAATTACAGTCAGCTTCTTTGTGATTGTAAACAACTGGGTTGCCAGGGTTTGTGGTAGGAATCTCACTTCATCAACCATTTCATGTATCTCCATGTGTGCTGCCATAAGGCCTTGTACTTAATCAAAAATCCATTCTTCTATTCTACTGTTAACTCCAGTTTGTGCTTTATAAAGAGCAGACAAAATCGGTTTCATCTCTTTTCAGTTCATTGTCTCCCTGTTCCAATCCTTGCAATTTCTTTCAGCCCTACGATTCCCAAATGGAGCCAACACTTCAAACACTGGATTCAAGCACCACTCATTTTAATCTTTTCATCTATGGTCGCTATGCCTTTCATTCCCTGCTCTACAATTCCTTCAGCCTCAGGATCACATGTCCCAATGTCTCCTGATATAGGTCAGTTTCAAATACTGTTTATTAATATTCCTGGGAAATCTCCTAGAGACATTCTATTATATTAAAGGTGCTTTATAAATGTAAGTCTTCAAAACGTTTCACTGGCAGATTGGCAATTAACATTGATATCAGTGACCCTGTGATAGGTAGGATTTCTGCTCCTGACCACACATTGACTTTTCAGCTGTAAGCTGCATTGTGATGGAGTTGAATTCATCTGTAATGCCCATCTTAGAGCAATAGCCTGCTGACATTCAATATCCATGTACTGGGGCATTATTCTCTTCTCCAAGTACAAAACGATTACCAGGACCAAAGCTACAGCCCAGGAATGGGTGGAAATTATAAAATATTCAGCATGAATGGATTTAACTGTTTTCACTCAAGTTCTATCCTTCATCCAGCATCACTTAAATAAATTATCTAAATCATCACTTCATTGCTGGTTGTAGGTCCTTATTCTGGTCAGTGCCTTGTGTTCTACATTACAACTGTGGATTTATCAAAATATTCTTACAGGTGCTATATGAATGCAATTTATTTGCATCTAAGGCGGGGGGGGGGCACTTAATCACAAAAGGCTCCAACTCATACTGGTATCAATGAAGAAAACTTTATTTGGTTGTTTAAAAAGCCCAATGAATTCATTAATGTTCTTTGGGGAAGGGGAACAGCAGGCTTTTTCCCATTGACCTGTATGTGACTTTAATCCCACATTAATCTTAGAAGCTTAGTGCCTGATTTTAACTCTGGAAGTGAATGGGTTTTGAATGAGTTAAAATATTGCCCACATATTCATTGAAGAAAGCCTCACAGTCCACCATATCCCTTTGAAAGAGCAATCCTGTAGCAGCACTACCCGCTTCTGTCCCCATAGTCCTGTAAAATGTTGCCCATCTTGTACTTAAATCTAGGTAGTTCTCTGAAGAGACCCAGCTAGACAATTCAGCTCCACTGGGAATGGGCAATAAATGTCAACCTTTCCATCAACATCCACATCCTGGGAATGTACTTTTTTTTAACAAAAGCTTAGCAGCCAGACACTGGGGAAACACGAGAGGGAATGAGATATGATAAAAGTGAAACATAATGTTACAAAGGGGAAGCACTAGACTGGAAAAGAAACACTGAACAAACATGCACTGAGCATTATAGGACAATAAATTGGATTTACTGTATTTTATCACCACTTTGCCCAGACAGTCTCTTTCTGCTATTACGGGAGAAGGTGCCAGCAAATACCTTTCTTTATCTCATACCACTTCAAGCGTGAACTACTGTCATTGGGTTGTTTTCAAAGCACCTCCTAGCTTCAGTTTCATATTGACTTGCCTAATAGCATTGCACTCTAACTCACTGTTAGATGCCTTGCTGTTCTCTCTGCTCTAGACTGATAGCTAGCATTTTGGAGACCACTTTACAAATTCTGCTTTCTTCTCAGCAATTTCCTCTGATGCTGGTTTCTTGCAAATACCTCCTTTTCACTGGAAGCAATGCCTCAGCTTCGCATCTAACAACAGAAACATTTCCTTCAACTTCAGATTAAAACCAAAGTAAGACTGAATTTACACAGATCCAAAGAATTCTGAAGGTATTGGGCAGGTAAATTAGATGATTTAAAAGGCATATGGGACACGCACCTAGCCGAGACATATCAAAATGAGGAGGTTATGGCAGAACTATTCAAAATGCAATTTCAGCCACAGCCAAGCACTGCCCTGGTTAACACATTATAAGAGAGACTTGATTGCACTCAGAAGGGTACTGTCAGAACTGGAGAATTTTAAACAAACACAGAGAATGCTGGAGAAACTCAACAGGTCTGGCAGCATCTGTGGAGAAAGAAACAGAATTAATGTTTTGAGTCCAATATGACTCTTCTTCAGCGTTAGAGAACTTTAGCTGTGGGGAAAAAAATGGATAGGCTTGGATTGTTTTCTTTTGAACAGATCAAGCTTAAGGGAGACATAACTGAAGTATGCAAAATTGTGAGGGATCCAAGACAATGGGTAGGAAAAACCTAATTCCCTTACAAAATTGGTTAATAAATCAAGGAGGCAGAGATATATAAAGCAATCAGCAGGAATGAGTGAATTGAGGAGAACTATTTTCATCCAGAAAGTGGGATTGGCCTAGTTACACTGTCTCAAAAGGTTTTACAGGCAGAAATCCATATCACATTGAAAAGTAACTTGGACATGCACTCAAAGTATTATAGCACTCAGGGCTATAAATTGAAAACTGGAGAGTCAAATAAGGCCAGATAACTGTTTTAGAGCCAGCACGAACATGACGGGCCAAATGGCTTGCCATAAATTTTCTATGTTTTTTGTGTTAAAAAATCCCAACTAAAAAAATGATTGTATCCCTTTAATAACTGCACCTTATGAGCAGTTTAATATTAATACGGCCTTTAAACAGAGTAAGGAATCTCCTTCAGATATTTGATGAATGCTGAAGAGACAACAACTATTGCTTATTTGCATCCATGATCTAAAATACACAGGACTTAAAACCTGATTGCAAAGCTACTCACAACTTTCCAGCTTGGGGGCAGGGAGGTCCCAGGAATAGGAGGGCATGGTGGTGTGAAAACACTATAGTCAGTCATCCAATTTCCCTGTCTCCACATGTCCATATCTCCCCTGAAAATGATCTTACCAGTTTCAAAACCTAATCTATGCTTGAGGGAACTGAGGAAAAGTAATGGGATCACTTTGAATGGGAACAGGCAAAGTCTCAAGTGAACTCACAGAGCACAAAGAATCCTTCCACAGTGAGAAAATCCCTTCACTAAATCATGGTTAGACCATCTTCTCAGGTGAAGCTGTAGTTTGAATGGAGCTCTTGATTTTGTTTTTTTTTCCAAGTGGCATGGTACATTTTTTTAGAAGCCATACCAAAGTATGAACATATACGCACTTACATTCTGTTTTTATATAGAGAAGGAGAGGGAAGGATTCAAAGAAGATTTTAGAGAAGGGGGAGTGGGACCACAGTTATTTGAGAAGCTACAGAAGCCAGGATCCAAAGTACAGATAAGGTTAAGGGGAGATTCGAATATCATATATACAATACATAAAATAAATGTTATAAGTTGCATCAATAAATAAGGATTAGTGGCTGCATTGATCTCAAAATTACTGTGAAGGAGGGATAATCTCCAATGTAGTGTGAATGGATGAAGGTGACCTCCAGATTAGTTTGCATAATGAGAGGGGTTCGGGAGTTGGAACTTCCCGACTATTATAAGTGAGTGATTGAAGGTCATCTCCTGATTCATGTGATTGGTGAGGGAAAGGTTGACCTATGCATGAGTAGGAGTGTTAACAAGGTGGTAATACTTCTGTAGGGCTCGCTACATGGACAGTGACATTTCGATTTCTCCCCATCACAAAAATTAACCCAGGGTTTGGTTCCTTCTATTTTGGAGCAACCTTCATGGAGAGGAAGCAAGACATTTACAAGGATATAAGGGATGAAAAGTTCATTTTTTTTGGGAAGGAAGGGACAGAATATAAATGTTAACACTATTAGTCTAAGTGTGTAAATACTTCAGCTATTGATTTCATGCCAGTGGTTGTTAATATACTGCTGTTTCCAAGAGGCTGAGAGTTCAGTACTTAATGTTATTTATTCTATAAGAGGTAAACTGTCATACACCAACACTAATCCTTGGTGACATGGCGTCACTGTGGCTATAAACCTTTGGTTGCTGTCCCCACTTGGGACACATGTCTGGGAACATGGCCCAGTGTCACAGCGACAAGGATAACTTGCAGGAAAGATAAAATCTCATTAGTCACCAGACACTATATGGCAACAATTTCAATTTTCTAGGTTTTTTTTTAACTCACATCCAGCATATTTTGTTCATTTACAATAGACCAGGATTAGCTTTATGCGATTTCTATACCTATTCGTCCAAAGCTGCTAATTAAATTAAGTTGTAGGTGTTGATGAATCCACGTGCTACCTCACATCAAACAATTGTCTGGTTAACCCAAGAGCCGATTCAAAACCTTTTTAGATAGAATAGAATCAGAAAGCACAGGCAGTTGTGCCCTTGGTAGCTTATTGTAAAGACTATGAAGTTAATCCCACTCCCTCACTTCCCTATAACATTACAATTTATTTCCTTTCAAGTAAATATCCAATTCCTTTTTGCTAACTACAATTAAATCGGCTTCCTTTTCAGGTAGTTCAGTTTTTGAAGTGACGGACTGTAATAGTTTTGCTGTTTAGCTGTAAGCACGTTACTATTGTATTTAATATTTTGAACATGGTTCTGCAAAATAGCTATCATCATTTTAATGCAATTATGTAATACTATTTGTAAGAGCATCCAACTTTAATTTTCATTTGATAAATTTCATTCTCCAGAATCTATCATGATTTTACTGCTGAAACATATTGCATGTAAAAGAATATACTATAATATTTCCAAATATTTGGAAAAGGAATCAGTGTAGCACACAAGCTAGGTGGTATGACATAATATTATAGAGAGTAAGACTCTACTCTGTAAAACTGGGGTGACAGTCACCATGTATTTGCATGATCCTGATAATGAACAGTTAGTTGTAGTAATCTGTTTAACTAGAATTAATACAGTTTGCATTTTACTGATCAACTTTTCATAAATGTTGGATATTAAATCCCAACAGGTTTACACAGTTTGAGATATCTGCAGTGTGCACCTTTAATGCACAAAAACTAAGGCATTTAGCAATCACACTATTGAGTCAATATAAAATATGGATGTTTTATTTTTATTTGGGGTCATCATAATCTGGTTGATAACCCACCTCTATGAAACGTAAATTCACAATCTGTTCATTTTTCCTTTTTGATAAATGTCTTTGGATAATAATGGATACTTCAGATTAGAAAATACTGACTCTCAGTCATCCCTTTCGGCCTTCACATGGATTGAAATTTAATTGAGATGTTAGTAATGCTAACCTTACCATACAGATTTCTCTTCTCTCACTGAATCCTAGAATTCCCAATAAACTGCTGAACTAAAACAACTTGCATATTTTGCCTTTAAGGTGTCAGATCCATTATTCCGGAAACTCTCAAGCATTTCTTTCTTGGCAAGAGTGAATAATGACTCATGCTATACAACTGGTATATAGGAGATTGCTTTTTGCAGGCTTGCAGACGCATTTGTCGGTAAACAGACAGTGCTTAATGATATTACACTTCACAAATACAAATAGCTTCCCAACATATTCAATTATAACATCGACAGAGATCCATTGTATAAGAAACACATTGAATTAATATAGCATCTTTCACGTCCTGAAAACATCCCAAAGCATTTCATAATTAATTACTTTTGAAGTGTAGTCACTGCTATAATGGAGGAAACTCAGCAGTAAATTTATACACAGCAAGGTCATACAAACAGAATTAAATGAATGACTGGTAGCCATTTGTTTTGCAAGTATTGCTTGAAGAATAAATATACTGAAATTAATCATTCTATATAATGTGAGGAAAAATCATACTTGTTCAAAATCTGATGATATAGCATATTCTACATATTGGCATTTGCTTTTCAGTCTGTCAGCTAGGGATTTTGTCATTTTGTTTTCAGTTCTGAAGTTTTGTTGAAATGACATAAGCTTGACTTCCTTTTGTGAAAACCACAATTGAAGGCAAGGAAAACAGGCCACCAACTTTGGGTAATTAAACATTCCTCGTCGAGTCATGCTGTGGGTATGTTGAAAGGATGAATAATTTAAGCTGCTGTGAAAGGCAAGATTAAGAACATTTAGGTCTGTATGATTTTGGGCAAGATGTCTGATCTTAAGATAGTTGTTTCATTCTCATTGATCCAACAACAACTACTCAGATTTCAGAACAAAAAAAACATAAAGAAGCCATGAAACAGATAACAAACAGATCTGTTTTCTGTACTGTCCATTGGGTGGGGGTGATTAATATTATCAAGTTCCACAGATATTTTCATGAATAAATAGTGAGATGGACAGTGAACGCATTGAAACTGACTTGCTGACCATTCATAACTATGGAGCTATGTTTACTTGAGTAACAACTTACAGATAGAGTGAAAGAAATGGAACGTTTGTATGTTTTAGTCAATGGACTATAACAAATGATTAAGTTTCTCATTGAGAATGAGTGAGATTTGACAGTCTTGTGTTTCTTCCAATTGTCAGAAGACACAATTCAAAGATTCAACATATTGTACCTATTGATGCTAAGTTCCAGTCAATCAGCTAGAGGTTTTCTTCCATTTTGTTTCAGAGCCAGTAACATAGCATGTGAGAATAAAATGGAAACTACAAGATGTCTTTATGTAACACCTTTAATGTCGTAAAATGTTACCATGGTATTTCACAGGAGCATTATCTAACAAATATTGAGCCATTTGAGGAGATAATAGAGCAGATGACCAAAAGCAACAGGTTTTAAGGAACATCTTAAAACAGAGGAGACAACAGTTCAGATTTAGTAGGCAAATACCAGAACCTAGAGCCTTGAAACCTGAAGAAAAAACTGCCAGTAGTGAAGTGATTAAATTATGGGAGGTCAAAATTTAAGGAGTGCAGAGATATTAAAGAATTATAGAGCTGTTGGAGATTATAGAGATAGGGAGGACACAAGGTCATGGAAGGATTTAGAAATGAGGGTGAGAATTTTAAAATAGTGATGGTGACCACTGGATGCTAATGTAGGTCAGTGAGCACAGGGTGGTAAGTGAAAGAGATTTGGTATGTGTCAGGACTTGGGCAGCAGAGTTTTGAATGAGCTGATATTTATATCGTGATAAAGTTGAGGGATGGATTTCTACTTCAAAACATTGCTATAGGAGGTTCATTAATGGCAGTGACAGGTAGCATGTTGTATAAGGTAAAGGTTCTGAAAGGGTTAATGTTGAAGACTGCGCTAAGCTCCACACTATATGATGTGGTCATAAGGACTTATTTGCCGAAAGGTAGAACAGATCTGAATCTCTAAGGACACAGATCTTTAGGCTCCTTCATAGTTTTTGTAACAATGTCAATCCTACGAATGTAACTTGTACTCGATTGCTATCATGCAATAAATTAGATCTTTCATAAGGCAAAAGTCTCTTCTCATTAGACAACTTAGTAGGTTTTCTTTTACTACATCAGATAAATGAGACTTTGTAGATCCCAACCTAAAAGGAAATTTGTGGCGGCAAATTGACTTTACAGTGACCAAGACCTAATTAGTTCATACAACATGGTGCTAGTGGTGTTTGTCTGAAGACTAGACCATTACAGCTTTGTGACAGCAGTGGGATTAATATTCAATTTAACTGTACAAAATTAATTACAGTGACCAAGAGGCATTTCCAGTTACAGCTTTTAGAACAACTTAGACAGGCAGCCTGCAGCAGACAAACTTGTGATAAGATTCAACAGGGGATAATCTATCGACAATGCTAAAGGCACTTCAGACTTGCTAAGAGAAGAAAGAAGTAACTGAAAGCTCGAAGCTACAAGGTATACTAGTCACACCAGTCAGGTACTGATGAACCGAAGAATGCAGTCTTGGTTAGATATTGAACTACAGGGCAACAGAGGTTTTATGGGTGAAGGTGAAATCCCTCCAGTAAAGGGGAAAACTTAAAACAAAACACAGTGCAGTTACAGCTTAAGGTAAAAATAAGCAAGCAATATGTACAGTTGCAGTAGGGGAAATCAAGAGCTATAGAAATCATTTAAACTGACGTTGTAGCACTGGGAACATTAGAAAGCCAGAATTAAAGTGATAATGGATAAAATTAGGAGCCTAAACAGACAAATCTTGTACTAAATACACAGCAAGTCTCAAGTAGCATGACTGAGTATATGAGCCCATTGGGTTCAACAATAAAGCAATCACAGGAGGTGAATGTGAGTATCCAGCCCTTTCAACAGGTATCGCATCTCTACATGTCACCACAGATTGGCCAGAAGATCGAGAGTAATGATTTGCTGCACAGATTAATGAATAAACTGCACACAGTTCCATGGAAGCCACTACTCAGGAGAGATTACCAATGTCTGCAGATTTAAGTCATGGTTAAGAATAAATTACCTGACTCAGTGATTCGGGATACTGCTGGGAAGAAAATGGCTGATGCAACAGAGCAGCCATCTTCCATGGAGGATATTCATGAGATTTGAGGTTTTTCCCAGTTGATATTATAGGGCAATTACCTGATTCTGTATGAATGGGTTCCTCAAGAAAAGATATCAAAGATAAAAGGTCCTCAGGTGTAAAGAGACATTACAAACCCATAGAAGGTCAAGAACAGAATCAAGGTAGACTGTCCTTAAGCAAGATCTACTAAGCTTCCAAGTCTAAAGAGAATGCATTCTGGAAGAACAAATAAATGTCTAGACCTCCTAAATTTGTAAAGCCTAGGGGCAGATGTGATAATGGTAGAAGTCATTATGCACATGAATGCATAAATTATTCATTATTGGAAAAAAGCTTGGTGTGAGTTACTGTATAAAATGAAAATTATGAAAGGGTTAATGCAGTTGACTGCATTAATGTCCACATCATCTGATGATGTCGTAAGGTTTTAGTGGGGAAAGACAGAACAGCCTGGTTCTCAAAGGAGACAGACCCACTATCTATGTCTCCTCAGACGCTTAGTAACAATGTCGATCATGCCAATGTAAATTGTATCTGATTGCTATCATGCAACAAACGAGATTTGTTTAAGACGAGAGCCTCTTCTCATCAGACAACCTGGTGGTTTTCTTCCACCACACTTGACAAAACAGACCCTGTAATCCCAAGTTAACAGGAGGAGGATGACAGTAAATTGACTTTATGGTGATTAAGGGTTGTGCTAGCTCACACAACATGACGCTAGTGTTGGTGATCAGAAGATTTGCTGCACCATTACAATTTAGGTCCTGTGTAGACTTTCACGCAGTGAGATTGTGGTACATAGCAGAAGCTGCAATCAAGTCCTAGATTATCCAGGAGCAACTTCACCAGAAACTCAGTCATACGCAGTTTAAAAATGCCTATGATGCATTTCCACATCTGGAACATCCCTGATATATTCCTCCCTTGTCATGCACTATGGGACAGGTTCCATACATTTTCAGCTTGTTTGGGTTCAGAGTGCAAAGAAAATTCAGGAAGGGTGGGTCACATTGTCCAATCTAATTAGTTTAAACTTATCTGCCGACTACTAAATCAGTATTTAAATTTCTCCCTGCTCTATAGTGACCCATTCTGTGATATAAAAAAGTAGATGTTTTTCATTTCAGAATCGGAGCATCACTGAAACTTCTGCTGCAACATAGAGAAATGCAATTACCAGTTTTTTACATCGCAAGATTCCACGAACAACAATGAGAATAATGACCATTCGTCTTTCCTGGCTGAAAAGTGATTGTCAACGAAAATACTTGGAAAACGTTTGCTCTCCCTCTTCACAAATGACAGTATTTTAGGATGGGAACTGATGTTGGGGTCTCAATCTCCCTCACTGGCACCTCTGAGCACCAGTTAAGAGACTTGAGTGCACAATGTCGGGTGACACTTCTGTCCAGTATTTGGGGGAGTGCTGCACGCTCGGAGGAGCAGTTTCCTACTGAGTCTCTGTAGTCCGTGCATGGTCCACGTGAGAGGACAGTTCCGCGTATCCGAACACGGCATTTCCAACTGCGTAGCTCTAAGCCAAAGCTAATCTTTTTCAACATTAATTGCCCCCGTCCTCCTTCATCAGAGCACCAACTCTCATTATTAATAAATTAAAAACGGACTCTTGTGGCTTAATTGGAGTTTGTTTGGAGAAGGAATCAATAACCATTTCCAGCTCATTGATCTGTGATTGATGGTGATTGGTTTGAGTTCTCGCCAGCCGATAATGGGAGGTAACAATGACCAGGAGACGGACTGAGGTTGGGAGCTGAAAGCGCCTCCAATTAGGAAACCGCACTCTCCAGGGACACAGGCTTTGCTATTGTCCTCGGCTGTGCTGAAGCCGAGAGGCCGGCAGCCAGGCGTCAGGCCGAGGAGCGGGGATGGGGGGAGGCTAACCCGGACAAAAGCGCCGCCTCTGTTGCCGACAGATCTCGGCCTCCAATTCCATTCCAATCCCAGCCCAGGACAGGGTGCTGTCCCGAAATAAGGGTCTGACCAGACGGCCGCCCCTTCAGCCATCACACAGGTAGCAAAGGCCAGTGTTGGCAATGCAAGCCGAGCCTGGGAAATCTCCATCCGGGAAGAGAATCACCCGCTTCGGCACAGCCTCAAAACCCCCCTGCAATGTCCCAGGATAATACTGTAACCGAAGATTCCAGTTAACGGATGCCTAACTACCACACTTCACCGACAAAGTGTACACAATCGCGTTTGCCTGAGTCTGCCACTGGGTTAGAATCAGTCTGTTCTATTTACACCTGCTTGGGTTTCCTACTGTTTTCGCTCATATTCTGTCTGCAATATTTTTCGCACTTTCATTTACTGGCTGCACTGTTAATATTGTTTCACAGCGGATTGACGTTGGCTATTTTCGTGTGTACAATATTTGCATTACTTACACATCAGACTTTGCAATATTTACACGCTGGCCATTATTTCCACTCACTCACGTTTTATATTCTTCAGATCGGTGCAGCGATTTTACATGTGTATACACACTGCTGTTTGCAGTCACACCATATTTCGTACATACTGGCATTCTGTCTCAGAAATTTGCACGAATTCTGTTTTTACACTTGCCAACTTATTCTAGTTCTGTTAAATTTCACAAATATAAACCAATACCAAACCACCACTGGCAAAAACAAAGTGCCAAGCAAGCGGCCCAGGATTAACCATGAGCAGAAGCCAAAGATCTGGATTCAGGCGGAGCATACAGCAGTGAATGACTGGATTTCGCCTGGTATTAATTGTGAAGTGCATACTCTCCTAACAAAATCCATTCATATTCAAACATACATTCACATAAACCCGAATACATTCATACATCTGACTTTACCTGACCTTTTTTTTTCATACAGAGCTCCTTTAAAAAACACTTTCTCAGTTTTATCATCTTTTGTGGGCAACCTGCTTACTCTTTTCTCCCTCTCATTACTTCCAGTCATTATATACAGTTTCCATTGTGATTCTCTGCGTATAAATGCTGCTCTACCTTTATTCAAGTTGCAATTGGCACTGTGCTCCATGTTATGGGAAGTATTGACTTTGTTAACTAGTATGTGTATTTAATAAGACCATAAGATGTAGGAACAGAAGTAGGCCATTCAGCCCATTGAGTCTGCTTCACCATTCAATGAGATCATGGCTGATTGTCATGATTTGGAGATGCCGGTGTTGGACTAGGGTGTACAAAGTTAAAAAATCACACAACACAAGGTTATAGTCCAAATAAACCTGGTGTTGTGTGATCCTTAATTCCATGACACAATAAAAATCAGTCTATCTCAGCCTTGAATGTAACTAACAGCTCAACCTCTCCCGCCCTTTGTGATAAAGAGTTCCACAGCTTCACAACATTTTTGAATCATTCATGGGATAAAGGCATTACTGGCTAAATCAGCATTTATTGCCCATCCCTAATTGCCCAGAGAGCAGTTAAGATCCCATTGCTGTGGGTCTGGAATCGCATGTAGGGCAGTCCAGGTAAGGATGGCAGTTTCCTTCCCTCAAGAACCAGATGGGTTTTTCCAATAATCTTCAATGGATTCATGCGGCCCAGGGTTAACTCTTAATTCGAGCTATCTATTAAGTTCAAATTCTACTATCTTTCTGAGAGATTATTTCCTACTCACCTCTGCTTTAAATGTATGACCTTTTTATTCTGAGATTATGCTCTCCAGTAAAGGACTGTCCCAAATGGTGAAACAACCTTTCCCCATCTACCTTGTCAAGTCTCTTGAGAATCTTGGAAGATTTAATAAGGTTGTCTTTCATTCTTCTAAATTTGAATGAATGCAGACCCAAACTACTCAACCTCTCCTCATATGGCAATCTCTCCATACCCAGTATGAGTTGAAAAGTGTGACATGGGAAAAACACAGCAGGTCAGGCAGCATCCGAGGAGCAGGAGGATCACTGTTTCGGGCATAAGCTCTTCATCAGGGATGTGCCTACTGAACCTTCTCTGGGTCTCCTCCAATGCCAATCTATTTTGCTTTACATAGGGGACCCAAAACTGTTTACAGTATTCCAGCTGTGATCTTTCTGATGTCTCGTATAGCTTCAGCAAAACCTTTATTCTCCACTACCTTTGAAAGAAAGTCCAACATTTCAATTGCCTTCCCTATTACTTGCTTGGTTTTGTTGCTAGATTTTTGTGATGCATGGGCAAGGATTTCCAAATGTCCTTGTTCTGTAGCTTTCTGAAGTCTTTCTTTATTTAAACAATATTTAGCTCCCCTATTCTTCCTGTCAAAGTGCACAACCTCACATTTTCCCACATACTATCTACCAAATTTTTGCCCATTTGCTTAACTTGTCTTCTGATGTGTGTTTGCATGTGTTGCTGTGTATGTGAGTCTGTGTTTGTACACATCAGTATCCTTGTTTCTGCATGTATTGTATATTTGTTGAGTTCATGTTTTAAATTCAGTTTTGGTATGTGAGCTTTGCTGGCAACTCTGGCATTTATTACCCAATAATAGTTGCACTGATGAGATTGTGGAATTAACCCTTCTTTTTGGAAGTGAATTGATAAAACCTAAGTTGCTTACTTGTCCACTAAAAGGGACGGTTAAGAGTCAATCACACTGGTGTGTTCTTGAAGTGAAGATGGACCAGTGCAGATAAGGATGGCTGGTTTCCTTCTCTAAAAAGCATTACAATTTCAGTTTAGGTTTTAAGACAATCTATCAAATCTTTTTATAAAAGTGAATTCCAATTCCCACCATGGGGTTTGAACTTACATTCTCTGCATCACTAGAACAGTAACGAATCCACCACACTTCAAATCTTATTTCCAAATGTTTCACTTTACATTTACATTGAACTGCATCTGTCGTCTTATTTTCTTCTCCTGCCGCATGTTGTCACAAATGTCATTACAGTTGGTAATTCCTATACATTGCACCAAATGATATTGCTCCATTAATTCCTGAGTTCAATTCCAGTTCACATTTGTGCTTCAGCTCTCTGCTCTAAAGATCTACTCTTGAGCTAGTATTCATTTCAAAACATATTGCATAGACAGGCAAACAGGCAATTTGGCCCATCAAGTCCACACTGACCTTCTGAAGAGCATCCCACCCCATCCCTGTAACCCTGCATTTCCTATGGCTAATCCATCTAACCCACAAGCCATGGGCAATTTAGCAAGGCCAGTCCACCTAACCTGCACACTATGGGCAAGTTAACATGACCAATCCACCCAGCCTGCAAATCTTTGGACTGTAGGAGGAAACCCATGCAGATACATAGAGAATGTACAAGCTCCACGCAGTTAAACCTGGCTCCCTGGCACTGTGTGGAGCATTGCTAACTACTGAGCCATCATACTGCCCCAATTTGCTTTATCTTTTTTTAAACATTTGTCTTTAATCAATCCTAGAAACATTTGTGGAGAAAGAAACCAAATTCACATTTCAGGTCAATTAAATGATTCATATAAAAGTTAAAAACTGTGGATGCTGAAAGTCTGAAATTAAAAGAGGAAATGCTAGAGAAACTCATCAGTCTGGCAGCATGTGTCAAAAGAGAAACAGAGTTTATGCTTCTTCTTCAAAAGAAGTGTCATATCAGACTCAACTCAAATGTTAACTCTGTTACTCATTCCACAGATACTACCAGAACTGTTCCTTTCCTTCAGCATGTTCTGTTTCGATTCAATTATTCAATTCAACTATCCATTCCTTATTCTGACTGGATAATCAATACAGTTAATTTATTTATAAATATACCAACAATAAAGGTCCAAATGAGTCAGACAGAATCTCATCACTGGATTTAATGTGAATTTGGAGGAAATAATAGCATAGAATTTTGCATCTATGTATTCTGTCTGTCTATCATTCTCTGATAAATACATCTCTATGTAGCCACCTGCTCCATCACTACAACTCCTTTTCTTTCTTTTGTTCTTTGCTGTGATGTATCATTGATGTTTTTTGGTATTCAGAATGTGACATTGAATTGCAGTTCACATGCTATAGTTACCCCCACAGAAAGGGAGTTCCAGGAATTTGACCCAGCAACAATGAAGAACAGTAATATAGTTCCAAGTTAGGATGGTGTGTGGTTCAGAAAGGAACTTGCAGAAGATTGTTGTTGTACTTTTAGGTATAGATTTGGTAATTACTGTTAAAGAAGACTTGGTGTGTTGCTGTAATCGTGGAGAGGTGCTGGAGGGATTAAATGGTGAAGGTAGCGGGTGGGTAACAATGTCAAGCAGGCTGCTTTGTCTTGGTGGCATTGAACTTCTTGGGTATTGTTGGAGCTGCACACATTCAGACAAGTGTAGGATATTCCATCCCACTCCTGACCTGAGCCTTTTAGACGTTGGACAGCTTCAGGGACTCCAGAGGTCAATAGTAACTCCCAGAATGTTGGTGATTGGGGTTTTATGGATGATAACACCAATTAACGGCAATGGTAGATGGTCAGATTTTCTTTTGTTGGAGATAATCAATGTTTGGCATCACATTCCTGATGAAGGGCTTATGTCTGAAATGTCAACTCTCCTGCTCATCGGATGCTGCCTGGCCTGTTGTGCTTTTCCAGTGCCATACATTTTGATTCTGATTTTCAGCATATGCAGTCCTCACTTTCTCTCAGTTGTGTGACATGAATGAATGTTACTAATTACTTATTAGCCCAAGCCTTAATGTTGTCTGGATCTTGCTGTAACTGAACAAGAAATGCCAAGTACATCGTGCAATCATCAACAAGCCTCCCCAAATTCTTATGATGGATAGAAGACCATCAATGAAGACCATGAATATGGTTGGACCCAGAGCATTATCCTGAGGCATTACTGCAGCAATAAATTGGAATTGAGGGGATTGACTTCCAACAAGCACAACCATCTTTCTATGTGCCAGGTATGAATCCAATTAGTGGAAAACTTCATTGCAATTTCTATTGACTTCAGTTTTCCAATGCTGTTTGATGTAAGACTCAGTCAGATGTTATCTCAAAGTCAAATCAAAGAAAGTCAGTCTTTCCTATTAATTTGAATTCAGATCTTTTGTCTATGTTTAGTTGAAGGGTATATTGGACCTGAGTCACCATGATGGAAACCAAACTGAATGATAGTGAGTAGGTTACTTTGGTTACTTTTTTTTATTCAAGTTTTGTATTTAAACCAAACCAGGTAAGGACAGCAGGTAATGGACAGAGGTAAATGCATTTTTTTTCAATAATTGATGGTGGTTTCATGGTTATCACTGAGACCAGCTTTTTATTCAAAATATATTAATTGAGTTCAAATTCCATCAGCGGTCATGGTGGTATCTCAACTTGTGCCCCTTGAACCAATGTCTCTGAATTACTGGATTAACAATATTGCCACTGTGTTACCACCTCCCTCTGAGTGCCACTTGATAGCATTGACCTCAATACCCTCCATTATTTAATAATCATTGAGACCAGACTGGGAGAATAGCAATTCTTTGGCTTGGATCTGTTTTGTTTCTTGACAAGAGAATATACCTGTGAAATGTTCTACATTGTTGGGCAAATGCCATTCTTATAGCTGTACTGGAATTGCTTGCCTTGGGTTAGTGCCTGGCTTTGAAGCAATTACTACTGTCAGGATATTGTCAGAGCCTATAGCCTTGAACTATTGAATGTCTTCAGTAATATTTTCCAGTCATGTGGAATGAATTGAATTGATTGAAGGTTGGCATCAATGATAGTGCAGAACCAGGGAGGGGGCTGAGATACATTATCCATTTCAGACTTCGGATTAAAGATTGTTGCAAATGTTTCAGCTTTGACCTTGCACTGACGTGCTGGGCTGTTCCATAATTGAGGATTGGGTATTTGAGGTGAACTTCTTCCTTGGTTTGTTGGAGATAATCAATGTTTGGCATCACATTCCTGATGAAGGGCTTATGTCTGAAATGTCAACTCTCCTGCTCATCGGATGCTGCCTGGCCTGTTGTGCTTTTCCAGTGCCATACATTTTGATTCTGATTTTCAGCATATGCAGTCCTCACTTTCTCTCAGTTGTGTGACATGAATGAATGTTACTAATTACTTATTAGCCCAAGCCTTAATGTTGTCTGGATCTTGCTGTAACTGAACAAGAAATGCCAAGTACATCGTGCAATCATCAACAAGCCTCCCCAAATTCTTATGATGGATAGAAGACCATCAATGAAGACCATGAATATGGTTGGACCCAGAGCATTATCCTGAGGCATTACTGCAGCAATAAATTGGAATTGAGGGGATTGACTTCCAACAAGCACAACCATCTTTCTATGTGCCAGGTATGAATCCAATTAGTGGAAAACTTCATTGCAATTTCTATTGACTTCAGTTTTCCAATGCTGTTTGATGTAAGACTCAGTCAGATGTTATCTCAAAGTCAAATCAAAGAAAGTCAGTCTTTCCTATTAATTTGAATTCAGATCTTTTGTCTATGTTTAGTTGAAGGGTATATTGGACCTGAGTCACCATGATGGAAACCAAACTGAATGATAGTGAGTAGGTTACTTTGGTTACTTTTTTTTATTCAAGTTTTGTATTTAAACCAAACCAGGTAAGGACAGCAGGTAATGGACAGAGGTAAATGCATTTTTTTTCAATAATTGATGGTGGTTTCATGGTTATCACTGAGACCAGCTTTTTATTCAAAATATATTAATTGAGTTCAAATTCCATCAGCGGTCATGGTGGTATCTCAACTTGTGCCCCTTGAACCAATGTCTCTGAATTACTGGATTAACAATATTGCCACTGTGTTACCACCTCCCTCTGAGTGCCACTTGATAGCATTGACCTCAATACCCTCCATTATTTAATAATCATTGAGACCAGACTGGGAGAATAGCAATTCTTTGGCTTGGATCTGTTTTGTTTCTTGACAAGAGAATATACCTGTGAAATGTTCTACATTGTTGGGCAAATGCCATTCTTATAGCTGTACTGGAATTGCTTGCCTTGGGTTAGTGCCTGGCTTTGAAGCAATTACTACTGTCAGGATATTGTCAGAGCCTATAGCCTTGAACTATTGAATGTCTTCAGTAATATTTTCCAGTCATGTGGAATGAATTGAATTGATTGAAGGTTGGCATCAATGATAGTGCAGAACCAGGGAGGGGGCTGAGATACATTATCCATTTCAGACTTCGGATTAAAGATTGTTGCAAATGTTTCAGCTTTGACCTTGCACTGACGTGCTGGGCTGTTCCATAATTGAGGATTGGGTATTTGAGGTGAACTTCTTCCTTGGTTAGTTGTTTAATTCTGCGCCACCATTCACAACTGGGATGTGGCAGCACGTCAGAGCTTTGATCTGATCTGTTGGTTGTGGGATCACTTGGCTCTTTCTAACGCATACTATTTCCTGATGCTGTACCCCCTCCTCCAACCCAGTCCCTATAATTTTCTCATTCTTTATAATTATCTTTCATTTCCTCTGTCTCTATAATTCATTTTCTGCTTCTCTCCAATTTTCTCTCTCTCTCCCCAATTCGCTGAGTCTGTGGCACGATGTTTGTGTTATTCTCTCCGTCGCTTTTTTTTCACTCAGCCTGCGTCTCCGTTTTTTTCCATTTCAGCTCCCCTCCACCCCGCCTCCGCAGCTCCCCCCCCCCCCAACCCCACCTCATTTTTTCTCCCATTCCCAGACTCTGTCATTGTGGTTCAGTGGCTAGTGACTGCAGCCGACTCTCCGCAGCCCAAAGCCTGCATTGGAAGGAAAGCTACCCAAAAGGAAATGAACAGGACCCGAGATCAGTGAGACCAACCTCTCACTTGCACTTTGTATCTCTCCTGAAAAATAAAACTTGATCCTTAAAATTGCTTCAGAAATGTTGAGACTGTGACCTTTATCATTTACAGTTCAGATGTAGTCATTCAAATCCTGATGAAAATTGCACGCACTGTGCCTCTGACCAAACCCTTGTCTCTAAAATATAAATAAAAGTGTCTCTAGAGTTGATTTCTCACAGTCAGGTGGGGATCTTTTCTCAGAAGAATCCAGTAAACTGCACAACATCCCCCCCCCCCCCCACCACCACCTTTATTTATTTAACGCTCGCTAAACAGAGAGAGTTAAAAACTCGTTTTTAGAAAGGATCAGCCGAGCCATTAAACTAAGGCCATGTGTCCATAGGGAGAGAACAACCTAAATATTTACTGTGAATTCTATAGTTCAAGAGCGCTAATAAATCTAAGTAGAAAAACTGAAAATAAATGCGGGCTTTCAGAAGAGCCAGTCGGTTAGTGAACAACGAATTGAAAGGGACACAACCCAGCAGAATGTGACAAAATATTTCACTTCTTAATTAATTCAGTGAAGATTAAAGAAAGGCGCCTAACGCTAAAGCTTCGTTTCTTGTCGTTATTCAATTCCTGTTTTCAATCTTTACAAATTGCGTATTTGACATCAATTTTTTTTTTGGACAATTCAACGTTTGGTGAAATGACTTTAACAGTAAGTTGACGTCACACCAGAAACTGTCACAAAGTCTGTGGCTCTTAACAGTCCCAAAGCAACAGCGCTCAAGCTCAGCCCCCGCCTCCCGCAATGTTGCATGAGCCCGGGAGGTGGCGCCCAAACAGCGTCAAATCTCGGCAGGGAACTAAAAATGAAGCCATCAACTTCTGACACAAAACCTCATAAATCTTGCTGGTACGGAGCACTCGGTAATTGGCGAGGAAAAGACTGTTTATTTCATACATTAATGGCCTGAACTTAAAGCCGCCAGGTTGAATTTAAAGTACATAAGCACGACCTCCCATCAATCCAGACATCAAAGTGATTTCTCTTTTTAATTTATTGGTAAACCGGTATCCTATTAACCAGGAGGAGGGGAAATCCTCAGGATCATGCTTCAAACAAACCTTTTGGACTTTTTCGCAAAATTAACAATCTAGCGACCTCAGGCTACCTGGCAGGATCTGACATAAATTATTGAAGTTTATCAGACATGAGTTATTAAATTTGACAATGTTGGTGAAATAGTGAATTTGGTATCTGTCCATTGGCGAGCATGAACTGCTGAAATAATTGGCAGCAGAAATGTAAAATATATTAAGGCTCATTCATTTGTGAAGATTTCTTTGCCAATATGTGAGCCTTTATTTGTAAATGAGTGTGTTCGCGTGCAACTACAAGTGAGCAGTTCAATTCTGGATATATCTCAGCATGTGTATCTGAATGAGTATCTGTGCGAATACACGTGACTGGCTGTGCGTGTGCACCTGAGGATGTGTTTTAGTCTGTATCTACGTGCACTGATCTAGTATATCTCGGTACGTATATGTGTGCTTTGTGTGTGTGGCTATAGTATCTTTACTGGCTTTGTATGTACTCTCCTGTGTGTGACGTAACTGGATCTGTATGGGATTATAACGAATTTACAAAGTTTGTTGTCTTGTGGCCCTCCCCAACAAATCTCATCTTTACTCCCAATATTCGTTCTTCCGCCAAGCATGCCTTTCTTTTAAAACTTTCACTCTTAAAGCCCCACACTTCAAACATTCTGCAAATGGAGACATTTCCCCTTCCTACAAAATATTCAATGACAATGGATTCCTTATTTTGTCTTTGAGTCGGTGTTGAGTAAAACTGCACACACGGAGACATATCTCCATAATATTGTCAACATCATTTTGCCACTTCTAATGTTTGATAACTTTCACAATTTTCTTAATTGGATCACTTCATTGAACCCACTTTCTCGACCCTATTCTAAAATGTGGTTACAAGTCCTGAAAGTATATTGTGCCTATATATGATATTGCTCAGTGTAAATACCAAACTCCTTTGATGGCATGTAGTATTTTGCAGTGTCTGCTTCCCAAATCAAGGTGACTCGAGGAACGTTTATTTGCCTGCAAGTATAAGATCCGTAAATTCTGCTTTTCAATTATTTTAAACACTTAGATTTCAGAGCAAACTTGTGGAACCTCAGCCGCCGCAAGAAGCGGAGCTCTCACTGTATTTAGTATAGGAGTAATTGTATTGTAATAAAACACCAGCGTAAGGTTCCCATATGTACGTGGCCAGGACAGATCGAAGTGTGATCTGTTGATGGTGTAGATGACTTATTCTAAGTTTGAACAGGCTACAATGTGAAAACATCCTATTGATGTTTGGGTGAAATCCAAATGCAAAGTAAGTGGAAGAATTACTGTGAAAGTCAATACTTGGCTCTCAGAAAAAGGATTCCAAGCAGCCAAAGGAATTCTAACGTTAAATCCAGTAGAAATAAACCCTGATTGACACAGCAAGGTAAATCTTTCCAGAGGAAATAGCCCTCTGAATATGTATAAGAATGAATTAATCTGATGAGGGATAGGATTGCACTGTTCGATGGTGTGTGCGTATATAGGAGCGCTTAGAGGGCTGTATACAATTAGAACACCGCATCAGAATCCTGATCCAAAAGCAGGATTTCCCATTTCATCCCCACCATAAAACACTCAATATTCAGTCTTTTGATTCGGTTAATTTTGGTTTTATAGCTTTACCAACTCGACAGTTAGTGTTGGGACGATTGTCCTTTAATGTGACATTTTCCTCAATAATATGCGTACAACTTCAAATTATTTTTGTAAAGTCAAATACACGTTAAGTAAATGCTTACATACAATTACACAAGTTCACACCTAGCCATACATAAGACAGACACACGCTTGTACTTGCACTCACACACACACTGCCAACTCAATATAGCACAAGCACGAGTTTCACTTCAAAATATTTATTGAAAGTTGTGAGAGAATTCTTATTTTAATTGTTGATAGATTACCCGAATAACCACCACAGTTTGAGATACTTTTTTTAGTTTTTTTTTTATTTAAGCCGCTTTGTAGAGAGCCTGGTGAGAAACTCATTAAAAATCTACACCGTGAGGTGAACGACCTGAGGTGACAAAGCAGCATTCCTTGTATACCCCGCTGGCACAGGACTTATAGATGTAGTTCTAGTAAATCTGTAGCATTGTACAGAGCGCAGTTATTTTTTTAACAGGTAACACTGCAATAGCATTGATGTAATGGATGGCACATTTTCGTTTTCAAATCATTTTCACGAAAGCAGGTGAGATAGACCTCTAGAAAACACAATTAGAAACTCATTCTCTCTCACGCACACACTTCCCCAATGCGCTATATATTTCATTTTACAATATATTGTGATGTTCGTGTGTAAAACAAAAAAAACAAAATGCATGGAATTAAACTCTAATATATGTACACGCGAATTTACAACTGATGAATAAATTAATACCGATTTGCATATTCTGCCATCCATAGCTTATTTACACAAAATTACTAGTTAATTACATAAATAGCAAAGATCTTTTTTTTCCTGGTGTGAATTACATTTATGTAATGCGTTCTTTTTTGTAGTGAAGTGGTCGTTCCTTTATTCCAACTTGTAACGCAGTTCACGGCGGTGTTCTCAATGCTCCTGCCCCTTTCTCTGTGGAACCAGCACTGGGTACCTCTGCCTGTGGTCTCTGGCCACTAATCGACCACCGCCGCTCGCCTCGATCGGATGCTGAAGGTGTCTGCACTGTGAGGTTTGTTTTTGCATCTATTAATAGTCCTGATGTCCCAAAATGGACCAAAAGCGTTCACTTTGGGGAGTCCCTGGATGGAGACGTCTCCCGGTTGCCCTCCAAGCCACTGACCAGTCTCTGGATATTCTGCAGTTCATTGATCGCCTCTTTGGCGGTCACTCTGGGGGACAGTGAGCTGGCTCCAGTCCTTAAACCGCCCCCGTTGCTTTTGAGGTTGAGTTCCGGCGCCAGGCTGACGGAGACAGGGCTGGAGTCCCGGCTGCACAGTTTGCTGTCGGAGCCGCCCAGAGCTGAGGGCATGGCGGTGGTGAGGAGGTTGGTGCCCGCCGGGATGGAGACCGGGATTGGGTAAGGATTGAAGCGAAGTCGGGGTCGCCCGCCGCTCAGAAACGGGTGCCGATGGAGAGAGGACGGAGCCCCGGAACTGTTGGGCAAGGCGGCAGCTGCAGCCGCCGCTGCCATGTACGTGTAAGGGTAAGGGAAAAGCCCCCCGAAAGTGGTCATCGGAATCCCCTGGATTAAAAAAAACAAGACGGGGGGACAGAGAAACACACAACTGGTCAGTCATCATTAGAAAACATTTCACACCCACTAAAGGAAGCAATCCCGTTAACGGTTGCTCTATAATCTGATGCAGGGCTGCAAAAGTAAGCTTTAACAAGAAATAAGCATTAATAAGGGAGTAAACATGTGGAACTCTCCTCCAAAAGGTTGGAATTAACTAAAAATTACAAAACTCAGATTGCTGATTTTTAAAATTATCTTTTGAAAATACTGAGCCAAGATATAGACCGAGTCAAAATGGAAATCAGCCTCTAACTGAACGCATGGCGGATACGTCTGGAGGGGCTGAATAGCCTCCTATTTTGACATTCCTAAATATAGGATCAAGGACAGGCTTCAGTGTAAACAAATGAGACTTTAGAAAATGCAGAGCTGAATCTCCGATCTGATCCCAGAGGCCAGTGATTCCGAGACAGTGGCATTGACACAAACGGTTTGGCCTCCCACCCAGGAGGACCGGGGTGAGTGCTGCTCAGCTGCACCTACCCCTCCTCCTATTACCCGCAGGTGCAGCACTTTGCAATGAGAGCTCTCTCCTCATTATCCATTAGTATTTTAACTGAAATATATTACATTGGATTCTCAGAACTGCACGTTTGGCATTATCTGGCACTTAAAAATCGCACAGATCAACACCAATAAAACAGTTCATTAATTTGACAATAAAACTTATAATTGGAATAGAAATTCTAAACGCCTGGATGGAATGAAAAGGATTAACTGCACGCACTAAGAATATTTAGCGCAACAGAGCTGTTAAGCAGTTAAATAAACAAGGAAAGAAAGCATAGCATGTACAGTATTTGTTTTTCTACGTTTGCAATCATCCATTTTGGATCCATTTAAACAAATACAATTGAATCTGTCAGAACATTTGATGGCTAACTAAATAAAACTCAATGTAGCATTACAATACTGAATCCCGTGGCCCAATCCCAGTATTGTCAAAAAAAATTGGATAGATAATCAAATGAGTGGCTGGTTAAGCAGCCCTTAAAAAGATATTGTAAAAATGTCTTCATATCTGTCACCCTATCTGCAATTATACCTTCTGAATATATACATACATTTACCTGGTCGTACATATGATGCACTCAAGCACATTATAGAAAGTATGTGTTAATTGCTTTTGCAAAGTAAAAACCACTTCAAAAACTGCGAGCTTCCTTCAGATATTACCTAACCAGAGACGAAACATTGTCTTGGCCGTTATAAGGTGGTGAAATATTTTGCGAAAATCGTCCAAACTCCCAGGAAAACTCCCAGGGCAGGATTTAGCAATCTATCAGCCGTCAACTTCTGCTCAGAGCAGTTGGGCGTAATTAGAAACAATTGATTAGGACCCACTGCACATGGATCTGGGATTTAATGATTTCATATCAAAATGTAGGGGCGTTAAAAGTTACATTTCTCTATGCCTCCTCAACCTGCATAAAACGCTGCTAGTTAGACAAGGAGTTCTTGGTTCTGGATAACGCTGATCGGGGGGAGTTCAGAATAACTGATTGTAGGGTGTTGCACTTGGAAGCTGAGACCTGCCATCATCGAGGCTGATCTGGTATAAATACTGAGACTTCATGCCCAATTGTTCATTAAAAATAACTCCCTGTATTTGTCAGGGCCGAGCTTTCAATCCGCAATGTTTGTAAGATTCCTGGGCTGACAATCAGTGCAGCATCAATAAAAGGCTTTAAAAAATAACCCGATTATATGTTCACCCCGGCGGAATGACAGATGGGAAGAGAAATGTGCGGAATAAACGGTCTCTTCTTTCACAGTGTCTCATCCTCTCCCTCAATAATTTCCATTATTTTTGTCTCTCTCTCTTATGATGCGCTGACTCTTTAATGGCTTGGTCATTTTTTTATGTCTCTCTCTCTGTCTGTGTGTGTATGTCACTCTCCTCCTGCACGTTCCGTTTTCTGAATCCGTGCCTATGTATCTCTCTATTTCCACCCCCATCCGCTCTGATCTAAATGTATTGGAAATAAAGACTGTAACTTTCCCACTCCGGGATCTCCTGCCCCAAACCTTCAAAATGGAAGAGGGTCGCCTCAGGAAAAGATGGGGGGGAAAATAATGGAAGAGGAACTGGAAGGGTTTTTCTTTTAAAAACTTCATAATCAAACGAGTTTCTAATGTAAACAGTTTAGTGTTCCAGGTCGATTTCCACATCTGCAAATGGGCCGTGAATTATTACAAAAGTCTCAGCGTTTAGATGCAATGTAAATGGCTTACACTAAGTGGAATGGGGAAGTTCATTCCGGTTATTGAATTCAGACAGACGCCGCTTCGGCGCCTTGCTTACCTGAGAAGCCAGGACGTGCTGAGAGAGGTGGAAAGGGAAGTGAGGAGCCGCGCCGGCAGAGTTCTGCGCCGAGGTGATGGTCGCGTTGTCCAGGCTGCCTGCTCCGGATACCGAAGCCAGTAAGTGTCCCATTCCGGTGGCCATTGCTGAGAAAGCTCCGGGAGCGACTGCAAACTGCCCCGGGTGGATAAAGAGAGGCTGTCCGACATTTAAAGGGTTAAGAAACTGCTGGCTGTGTAACCCCGAGAAAGCCAAGCTTTGCAAATGTCCAGCGTTAAGGTGAGAGGGGCCGTCAGTCTGTATCATAAGGGGAGAGAAAGCATCTTTATTCAAACATTCAGCGTCCTTCTTAGCTTCCTCCTTCCTCCTCCCTTCGCTCTTCTCTCTCTCTGAGGTTCTGTGACTAAAGCAGATGTCACTATCCCTGCGCCCTTCCAGCGAGTCTTTCTTTTTCTCCGAGTTAGATCCCTGTTTCGGTCGATGGGCCGAATCTCCTGCCGCATTCTCGGCGGGTGGAGTGCTGCTTCGGGAGCCTGTTACTCGGGGGCTGCCACTAATCGCGGCAGCCTGCTCCTCCTGCCTCTCCAGCTCAGGGTCACTGTCCGCACCCGACTTGTCATCTGAATAGACCGAGATAAATCAAAGATGGATTTGAAACGACTTTGAACTTTCGTCAACAGAATGGAGAGATTAATCTAATGGGCTCCCATCTACATCCAGCGCGCAACAGAAAGAAGTTTAGAGAGTCGGCGGATATTTAATTAGAGTACGTGTTATTATACTTAATATGTCCCTCAACAAACACCAACACATTCAGATCAGAATCTACAAAGAAACAAATTAATTGAGCTACACCCTTGATAAATCATGGTCAGGACACGAAGTTTGATGTTTTAATAAATAAGAGAAGTGTTATAATAAATCCAGGACTTATTTTGCTTTATACTCTCACTTGTTGAATGTCTTTATTAGAGCGTTTAGTTTCTTGAGAGTTCGGTTCTGAACGGATTTCTACAATTACCCGCGTTATTAAAACCAGAAAAATCTGAGACTGGGAACAGATGTCAGTTTTAAATGTGATCTCATTTGGAAATATTAAAATGAACTTTGCTTTCGTTTACAACGTCTAGATCTACAATGCCTCTATACAAGTTGATTTAAACTTTATACAAATAACAGGCACGCAAGTAATATTCTATTTATAAAATTAATGGCTGCAGCACCTCATTAAAATATTGGCTCCAATAACGGTGAACGCAGATGCCTTTGGATTAAAAGCTGTATGATGCAAAACCTAGAATGGATTTTCCCAACGATTGCACCCATTTGTTTAGTTACAATCTTTAGTTTGAATTTTTTAGAACAAGTGGTTCCAATAAAGATAGGAGGTTTCACAAACTGACGCCAGCAAACATAAGAATCAAACCCCAGGAACAGAAAAGTTCAAAGCCGTTTGATCCACTTGCCTTCCGAAATGCTCACACCCTTAACGGATGGGGAGTTAGTTTTTTAAAATGTAAATAGAACACACGCTCTATACGTTTTATACTTCAGGGATTCCTGTGTCATTTCCACTCGTAAAAGCGATTCATTACTCAGGTTGGATCGCTGGCCTTCACTTATATTGGCTGTGTTGTTGAAAGGTACATTTCTAAAGCACCAAGCATTGTCTTTTCGCTTCTCTCTACATTTATATCATTTCAACAAGATCTCCCTTTCACACCAATAAAATACTAATATTTAACTCTGGCGAATTAGACAGGAATCGCAACGATATTAATTCCTATCTGGAGGTTCATTTTCCAAGAGACCAGAACATTATGTAATTGGTCAATTTAGAATTGTAATTGCAATTTTTATTTTTTGTTATCTTCACAATGATGATTACAAAGTCTTTAGTTTCTGAAAAAGTTGATATTTGTCCATGGTTTTGGATCTGCCAAATGCATTTATTTAATCAAATAATGACATCAGGTTTAAAGGTTAAGCCACTAGCCCCTTGGTTAAACTGGAGACGCCATACGGTCAACAAACCTTTCGCCCTTGATCTCGGGATTGGGTCAGAGACTGATTGTTATCTCCCTCCCTCTCCAAAATCCACCCTTCCTATCTCTTACCTTTGGATACTTGGCTGAACTGCAGTGAAACGGGGTCTGCGGCTATGGGCGAGCGCAGGGACTCCCTAGGCAGCGGTTGGTCGCTGGAGGAGGCGTCAGAATCGCCGCCATCTCGGTCTCCTTTACATTGATCTTCATACACTCGCAAAGAAGGGAGAGAGAGCTGTTTTCTGGGGGGAAAAAAACATCAATTTGTCTCTGTGTTACAGTGAGACAGATAACGAAAAACAACATGTGTTAATTCCAACCTTTGAATGCAAGTCAAAATAATACTACGATGTAAAATTCGTCAAGGTCTGAAAGTACAACCCTCCCTCACATTTTTTACAATCGATTGTGTCATTCTTTAACTGACCGCCAGGAGGTACAATGAGCAACCTGCGGTGACCTACTGCACTCTGTTCCAGCGGAGAAACGGCGCGCTTTCCTTTACGCCAGTCTGTAACGGCGCAGCTTCAAATATATCAGCTTGTGAAATCGCTGAGGGGAAACGGGGAGAACCATCCAACTCCAACTGGCCCCTTAAGAAACTATTTCTAAGTCCGTGTTGAGATCCGTAACGATAAAAAAATGTTTTTATTACCTTTTTTCCCTTCTCCCGTTCCCAGTGTCCCTGAATCCTTTTGCAAATGGATTGTTGTCAATTTTAAGTTGCGTTATCTGTCGAATTAAAAGGGGAAAGAATTCATGTTAATAAATCTAAAACGTGATGAGCGCACATAACCGCTTTCCCAAATGAATGCTATTTCAGAATAGTGCATTCAAACAAAATAGCATTAGACTTATGGGAGTGAGCAAAGTTAAATATGTCAATGGAATAACAGAGTTGTACCCCTCTTCCATGGTCAATATTTACCGCTCTGTTAATATCACGAAGATGACCTCTGTTTATGGGAGCGTGCTGGTGTGCAAATTGTTTACAGTTTATTTTTGTGATGTTTCCTGCATTTAAAGGTATTGCATCGGCTGGAAAGAGATTTTGGGCAACCCGCCTTCCAAAAATGAGTTGAATTCTGCTGTGTGGGTTTTTGAGTCTCTGTAAGGTTATTCTAGTGAATGTAATTTCATGAAAATCTTATTAAAGTACTGCACCCAAAAAAAAATCAATTTAAACATTAGGATATAAAGCTATACATAGTTCACCTTCCTCATTTTACTTGAAGATGGAGATAATGGGAGATGCTGGTTATTAATTGTAAAACTGCTTTACTTGCAGGATCTCTCCCAACAAGTTTAAACATTAATAAGTTGAGTCAATATTAGATACATGGGGACTTTTCCCTCTGTGTAGCTTTGAACAATTTAATCTTACGTACCACTAAGAAGGTAATGAAGCACTCCTAAAAAGGTTTTTAGCTGCATAGTTAGTGATCAAGTTATGAATGCCTCAAACAAATGATGCTGTGTGTGTGTGTGTATTACCTAACATATCAGTCTGCCTTGCTTGTATCCATTCTTCATGAACCACACTTTTGTAAATAAAAAACTAACGTCTTCAAAGAGGCAAAACACGTAAGGAGTGACGAATTAGCCTGAAATGTCACAAATCCGTGAATTTTACCGAACGACTTGCGCAACTGCCCAGGTGGCCTCATTGTTAATTTCTATGTTTTTCTTCAGCTACTTGAGCAATAAAATACATGAAAAGCTTTTCCAAGGTGGGAGCTTTGGCCGCAATATCTTGCTGGCTACATTTATAATGTTATCTTTAAATGTTGCTACATCAGGGATGCAATACACTGGAAATTATCAGGAACGATCAACAGAGCAGGGCTTCGTTCAACTTCAATCAGTTGAATATTGAGTAATGACATGCTTTTATTGATATCAATGTTCGCCAAAGAACCTTGTCTGAATTAAACTGAACCGCTCGAACCAAGGTATCCAGCAACAGTGAGATAGGGAAGAGAAGTTTCTACGAATGTGGTCAGTGATCAGCACTCCCCAATCAATCACTAAGACCTAATCCAATATCGATACAATTTACTTCAATTTGTATTTTGCCCCCAGCACCTTCATGTTACAATGCAAAGCATAGTATTTAACTTTAACTGCTCTCATTGTCCCAGCAGCTCTTCAGTTTTCACACAGGTCAAACTCGGTGTGGTGGAGGTGGTGGGGGAGGGGGTGAACTAAACTGCCCGCTATCTTTACATTGGGAGTAAAGTGTGTATTAATCAAACAGCGATTTCATTTTCAAAATGTCAAAACCGGTCTGTTTATTTCCCTGTATTCCCCGTGCCTTGACATAAAACGTTTTATTTGTCCCAAAAATTATTTTAATAACTGAGGTTTTATTACTTCAGAAAAAGGTTAAGTTTGAATGCTACTTCCAGCCCTGCTTTTGCAAGCCTTCGCTTTCATTTCTTTCTGTCTTTTGGGTTTGGCCCCACCCAAGACGCTGTCATTTCTTTTTTTTAATTGGTTTCAAGAGGAGATGCCATTAAATGAGGTGAAAAATGTTTGTCATATCACATCTTCAAGGACATAAAGGAGTAACAGGGACAAAAGTCTCTAACCATTCTGAATCAATGGGACAATTAAAATGTTGCATCGTTTGTGAATCTTGCCTCCCAATCTTGCAGGAACCTGTTAAGTCCCGGGGTGATGGGACTGTAGTGTGCCAAGCTCACCTTATCGTTCTGATAGGCTGTGACCGCGATGAACTCTGTCTCTGGAAACACGTAAGTTCGGAAAGTGCTGTAGGGCAATTTGAGAATATCGTTGGCGCGGACCACGTGGAACCTGGGCTGGTATTTGTGCATAGAGTTCAGGATGGTCTGAGAAAACAACAGAAAACAACTCAGGTTAAGTCCGCAGAAGGGCAGCCCGCAGATTGCCTCTTGCTTCTGGGATCTGGAATCTGGTGAAAAACACGAACAAAACTGATCATTTCTGGCGATTTCCATCATCGCTTAACTCCTCAGCACTCTCCTCGCACATAAAGGAGTGCCATTGGGATACTGCACCTTACCCTGGTGGATTTTAATTTTTTTAAAATCTCAGTTCACGTACAAAACTTTAAACTGCCCTGCTTGTCTAGAGTAAACAGCATTTATATCCTGCAATCAGTACAAAACACCAGAAAACTAGGAATCGGCGTGTGTACCTGAGCACTAGAATGTATATAGTATTTTTTTAAACTGGAGAAATACTGAATAAGATTAATCCGTGTATAAAAAAACATTGTTTATTATAATTTGCATTTTTAAAAAAGAACTAATGACATTAACCACGTTAAAATCAGCTCTAATTATTATTTTACAACAAAAATGGCAATTGCAAAATGTCTTCTCTGGGCTGTTAAGTATTTTGACATGTTTTGTATCACAAACATCTAATATTGAGGTCACCAGTTTCATGCTGTAATTTGACTTCAATTTCTCTCCTCCATTTCCCCAGTTATATTTATAAAACATGCTTATTATTACACCATTTCTATGACAAGGTTCACAGATTGGAATCTGAAAAGAACTTCAAGAAAACCGAGAAAAAAAATCTTCAGCTTAAATTTTAAAAAAAAGGTCCTGGCAAACACTGAAAGCCAAACTGAGGCATTGTCTCTGACACATAAAAGACACAGACACTGGATCTGGGCATTGATGCGTCATCTGAACTCTGTCCTGGGTTTATATAATATAAAATGTTACAGTGTTTCCCCGCTCAGGCGTGCAAATCATCTAGAGCCAAACCACTCAGCCTGGATCAGCAGGACAAGCCTGTGAGTCCCTGGGCTCTCAAAATCCTTCTGATATAGTTCCTTTAATCTTCAACAAGAACCTTCAATACAGAGAGGCCCGAGATACACCTTTCAAAAATGAATAGTATTTCCTATTATTTATTAATAATGCCAATTGCGTTTGCAATTCAATCACACAAAAATAGGTAGTAAACAATCGATAGAGTCCTTCAGTTTTTTATTATGTCTCGATGGATTAGTCCAGGTTTAACTGAAACCCATTTTTTTCAGTAATTTGTTTTAATTTTTGGGTGTGTTACTGGTAAAAGCGAGCGGCATTTTCTGTTCGCGCTTGCTGATCTCGGTCGAATGCACTGTGCTTCAGGGCGCTTTCTGCACGGTTCCAGTTCATAATGGCTGCTTTTACCTCCAGTGCCATTCCTACAACCTTCAATCAAGTTTCCCAGACAGTGCATTAAAAACATGCACCCCCTCGCAAATAAATGGTCATAAATTGTTTTCCATTGGCCCCTGTCCACCTCTAAAGCATCACTGGCATGATTGTTCGGAGACCGATTGGCTGAAGATAAGAGATCACCCATTCAGTAGTCAGGCTCTTTCTAACTAGCGAGCTCTCAGCTCTCGCTCCCTTTCTCTCTCTCCTCCCTGACGCCACAAAGCCTGACCTGCTTTTCACAATTCATATCCTTAATACACTTCAGCCTGTCCCCGAGTAAGAGCACTGCAAAAAATATGGCCTGAAACAGTAATATTTGCAGACCTGGTTATAAACTCTTGAACCTCGACACAGTATATATCTCTGATTTCTAATGTCTCCCTCGGCCTTTTATATATTTATGCTTAGCCTTATCCCCGATTCAAGGAGTGTAGGACGATTAACAAATCTGACAGCCCACGGTCATTGTTTCAAACGGCCCCCGCCTCTCACAAGAGGCGGTACATATATTGGAACCCCAGTAGAATTCAGATTTCTTTCCTGTGCATTCAGCATCGTATTGACCTGCTTTACTTCTATTTTGACCCTCAACGATTTTATTCAGAAGTGAAATGATTACTGTAGTATTGTGGAAGGATATTGCCTTAACATAATCTATGATATTCTGTTAATGGAACTGTATCGATCTTATTGGAGATAATTCAGATCGGTCTCCTTGTTCCCAATTCTGGACTGAAAGTGGCCTAGTGTCGCTGAGGACCTTGTTTCACTTTTCCGAGAGATTATTTCGCCTGTTGCTGAGTGAATTCCGTCAAAATCCATATCAAATCTGTCATGCGGGAATCAGTTTTAAAGTTTAGGCAGAAACAGGGTCAAGGCGGTGTAAGTGTTCGACGATGCAAAACATATTTTAAAAACGTAAACAAGATAATGAATATAACAGTCCCACGCATGGAGCAGTTGTTCAATTTGGTAATCTCACCGCAAATACTTACTAAATAGAAACGAGTCAAATGGAAAGTAAATAAATCGACCTACAGCAACACTTACGAATCCATGCTTGTCGGATATGTTGTTGGTGAGTTTGAGTTTGTGAAACGTGACTGCTTTGGCCATCCATTGTTCACCGGTTGCCGGACTGTCTGGGTGAATATACATCCTCTTCGGCATCTCCGGATCGGCTTTCCCGGCCACCATCCAACGCGAATTGTGAAATTTGTAACGGCAGTCGTCCGCTGCCACAATGTCCATCAGTAAAATATATTTCGCCTTTTTATCCAAACCGTTGACTCGCACTTTAAACGGTGGGAACATTCTCCTAAGACAGCAATGAAACACATGAAGCAAGACATTTAAATGAAGATGGGGTCGTGCTGAGAAATACATTTCAGTTTTTAAGCAACGGTCAAGTTATAACCTGACACTGAATCAAAAGTACATTTCAGCCATACACTCAAATCTTCACATCTCCTGGAACAGCTTTTTCCCCCTAAACTCTCCAATTAATTATTTCATTCTCAAAATATTGAATTAATATTGTAAATAAGATACAACATTCCCCAGTTTTCTTAACGTGAGTCATTCTTATTATGGTTTATCCCCTAGTTTAATACCTACGAATAAGGCGCAAGTTTATTCTCTTCAAGCGAGGATTAAGACAGTTGGCTCAATATTTGGCCACTTGTTAAAATTGTGTCATCGCATCTAGTTGATCTTTCTTTTGGAGCCTGCTCGACCCCTTCCAGTAAAGAGACATTGGCCGATTACCATCGATGGTTATAATTAGCAACAGACTTATCGCTTCGAACTCAGAACCTCTGTACACGACACTGGGAGCGTTAGGGACAGCTAAGGGGCCAAATAGGAATCCTTCCAAAAATACACAGTAGTTTGCTGTACGGTTTTTTTAAAGGTAGAGAACAAGTTGTCGGAAGTTGTATGGCAAAGCTAAATAAACTCTTCAATGTAAATGTGGAGGTGCAGTTTTAAACTGCGTGACTGGAAAGCGACGGAAAGGACACTGAAATAGCTCAGTCAACCCTCTTTCTATAGATTTAAAAATATATAGCGATGACTCACAATCCTGAGCAGAAAACACAATCTATCGGGGCTATTATTTCGCTCTTTAATAAGGAACTGCTCATCAAAAGCGCTCGCCTTGGCAGCTCTGATTCTGCCCTTGGCATGTCAATTTGTTACTCTTAAGAATTTTGTGAATTTACTAGAAACAATTTAACAGATGACGGATTATTAATTATATTTTGCACTTTACAAAAAAACGATGCAAATGAGTTGGGAAAGTTAAGTAATCATGAGAATGAGAAAGCCTGGTATATGAACTAGGGGCCATCCTCAGCGTTATCCGTACCTCCCAGACTTGGTAATAACCATTTCAGTGCCGACTTTGTGAAACTGGTCCCACAAATCTTTAGCCTCCAGGTTCACTTTGGGATCGTCCTCGACCTCATCCTCCGGTTCCAGGCTCTTGAGAGGTCGCAGGTGTGCCGACTGGTGTCCTAGAGCGGAGACGCGGATCCCGGCCTCAGCCATGTTCGGGTCTGTCAGGGGTTTGCCCAGAGCTCCGGGCAGTGAGAGAGCAGCCGCCCCGCTCGGCGGCAGAGCCAGAGCGGGAAAGAAGGAAGGTTGAGCGGCCAAGAATGTGCTCATGGGGAAATCCGCGGCCCGGTGAGCGTGGAACGGATGATAAGCCATGCTAGACGCCGCTAAAACTGGTTCTCTCATCGGTGCATCCGGAAAAAGGGGGGGTGGGGAGAAGATTTCTGTTGGAAGAGTCGCCTACGCCGGATCTTCCTTACACCATCTCCTTGAAGAACACGTACAGTTCGGCAATCTCTTTCTGTGTGAGTTTCTCTCTCTCTCTCTCACACACACACACACACACACAGGCAGATCCCTCCTGCAATGATCTCCCTTCGGCTCCGTCCTGCTAATGAGCCGCCCAGTTGATTGGTGATTTTACACGCCCTAACCAATTGTGTGCCTGGAAAGGCGGGGTTTTCACAACTAAAGGCAGGATGGATGAGTTGAGAGAGAGGAGGGGTGGGGAAAAGGTGTCGGAAGCTTCAACGTACAGTAAGCATCACTGAGATCGCTCTTTGAAAACATGTCAACAAAATTAAATATTAACCAATGACAGAAGGCATTCCCCCCTTCTACTCCCCCCGATTCTCCTCCACCCCCACCCCCACATGCTGCCTCCATCGTCCCCGTGTCCCGGATTAAGAGAGCCCGGTCCCGGACACCGACCTCACGGCGCACCGCAAAACACCTCGAGCTGCTAAAATCTCCAAAATCCAGCAGGTAACATGTCGATGTAGCAACGTGCAATTATTTTAAGCATAAAATAGGCGGGTTCTGAGCGGGACGAGAAAACCTAAACCTGTGCGTTACTCCAGATTGAATATATTTATTTTAAACTACTGCATTAACAATTGTAGGTATTTCATGCTGGTGATTAGATCGCGTATTGTTTATGGCCTTGAATCACTGTGAGTGAAAGCTTGTAACGGTGTTTAGGCTGTTGTAAATATTTGGCAGAACTGATCAATAGAATCCTGCATTTTTGCTCCCAGCAACTCTTAATATTAAATTTTTCCCCGTTATCCTGGGTTTAATCACACACCAAGCACAGAGATCCTACACTTTACAAAGTTAACAAAAGCGAGAAATTTCAATTTTGATGTGTTTCCAGATTGTTTTTGCTAAGAACCAAAATGAATCAATTTAAAGCGCCTACGCTGTTTTCATTTTAAAATGCAAAGTTTGTAAAGCCAAACTTTTAAAAATCTTTAGTTCTTCTAACTGTACACAAATAGTGTCCCTTTGCTCGTAAAATCACCAGCTAGAAGCAACATTGACAATTTTCTATATGGCGGTGGGTCCCACCAGATGGCGTAATTAGGATTTGAAATGAAGTTATTAGAAGATAAAACGCGACCTTACATTGTCGAGCGGATCAGTGAGAGTTTTCTAGAGGGGGGAGGGAGAGGGCAATGTTCATCCTTTCTACTCTAGTTGCCTTGTCTGTGTCTGCTCCGTACAACCAACCCTGGCAACGAAAACTGGGACGTTGCCCTTTTTAATCTTAGAACCAGCAAGTTGCCCAAACGCTTCAGCGCTTTGCGAATCGTGGGAAAAGCCGGGCGGGACGCGCCAGTAAAACCGAACAACTGACACTATATATTAATGTCTCTATACACCGCTATTTATATACATGCTAACTATAAGATTTTTTAAGGAAAGGCTAGAAATGGGGGCGAGGGGCAAAAGGGAAAACACCATGAATTTTCATCTGCGGGATTTCTAATGTGTTTGTTACGGTCAAGGGTTTGGAGTTTATCGGGACGGCAATCCTTAACAAGCCAATGAGAAAATGTTATAGAGGGAGTAAGCTGAGATTCGGAGGTGCGCAGGAGAGCAGATTCTCGGGGTGGGAAATGTAAGGTTCCTCAAAACCATCTCCTCCGATTAAGTCGGACATGACTTGTCGAGAGCGCTTGGCGCCAGTCTGCTGACGTCCAACAATAAGCACCGTCTCCTGTCACTTTGCATTAACCAAAGAAATGTTACCAGCCCCTCCTCTCCTCAAATCATCCAACCCTCCCCGAAATACCCTCCGCTGCAAACATGGAAATCGAAGCGTGTCTGCCAATTTCGAGTAGGGTATAGAAAAAGGCCGAGTTGTTTAAATAATTAATTCTGTTGGGTTGACATAGATAGAACATCAGGGATCGGAGTGTCGACGTTTTGCAAGCGGGGTAGACACGCACTTCGGTCGGTCAATGGCTCGGTTCCTGGCTCTTACTTTTGATCTAGAAGCCTCAGACATGATTGACCGAAGAATGAACTGATCTGAGCTAAACGATAGAGAAAAACAGGCACGCGCTCACTCGCATCATTTATCTTTTAGCAAAAGGTGAATACTTTTCTAAGAAACTCTTCATCTTCATTCTTTCCCGCACATCCACATTTCATCAGAAGATGCGAGTCGACACAGCTCATCTGGACTGAAGGATCGAATTTTTTTTTAAAGTTAATTAACAGAACCCGATGATGTAGTTATGATAAAGTGCTCTCTTTTCACCAAGGTATCAGTTTAGTTGTTCATACTCAATGTGATTGTTTTCCACTCAAACGTTAGGACACTGGATACAGAGAGGGTCGGTCAAGAAGACCTAAGTATTCCATAGTCGGGTTTATAGTTGTATTATCCTGCATCATTCCCTATGTTTTATCATTGTCCAATGGCGGGGGGTGGGGGGAGGATGGCATGGCATGATTTGTAGATAAGTAAAGCCTTCCCCGGCTTTAGAAACTGATCTGTTATGTTAACATAAATTGCCACTGAGCAGGATTGATACACGTATCTCAATGCCGCCGCCAGTGAGCGAGAGGGGAGATAGGCATCTGGGTCTCTATCGAACAAGGTGCTAAGATATGGCTTTTGTCTTTAGCCTCTCTATCTGTTGACGAGATAGTGTCACTGGCGCCACGAGCAGCTCCTAATACCGGCTACAATAAAAGGACAATCTCTCCATGTATACAGGATCATTGTCTTCCAAGACTGTTCTTTATTCGCTTCTCCAGTTTAAATCAAAATGTTTAATCAAAAAATATATACAGGTATTTTTTTGATGATTACTGGTCCTGTCTGGTGAGATAGCTAGCTAATGTTTAAAGATAACCCCCACACAATCCCGTAGCAATCAGCCGGGGAGGAGGTGGGGGGAAGGATGTGTACAGAAAGGACTGCTCCCATTGCTCGGCGTTTTTATTCAGGGCAATTAGGCCTCACCTAAAATTAATTATAGATAGCCCGCCAAAGAACCAAGTGGCTCTGGCACCCCGTGCGGCGTGTTATTCACACGGGCATGGTGTTCAGGCGAACTTTGCCTCAAAGCTTCGCGTCGGCAAAAATGCAAACACAAAGACTGTAAATAAGTTTTTACATAGAAAATAAACGTATAGTAAGGAGCTATACAATTTTATCCTGCATCTGTAGGAAGTAAAACAATTGATGGGAAGATGAAACGGTTCATAGCAAAGACATAATTTCTCAAGTCAATTAATGGGGTTGGGGGGTGGGGGTGGGGGTGGGGAGAGGGATTTAATTTTCTTAAATCTTTCCCTAACCGTTAAGTCATTTCCCCTGAAGAGGTTATTCCACGTACAGATCCTTTCAGAGTTGTGAAACCAGTTCTGAGTTAAGAATATCAACCAGGTAGTTATGGAGACTGGTTTGTAAACAACTTTAATTTGATTTCTGATTTACATTGTAACAGCTACGTTTCAAGGTTACGTTTAAAACCGCTGATGAATAAAATACAATTCAAAAGTCCTCCTTTTGTTATCTTTATAAGATCCAAAAAAATACAGTTCTGATAACAAGGATTCTGGGGTGAGGCCGAGCTGCAGTAGAATTTAGATGAAACTGATGGACTCGAGACGATTACCGTTCTCAAATAAACCACAACCTTCCCATGGTTTGGTGGTTGCGCGCCTGAACAGATGATTCAGGGTTCAGTGTTTTTAGTCTTTAACTTTTGTGGCCGGTGCTAGTTCCAGGAGTCGCCAAATGCTCCGGTTTTGTATTATACAGTGCGATCTCTGAGGTAGCCTCAACATTTCCAAGTCACGTTTTGGCTACTGTAGGTATAGAAAACCTCAGGTACAGAAGATAATATTGTATGTTCACTGTGCGATATAATTTTCAGAAAATATTAATTATACATCTATAGATTTTTGCTGCATGCCAATGGAGTTTATTGTGCAGAGTTCTGTGTTTTTCAGTTATGAATATACATTTATTGAATTGCACAAGTTTCATTTATTTGAAAGCCACATGCGCAACCCTGACCTTTTTACGCAGCCGTGCACCAATGAGTCTTTAATCTTGTTCTTCTCTATCTGCTTGTCTTTTCCTTTCAGCGCCCGACACATTACCGAATTATATCACCATTTCTGCTCAGTAGCTGCACAACAAATAATCTCATAACATGTAAAGCATTCCAGCTTTATACACTCAGAACCAACCAATGCACATGATGAATGTGTACAGTATCGCATTGCAGGCTCAAACATTTATCTTGTATTATATTTATTTATTAATCTACATTCATGTTTTGACATAAGTGCTAATATTCTATGGAGCAACCTCAGTCTTTCAAGTTATCCTTGGTTGCTGTGGCTCTGTTAAGACGACCGGTGTGGTATTCACTTACACTCCAAGCTTTCCTGAATTTCTATGGAGTAGATGCTGTTGTTTGCCCATGAATGGAAAGCCTGAATTAAAAACTACAAATGTCCTTTGTATATTTTTGAGCAAGAATCAATGTTCGAGGTTGCAGCTTTTTAAAAAATCGTTTTGTAAAATAATCAGTGTTTAAACGGGGCAGTTCAATTGCAAATGCAGCATTCGAATAATTATCAAATAATGCGTCGTTGTTTAAATCCCTGTGAAATGTATTTAATTGCCGATGTAACTCACCAAACTAGATGGACGAGACTATAAATATTTTCTGATTTTTATTTGTCGTAGCAACTTCTGCTCAATTTAACTGTCCCTTTCGTAGTTATCTCAGCACGTTGTGGTATGAATTTAAAGGTATACTGTACTGGGATTAAAATAATGGGAAAGCTGCAAACTTTAGAACATGTTTGTATATATGTATGTGAGTTTCTGTGTGTGTTATATCTGCATTTTAAGGAATGGGGTTGTGAATGTGTGTAAATGAGTCTGAGTGTATTGCGAGTACAGCTGTGTGAATTTGGGCGTGTTGTGTTAGATTGAGAGTGTGTGTACTTGTACGCGTTGCGTGCGAGTCTCAGAGTGTGTGATGTGTGCTGAAGAAGTGCGTTGTGTGAAATTGAGTGAGAATATCTGCCTCTCTAAGGGAACGTACGTGCGTATGTATGTCTGTTAAAACTGAACATAATCTCCAAAATCAGAAATTGCTGGAAAAACTCGGCAGGCCTGGCAAACGTTTCGAGTTCAATGACCCTTCGCCAGACCTGCTGAGTTTTTTCAGCAATTTCTGATCTTTGTTTCTGATTTCAAGCATCTAAGGTTCTTTGGGTTTCTTTGTGTTTTTGTGTGTACAGCAGTGTTGGACCGGGTAGGTCTAGGTGTGGCTGTAGGGGTGTGTATGTATGTATGTGTTTGCGTGAGTGAATGTGCTTAAATGCATGTTTATGACTGTGTGTATAAGTGTATCTATGTGTGAGTGAGCATGTGTGTATATGAGAAAGTTTTTGGGTACACGAGTGTGTTTGTGTGTATGCATATGAGAGTTTGTGTGTCTAGGTTTGTGTGTATGTTAATGCGTGTGTATATGAGAACGTGTATGGCTATATGGGTATAGTATTACGTATTGGAGCTTAGCTGTCTTTGTTGGTATATGAGTGTGTTTGTGTGGAAATGAGTACGTGTTTGGGTATGTGAGTTGCGTGTGTGTGTGTATGAGTACGTGTTTGGGTATATGGGTGTGTTTGTGGGTAAAGGAATGTGTTTGTATGTATAAGAGCGTATCTGTATTTACATGAGCTACTTGTGTGGATGTGAGTGTGTGCCCAACGGAAGTAGGGCCACAAAACGATTCCAGTAATAAAAGGCCAACTCTCATATTCTATCGGATAAATTTCACAATCTGGGGTTCAGTTTAAGAGGTTAAATAGCCTAAGCGGACCATTTCCATACGGGGACTTCTACTTCGGCAATGTCCTTCGTTATCTCTGCATTGATTCTGCTCTGTTGAATGCAATTTCTTATCCCCTGAAGTTTGGTGTTTGCTCCACTCTATCTCACTTGTTTTCCCTAATAATGAGTATTTTTCAGCTCCCCTTCTCCAGATATGGTTCCTGAAACATGACCCAATTTAAACTTCTGCTATCTCTGTCCTACCCCTTCATTTCATCTCCCTCACTCCATCTTGTCACATTTTAACTTGCTATTTTCTGTCCAAGCTCTACTTATTTTTAGCAGAGCCACCTCACTGGCGCCAAGAATTTTAAGACCCTGTCAAAATCCTTCATTTTTTCATGTCACATGTACGCTATCAATGCAAGACCAGCAATTTCACTCACTTTCCCCTGTATTCTGGGAAGGTAGTCGCTGTGATTTGCTTCCCTGTGTATGTATCTTGTAGTTGCTGGTCCTTTGTCCACTGAGAAAACTCACTGATCGATAGATGACGATAGTCAGGAACCACAGTTCTTGTAAAGTTCGTTTTTCCCTTTTGGGCTCGCCTCTCTCGGTATTTCTATCTCTATAATTCTGTTCTCATCTCTCTCCCTGTCTTTCCCATTGCTCCTATCTCTCCTTTTCGATGTAACTTCTCCCTTACTATCAGCCCCTCTTGAGGGCTTCAGCCTCCCCAGGTGACTCTGGCTCTATTCTTTACCCTGACCCTATCTCGCTCCCTCTGTTCTGCCACATTCCATTTCTCCATCTCTCTTTCTTGCTCTGTTTCCTACAGTCGGTGAATCAATCTGTAACTTCAAATCACGCCACGGATTTTCCCAGCTCACAATGGTATTCTCTTCCTCCTGTTTTGCCAATTCCTCGTAAAACACCTCATTCCATTCAGATCCACAGCCAGATCCTTAACATACGCTCCCCCCCCCCCCCCCCCCCCCCTACCCAAATCCCTGGCTTAAAAATAAGTTCACCAAAACGTTCACATTTGAAATTGAATGTAACTGTTAAGAAGTTTATGAACAAAGGATTTGGGAGAGTCAGGATTATAAATCGGGGAGTGGGGTGGGAGGGCTGATGTTGTGAGGGTTCCAGGTTTAGGGGGGAGACACAGAGCATTCTACAGCCCAACACATGATGTCCTTTTTGAAAGAAAAACAGCAAGTCCCGGTGAAACTCAACAGGTCTGACAAAATCCGTGAAGAGAGAAACAGAGTCAATGTTTGAAAATATGACCTTTCATCGTTTGGAGCAGTCAGTTTGAACTGGAAACATTAACTCTGTTTTTCTCTCTCCACAGATGCTATCAGACCTGCTGAGTTGCTCCAGCACTTTCCTGTTTTAATACAAATCTTCAGCATCCGCAATGTTTTATCTTTACTGAAGTATTTAATTAAAGTGCTATTATTGCTAAGTGGGAAAATCGGCGACCAATTTGCATACCCCTCCCCCCGACCCCCACAGAAGCAGCAACGTGATAAATGTTGATATCTAAGTAGCGGGAAACAAACCTTTAATTGTGATATTGGCCCGGCAATAGTGAAGAGCATGTTTAGAAAGTGTTCACTCCTGGGGACGGGGGGTTTGGTCCAAATTCAGGGCATTGCCGAGTGATCTAAGTCTCCGTCTGCGGGTCAGTCTGGTCAGTGGATAAACAACAGAGAAACTCAGCGAGATCCCCCATGAAATGACGGAGTCGCGCAGTTTCAGCCGGAGAGAGATAGTAACAGGTGTTGCCCGAGCGCTCCGGGAGCCCAGTTATATCCGAATCAATTCACGATCTCACCTTTACTGAGCGAACAAATAGCACCCAGCCGCACCATAACGGGGTAGAGGGCCTGAGGTTTTACTGCGGGACAATACTCATCAATTTCTATCATTAATGACAAACATTTACTCTGACTTAATGAATCTTTCCAACCAGTCTCACATCTCCAATCCATTTCGGTTTAATGGGAAGTGTGCGTTTGTACTCTAGCTTTCGGGAATAATTCGCGTTGCCTGAATTAGAGCTACTCCGGATTAAGGGTGAAACATGCCTGTCCTCAAGGAAGAACTTTATTGCTGGAACAGCACAGCAGGTCAGGCAGCATCCAGGGAACAGGAGATTCGACGTTTCGGGCACAGGCCCTTCTGTGCCCGAAACGTCGAATCTCCTGTTCCCTGGATGCTGCCTGACCTGCTGTGCTGTTCCAGCAATAAAGTTTCAACTTTGATCTCCAGCATCTGCAGACCTCACTTTCTCCTCAAGGAAGACCAATCCAGCTTTAAGGGCAAGTTTGTGTTGGCTAACCTCAGCCTTAAGATACTATGAGAACGCAGCATGAAGTCTTGCTGTCATTCCCGGATTACTTAAAATAGCAAAAAAAGACTGAGACAACTAAACTACCAAGGTGGGAGATAGAAGGAAAGTTCACCGACAGAGAACAATTTATCCGCCACTAAGGGTGTCCTATTCCAAAACCAATTCAGGAAGATTCAATTTTCCGCTATTTTTTACCGACTTCGCAACAGCGGAAAAGACCAGAAATAGGGAGAGTTCCTAAACTCAGTTCTCACACTTTCTGATATTGAATAGAAATAATTGCATCTGTAACATAACCGCCATGTATATTCTGATGTACACAAATGAAGTCAGCAAGAGTTTATTTAATGTTATATTGAAGATAATGCTGGTAAGGAAGTATTCCTTTAAGTTAGGATTTATTCTGTTGTGTTTATATTCTCGAAATTTCTTAGATATTGTCTTTCCTCTAATTCAAAATATTCCAACCCTTAAAGTTTGATCACCCTTGAACAGATCCTGACTGTAAAGTGTTAAGAATAAAAATCACACGACAAGCCAGGACACCTGTCCGCGGATCCTTATCTCAGTTCCTGTAACTCAGGCTAGAGAGAATAAAGCAACTGAGTACAGTATTAGCAGTGGGGTTGTATGGGGGTGGCGGTGGGGAGGTGGGATTTGACATAAACCGCTAATTGGTCGGGAATGTACATTTAGCAATGGGAACGTCGGCGCAGCCAACTCCCCGGGTCATTTACTGATGGATATTATATTCATCTATGCGCAATACAGCAAACTGCAATTTGTAGCTAGTTTTAGATCCTGTGTACAGACACATTATCTATCGCATATACCATAATATTGGACTTATCCGTGACTGGGGGGGGGGGGGGAATAGTGGGAGGAGGGGAGGTTTTGGGGCTGGGGTGAATGACTGCTTCTGCAATTCTGGACTTAATATCATGTTATCAGCGAAATCGAAACGAAATGTTTAGAATGTATCAAATCTATGCAGTAATATGCAAGTACCTATGTATCGGACACATCAAATAGCAGCGAATATATCTCCCTATTTATACAACTGACTCTCAACAAATCTAATAAAGTTGAGTCAATCTATTAGTTCCCATTCCCACTCTCAATTACTTGGAATATTTTCAGTAAAATAAATATTTAACATTTTGGCAGGCAATTTGAGGGCTGGATAAAGACATATGTCGGTAATCGGAAAGTGGTAAATATGCGGATTCGGGGAGGAATTGGCATCTGGATAAATATTGTTTAATGAAACACTACTTCTGCCAGCCGTCTTGCTTAAACTGAGGGTTTTTTAATATTTAATTTGATGCTGTCATGATAGAAAACAATCGTAATTATCGTTGCTAAAAAGTGGTGGCTGTTAGCTTCAGGATATCACCAATAGCTCGGCTAAGCTGTACATTTTAGGTTTAATATTGAACAGAATGATGTTTGGGGGGGGGGGGAGGTGTTGAAGTGATTTTAAGGTCCCATTAACTTGGGCAAGTTTTCACTGCTGTTCGCTTAAAAAGTTGCTCAGCATGCAGGTGTCTTCATTTGGAGAAGACATTAGCCAATCAAACGCCAATGAATCTTGGTGTCATGTTGTGCAAAACTCTGCTTGCGTTACGTTTACCACCAAACGTTTTTCTCTCGGGAGCCGCCGGTCTGCTCTTGGCGTTTCCCCGCACAAATTGCTGCGCCATTTGACTCTGGCAAGAGATGAACCGTGGGAACGTTGGAAGACCCTTCGTGAAGGCGAATGTAATCGTTACTCTAAGGATAACGCCAGATCAGAGGCTTCGGGACTCCCATTAATTTCCACTGGTCATCCTTCTGTAAAAGCTAATGACACGATTGTCTCTATACCAATATTGATAAAGGATTAAATAATACAGGAATGTCACATTTTACCGGATCTGATCCCAATAATTCAGCTCCGAGCACTCACGTTCCAGGACATCAATTTAATCATTTTCCCCTCATTAGACAGAACTCCGGATCTAAACCATTGCATTTATTGAAAGTTAATTATATATTTATCCTTCATAAATATTACCGGATAACAACATCCATCTAGTATCTCCCACACGTACTTGCTGAGCCTGAGAATGACCATCTGTGTCACGCCGGGAGCAGGGCAAGGAATTCCCAGTTTCTTTGGACAGCTTGAGGTCCCGCTACATTCACAAGTCCGACTTTCCCCTTTTATTTGCCTCTTTTGCAAATCAACCCCTCTCTTTGCATAATCCGAAAATCAGTAATATAAGCTTTCTGCTTAGTTTGCTAATTAGACAATTTATTCAAAGGATATTGATTCTACTGTTTCCCTGCTGTTTGCGTCTCTTATTTGGACGTTAATTTCGGTCTTTTTATTTCTTATACACGTTTGTTTGATCAGTTTCAGTCTAATCCGTAAAAGAAATCGGTTTCAATATTAAATCAGGATGGCAATAATCAGGAAACGAAACGCAACTTCAGATCAACTGAGCTGAAGAGAGCTCAACCGCAAAAATACATTTTTTTTAAAAAATGGGGCATCGGCTGGAAAGTATACGGCAATATCTGGGAGACACAGCGGGTTGCAAACTATCTGGGATAGTTGTCTGGCGCCTGCTTGTCAACACCTGATTCGAGCTGGGAATCAGCATTTCAAACCTAGTTTCAGAGAGACAGAATCACAGGGAATGGACAACTGAGTCCAGCTGTCAGGAGAAGTGATTTCTCGGCCACGTGTGCTTTAAAACATGTACAAATGACTGCTGTGTTTGTTTTTGCTGGTAGGATTTCTTTTCCGTCCGGTATTTCTGCTCAACCTGAACCTGGGGCTGGTTTGTAAAGGCTTGCAGTGCGATGAAAGGTAGGGAGCTGGACTCATTGTACCGTGTGATTTACAACATTTACTCCGATGTGCACGTCCTCTGCGGATATTTAGAGTCGTGAGTCGCGGAGTTTCACAACACCCTCTGTCTCGTTTTGCACACCCATACCCTCCCCGGCAGGTGTCGGTTGGGGGCGCTGACACCAGTAACTGTTTTCGAACAAGGAAAAGCCTGGGTCACAGAAAACGAGAGAAGAGCCACTGCCTGCCTCACCAACAGAAACCACACCGAGAAACCGAGGAAGAAAAGTCCACGTTCCTTGAAACGTAACCGTGTTTTATTTGTAGTTTAAGGCAATAAAGACAGTTTTTTTTCTCTCTTTCGTTTCTCCTTCGTTTTATTACTTTAGGTTCAAACCAGATACGAGGCAGGATGTGAACAGTGAGGGTTAAATGGCGAGGGACTGACGCCAGGACAATGGTCAGTGTTTGACTGAAAGGTCGTCTCTTACACTCTCTTTTGGAGATGGGCACCGTTCTCCTTCCTCCCCACGCCTGGCTCCAGCGGGAACCTCAGACTGTTCGCGATATTGTTAAAACGAGCAAAATAATTGTAATAATCGGGTTGGATAGTCACACAGATACAGTAGAGCAGAAACCAGGGTGTGAGAATAATGAATACTGATTCTACCCAAAATCAGAGAAGCCACCTGTGTAATTCATCTAATAACAGATATAACCGAAATTAACTTATTGTAGTTATGCATTTTAACCAGTCTTAGCCCATCATACACTAATTATTAAATCCTAGTCCACAGTTGAGCGCAATGAGAATTCAACATCGAGATTTCGGTAGAATCAACGAGTAATGACAGACCTTCCTTTTATTTGAACGAATGATTATTTTTCCAAATGAATAATATAGTGCTTTCTTTCACACAATACCCTCCCATGTCTACATTTGAATTACTGTCCATCTCAAGTACAGATAATAGGTACAGAAAAGAGCAGCATCCAAATGTGTCACTGCATTAATGTGATGTTAACGGGTTGTTGAATGAAGAAATCCAGTTCTGGGGTATTATTGAAATTATTATTCATTCTACCCGTCACCGCTGGCTGGAGAATGGGGAAGGGTGGGTGGGTATTTTAGAGAAAGGTCAACTTAAGTCACCGCTCCCCAGTGAGTTCAGAGAGAGGCTATCTATTGTTTTGCTCCGAAATAATATCTATCCAACTCCTAGGATCATAGAGCCCCTACAACGCAGAAAGAAGCCATTCGGTCCATCAAGTCCACCCTCAGAAGAACATACCCCCCCCCCCCCCCCCCCCAGACCCACCACCCTGCTTTATTCCCATAACCCTTCATTTCCCATGGCTAACCTATCTAGTCTGCATAGCCCTGGACTCGATGGGGCAATTTCCAAGGCCAATTCACTCTAACCTGCACATCTTTGGTCTGTGGGAGCAAACCGGAGCATCCGGAGGAAACCCACACAGACCCGGGAAGAATGTGCAAACTCCAGACAGAGAGTTGCCCGAGGGTGGAATCGAACCCGGGTCCCTGGCGCAGTGAGGGGGATGGCAGGCTGGAAAGAGAGAAGATAGGATTTGAAGGGAGTGAAAGACAAGCGGCCGTTCGCAGCAATTTTGTAGCTTTTCAAGGTGGCAAGGAGCGTGGGCGAGGATTGGCGGATTAAAATCACAACCATTACTGCAACCTGTATTATACCGTGTGGAAAGGAGAGGGTCCGAGAGCAAAACACAATAAAATAGATAACCAGTGCGTGAAAATGAAAGAATTTAAGATGTGGATGAATTAAAAATAATATTAGATGGATTGCTAGAATGTAAGAAAAACTTAATTGGCGTTCTAACCAGCCACTTAAAACAAAAGTTAAAAAAGCGTGACATAGACACATGACGAAATCGATTAGTGTGAAATACAGAAGACACGTATTGGCTATTGAAGACACACGTGTTGCTGATGAGACTGAGATTAATTATGTATTGAGTAATGCAGAGATTGATGTATGTACGTGCACTGATTATAAACAGAAAACTACCAGAAATCTGAAATAAAAACATTTCGGAAAATGAGTGTTTCAACTATTTTCCGTTAGTATAAACATTGATAGCTCCTAATATATACAGACGTATATTGATCAACACAGACATTGACATAAACATAGCTACTCTGGACAGTTACAAAGACAGATGGAAATTCAAACACGTCACCAGTTAGAAACGGAGACATTTAGTTTAAAGACTGCAGAGCTGAACACTTTGAATCTCAGGGGTTTGTGGAGTGGGGCAAAGGGGGCTAGACGGCCTCACAGCACTGCAATGTGCACAACTGCCAGGAACAGAGAAAATTCATCTCCCGCTGCCTTTGATCAGCCAACTCTGACCCCGCCTGTAAATCAGTTGAATGACGGAGCAGGTGGATTTATTTTCAATTACGTGCCTGACCAGTAGCCCCTGGCTCTGGGCTGACGGCTGTTTGTCGGCTCGAATGAAGAGAGAGGATTCTGTCGCGTCTAACGCGATGGAGCTGGGACCGGAGCCGCTAACGTTTATGAGTCAGCTCGGAGTCGCTGCAATGCACAACACCGACTGACACCGAGAGTTAGCACTGGGCTTTGCCCCTGGCTCAGTTAAGCACAGAGACTAAACACCAGTTCAGGTCCCGCCTCGAACGAGTTTAGTCCGAGCAGCAAGTGTTGCTAATGCGGACAGATCACGTCCCAGTTTGTTCCTGAGTTGTCTGGAATTGCTCTAACCGCAGATGCAGCCGATAGCAGTGTTTATCAGTATAACTGGCATCCAAACGTGTACCTAGGCTTGGCGGCGCTGGACTCTAATCTCAGTTGTAATTGGAACAAGATTCCTCGCGATCCGTTATTGATTTCCTCTGTTTATTTTGTTGTCCTGAGTCTTTATGTGGCTGCTATTTTAATTCAAGAAAAGCCCAGGATCTAGTATCACTCAAATGATGGAATTCATCCCCATGAGAAAAATGGCCCCAAATCTCACGGATGATTGATACTTGAAAACAGGAATAAGTTTAGTGCAAGTATATTTTTGGGTGGGTGGTGTTAATATTAAATGTTTTCGATGTTGTAATGTACTGATTTCGAAGTTCACCGGATCACTTTCACTTCCTCCCCCAAACCCCAGGCCGGATTCGGTACATGCGAGCGGCCTTTCAGCTTAGTCCGTGTGAAGTAGATGGGGGTGGGGGTGGGGGGTGGGGTGGGGATGGTGTTCCCTGAGGAAGCTGACCCTGTGGAAGGGAACTCGATGGGAACTCCCGCGAAGTGACTTACCGCTTGCATGTACTCTCGTGGAACTCCTCCGGGCTGTTCTGCTGAATTGAAGGCGCTACCTAAATGCAAGTGGTTGTTGGTCAGCGTTCAATCCTCAGTCAATTGAAAACATGAGTGGGAAGGCCCATGGTCATCGCTTATCCTGTGTTTGGCGTTGGATGCGGTTTCACAAGTTCCTGAAACATAGTGTTTTAACGATTCCATTGAAATCAAATAACCCGGTCACCGTTTAAACTGCTCACAATTTGGGTTATAATCTTCCAACAGCCAAACCTGTAAGGGATAAAACTCTTGCAACAGATTAATCTAAGGTCATGATGCTCATAGGAACAGAGGGAGGCCATTCAGCCCCTCAGATCATGACTAATTTGAATCTTAACATCATCCACTGCCCGTTACTCTTTAACACTCTAATCGCCTGAACCTAAACTCATTTATTAGTTTAATGATTTTTTTTTAGCGGATTCCCAGCTTGAACAAGTTTGAGTTCTGGGCCGTGCGGGGTAAATCCGTTACCAAATTCACCAAAAAAAGCAAAGCCTTTTAGTAAATGTTGGATTGATGTAAAGTTTAGTATCAATCCTTATTCCAGCCGCAAACGGGAGGGAACTGGGAAACCCCAGGAGCTTCCTACAAACTTGGCCATTTGATTTGCTCCTTCCCGAATCCCAGCAAAACCCGTTCACAGCTTCAGGCAGGTTGACATTGGCCAAGCGTCCTAGTCTCCCACAGATCGGCCTGGCCTCAGCACAATCTCTGCGCCTCGGAACTGAATTTCAAACCTTCTACCCGCGAGGTAAGACAAATGGAAACATTAAATCAATATTTGACGAAATTATTGAATATGGTTCTGAACTCTGGAGTTTAAAAAAAAATCAACGTTTACACAACCTGATATAAGGCGAACGTTTTCCTGTGAGAAAGGACGTGTGGAAACACCCCTGCACCGTCAACCCAGCGCCAACCTGATTCTGGCGAAGGAGCTGAGCGGAGACAAGGTTTTCACCCGCAGAGTGAGCAGAGGAAAGATTCACCAAGTTCAGTTTAGGGGTGCGTTCAGGGGTCGGTGAGTGTTCCGTCCACCTGCTACACAGAACCCGTCTCCTCGAACCTGGACCAATCTGGGTGAAAACGCAAACTCTGACGTTTAAAGTTAACTTCCAGACAACTTTTAGAAACGTAGGGGTTTTTGTTTTGTAAACAATCCAACTGATACAGTGAGTGAATATGATTTAACGCTTAAGCTAACTAGATCCACAAATACTGTCAACGATTCTCATTTTGCTACTATGCTGGTAAAGATATGTCCTCTCTCCGGCAATCCATGATACAAATATTACAGTGTCTTTCGTATCCAGACAAAAAAAAATTCTAACTTAATTCGTATTACAGCAGATTGAGACACAGCAGATTTTTGCTTTAGGTGATATGGTGATGGTGAACTGAAAACAATGAATGCTGGAGAGTCACAGTGGGTTAGGTAGCATCCATGGAGAGAGAAAAAGCTAACCTTTCGGGTCTAGATGACTCTTAATCAGAGCTGACATGAAGTGTGGTTGTGATGTGGAAGTGCTGGGGTTAGACTGGGGTGGACAGGTGTGGAGAGGACATATTCAATGGCGAACGGAACCAATACCATTGGCTTTTTAGGCTGCTGTTCCTCCTGCTTATTCACAATTGCACTCCCCATCAAAATCCCCAACTCAAACACACTTCATTATCAGAACAATCATCATAGAATCATACAGTACAGAAGATGCCCTTCGGTCCATCAACTCTGTACCTTCATAAATATGCTGCTCCTACACTCGTTCCACTTTCCCGCACCAGGCCCACAGCCTTGAATGTTGCTTTTTCTCAACACCAGTCCTCCAGCACAAATTTCCCAGGCCAGAGATTCCAACAGGAACTTCCTGCACAGAAATCAGAACACCAACATCCCTGTGCTAACTTCTATTCAAATCTCCAAACACTATCTAGTCTTCACAGTAGTAAACAACAGTACCATTACAAATAAATTAATAATTAAGGGACGGTTGGGTAGAAAATAAACAGCTATCACCATACACAAAAAAAAACTAGGGAAACTCATGGGGCTAAAGGTGAACAAGTCATCTGGACCTGATGCCTTGTATCCTAGGATGATAAAAGAAGTGGCTGCAGCGATCGTTGATGGGCAGCACAGTGGTACAGTGGTTAGCACTGCTGCCTCGCAGCGCCAGAGACCCAGGTTCAATTCCCGCATCAGGCAACTGTCTGCGTGGAGTTTGCACATTTTCCCCGTGTCAGCGTGGGTTTCCTCCCACAGTCCAAAAATGTGCAGGTTAGGTGAATTGGCCATGCTAAATTGCTTGTAGTGTTAGGTGAAGGAGTAAATGTAGGTGAACGGGTCTGGGTGGGTTGCTCTTTGGAGGGTCAGTGTGGACTTGTTGGGCCAAAGGACCTGTTTCCACAATGTAAGTAATTTAATCATAGAAATTTTCCAATAACCTTTAGATTCCCAGAAGATATCAAGAACTTTTTGCAAAATTTGTGAAGATTTGTAGCTCAGGTTGAGGGTTAGGGTGTAGCTTTGCTCGCTGAGCTGTAGGTTTGATATCCAGACGTTTCATTACCTGTCTAGGTAACATCATCAGTGGCGACCGAAGGTGTTGTCTCCTGCTTTCTAATTATATGTTTCTCCTGGATGGGGTTCCTGGGGTTTGTGGTGATGTCATTTCCTGTTCATTTTCTGAGGGGTTGATAGATAGTATCTAGATCTATGTGTTTGTTTATGGCGTTGTGGTTGGAGTGCCAGGCCTCTAGGAATTCTCTGACATGTCTTTGCTTAGCCTGTCCCAGGATAGATGTGTTGTCCCAGTCGAATTAGTGTTTTTTTTCATCCATGTGTAGGGCTACGAGGGAGAGAGGGTCGTGTCTTTTTGTGGCTAACTGGTATTAGTGTATCCTGGCGGCTAACTTTCTTCCTGTTTGTCCCACGTAGTGTTTGTGGCAGTCCTTGCATGGAATTTTGTAGATGACATTGGTTTTGTCCATGGGATGTACTGGGTCTTTTAAGTTTGTTAGTTTTTGTTTGAGAGTGTTGGGTTTGTGTGCTACTAGGATTCCGAGGGGTCTTAGTAGTCTGGCTGTCTTTTCTGAAACTTCTTTGATGTATGGTAAGGTGGTTAGGGTTTTTGTATTCGAGAAGAACGGATACTCAAAAAATACAGTCCGCAGATTCCTCAAGAATAAACCACGACAAGCAGACCAAACACAGCCAGAAACCTTAACCACCTTACCATACATCAAAGAAGTTTCAGAAATGACAGCCAGACTACTAAGACCCCTCGGAATCCTAGTAGCACACAAACCCAACACTCTCAAACAAAAACTTACAAACTTAAAAGACCCAGTACATCCCATGGACAAAACCAACGTCATCTACAAAGTTCCATGCAAGGACTGCCACAAACACTATGTAGGACAAACAGGAAGAAAGTTAGCCACCAGGATACACGAACACCAGCTAGCCACAAAAAGACACGACCCTCTCTCCCTCGTAGCCCTACACATGGATGAAAAAAAACACCAATTCGACTGGGACAACACATCTATCCTGGGACAGGCTAAGCAAAGACATGTCAGAGAATTCCTAGAGGCCTGGCACTCCAACCACAACGCCATAAACAAACACATAGATCTAGATACCATCTATCAACCCCTCAGAAAACGAACAGGAAATGACATCACCACAAACCCCAGGAACCCCATCCAGGACAAACATATAAATAGAAAGCAGGAGACAACAGCTTCGCTTCACTTGGAGGTCGCCACTGATGATGTTACCTAGCCAGATAATGAAACGTCTGGATATCAAACCTACAGCTCAGTGAGCAAAGCTACACCCTATATCAAGAACTGCCCAATTTATCACTTTTATTAGAAAAGGGAATATGTGAATAGATTACTATAGGGCACTTAACATCTGTCATTAGAAAATGTTTGAGTTTATTTTCAAGGATATAATAACAGAGCACTTACTGTGGCACAGTGGCTCAGTGGTTAGTACTGCAGCCTCACAGCGCCAGGGACACAGGCTTGATTCCAGCCTTGAGTGACTTTCTGTGTGGATTTTGCACAGTCTCCCCGTGTCTGCGTGGGTTTCATATGGGTGCTCTGGTTTACTCTCACAGTTCAAAGATATGCAGGTAAGGTGAATTGGCCATGTTAAATTGCCCGTAGTGTTCAGGGATATGTCTGGGTGGGATATTCTTTGGGGGTTCAGTGAGGATTTGTTGGGCCAAATGGCCTGTTTTCACACTGTAGGGATTCTATGAAATACATATTATAATCATGAAATACATATTATATGGCTTCATGCTTGACACATTTATTTGTAAAGGGAAAGTGGTAGATCTAATATATTTAGATTTCCAAAAAGTGTTTCATAAGGCACCACACTTAATATTACTTAATAAAGGCTACTTAGTTAAATAAGTGTCCATGGTGCTGGTAGTGGGTTATTAGTATAGATAAATGATTGGCTAATTATAAGAAGGCTGTGACTTGGGATAAGGGGCAGTAGGGGCATTTTCAGCATGGCAACTGTAACTAGTGGATTGCCACAGGTACAATACTGAAGGTACAATTATTTACAATATATAAATGACTTGAATGATGGAAGTGAATATACTATTGCTGAGTTTGTGGATGACTGCAGAGGTTGTGAAGTATTTGGAAGTGCTTGGTAAAATAAGGTTGAGTCAGCATGGCTCTGTCAAGGGGAAGTCATGCCAGACAAATCTGGTAGAATTCTTTTAGGAGCTAATGAGCAAGTTGGATAAAGAAGAGCCAGTGGGTGTGATCTATTTGGATTTCCAAAAGGCCTTTGATAAGATGTTGCACAGGAGGCTGCTAAAGAAGCGAAGAGCCTGCGATGTTAGGATCAAGACATGGATAGAGGATTAAGTGAGGACTGCCGATGCTGGAGATCAGAGCTGAAAATGTGTTGCTGGAAAAGCGCAGCAGGTCAGGCAGCATCCAAGGAACAGGAGAATCGACGTTTCGGGCATAAGCCCTTCTTCAGGAATGAGGAAAGTGTGCCAAGCAGGCTAAGATAAAAGGCATGATTTGGAGATGCCGGTGTTGGACTGGGGTGTACAAAGTTAAAAATCACACAACACCAGGCTACAGTCCAACAGGTTTAATTGGAAGCACACCAACCTGATGAAGGAGCATCACTCCGAAAGCTAGTGTGCTTCCAATTAAACCTGCTGGACCACAACCCGGTGTTGTGTGATTTCTAACTAAGATAAAAGGTAGGGAGGAGGGACTTGGGGGAGGGGGCGTTGGAAATGTGATAGGTGGAAGGAAGTCAAGGTGAGGGTGATAGGCCGGAGTGGGGTGGGGGCGGAGAGGTCAGGAAGAAAATTGCAGGTTAGGAAGGCGGTGCTGAGTTCGAGGGATTTGACTGAGACAAGGTGGGGGGAGGGGAAATGAGGAAACTGGAGAAATCTGAGTTCATATCTTGTGGTTGGAGGATTCCTAGGCGGAAGATGAGGTGCTCTTCCTCCAACCGTCGTGTTGCTATGGTCTGGCAATGGAGGAGTCCAAGGACCTGCATGTCCTTGGTGGAGTGGGAGGGGGAGTTGAAGTGTTGAGCCACGAGATGGTTGGGTTGGTTGGTCCGGGTGTCCCAGAGGTGTTCTCTGAAACGTTCCGCAAGGAGGTGGCCTGTCTCCCCAATATAGAGGAGGCCACATCGGGTGCAGCGGATGCAATAGATGATGTGTGTGGAGGTGCAGGTGAATTTGTGATGGATATGGAAGTATCCCTTGGGGCCTTGGAGGGAAGTAAGGGGGGAGGCGTGGGCGCAAGTTTTGCATTTCTTGCGGTTGCAGGGGAAGGTGCTGGGAATGGAGGTTGGGTTGGTGGTGGGTATGGACCTGACGAGGGAGTCACGGAGGGAGTGGTCTTTTTGGAATGCTGATAGGGGAGGGGAGGGAAATATATCCCTGGTGGTGGGGTCCGTTTGGAGGTGGCGGAAATGACGGTGGATGATACGTTGTACATGGAGGTTGGTGGGGTGGTAGGTGAGGACCAGTGGAGTTCTGTCCTGGTGGTGGTTGGAGGGGCGGAGCTCAAGGGCGGAGGAGCAGGAAGTGGAGGAGATGCAGTGGAGGGCATCGTCGACCACGTCTGGGGGGAAATTGCGTTCTTTGAAGAAGGAGGCCATCTGGGTTGTATGGTTTTGGAACTGGTCCTCCTGGGAGCAGATGCGGCGGAGACGAAGGAATTGGGAATATGGGATGGCGTTTTTACAGGGGGCATGGTGGGAGGAGGTGTAGTTTAGGTAGCTGTGGGAGTCGGTCGGTTTATAGTAAATGTCCGTGTTGATTCGGTCGCCCGAGATAGAAATGGAATGGTCTAGGAAGGGGAGGGAGGAGTCTGAGACGGTCCAGGTGAATTTGAGGTCGGGGTGGAAGGTGTTGGTAAAGTGGATGAACTGTTCAACCTCCTTGTGGGAGCACGAGGCAGCGCCGATACAGTCATCGATGTAGCGGAGGAAAAGGTGGGGGGGGGTGGTGCAAGTTTAGCTGTGGGAGATGGACTGTTCCACATATCCTATTAAGAGGCAGGCAAAGCTGGGGCCCATGCGGGTGCCCATGGCTACTCCTTTGGTTTGGAGGAAGTGGGAGGATTGGAAAGAGAAGTTGTTCAGGGTGAGGACCAGTTTAGTCAGTCGAAGGAGTGTGTCAGTGGAAGGGTACTGGTTGGTACGGCGGGAAAGGAAGAAGCAGAGGGCTTTGAGTCCTTCGTGATGGGGGATGGAGGTGTCTAGGGACTGGATGTCCATGGTGAAGATAAGGCGTTGGGGACCGGGGAAGTGTAAATCATGGAGGAGGTGGAGGGTGTGGGTGGTGTCCCGAACGTAGGTGGGGAGCTCTTTGACTAAGGGGCACAGGACCGTGTCGAGGTATGCAGAGATGAGTTCGGTGGGGCAGGAGCAGGCTGAGACAATGGGTCGGCCGGGGCAGTCAGGTTTGTGGATTTTGGACAGTAGGTAGAAACGGGCGGTGCGGGGTTGTGGGACTATGAGGTTGGAGGCGGTGGATGGGAGATCCCCTGAGGTGATGAGGTTATGGATGGTCTGGGAGATGATGGTTTGGTGGTGGGAGGTGGGGTCATGGTCAAGGGGGCAGTAGGAGGAGGTGTCCGCGAGCTGGCGTTTAGCCTCAGCGGTGTAAAGGTCGGTGCGCCAAACCCCTGATAGATGGATAGAGGATTGGCTGACTGGCAGAAGGCAGAGAGTAGGGATAAGGGTGTCTTTTCAGGATGGCAGCTGATGACTAGTTTAGTTCCACAGGGGTCAGTGGTGAGACCACAGTTAATCACGTTATATATTAACGATCTGGATGAAGGAACTGAGGCATTGTTGCTAAGTTTGCAGATGACACAAAGAAAGGTGGAGGCACAAGTAATGTTGAGAAAGTGGGAGGCTGCAGAAGGACTTCAATCTGTGAGGAGAATGGGCAAATAAGTGGTAGATGGAATGCAATGTGGGAAAGTGTGAGGTGATACATTTCAGTAGGAAGAATAGAGGCACGGATTATTTTCTAAATAGGGAAAGGTTTTGGAAGTCTCAAATGCAGTAGTGGCTTGGGAGTCCTAGTTCAACATTCTCAAGGTTAACAAGTAGGTTTAGAGAAGGAGTATACAAGTTCAGCAGACACTAGGAAAGACAAATGGATTGTTGGAATTTATTTCAAAGTGAATGGAGTATAAAAATAGAAATTCCAGATAAAGGCATCCAGTGCATTAGTTATAACACACTGGAATATGAAAAGAGTTTTGGTCCTTTCTATATTAGAAAGTTATACTGGCATTGGATGCAGTCCGGAGAATGTTCTCTAGGTTGATTCCAGATATGAAAGGATTGCTTTATGTGGTGAGGTTGATTAGTCTGGATTTATAATTAACAGAATTTCAAAGAATGAGTTGAACCATATTGAAGTTTACAAGATTTTTAGAGGACTTGACAGGATAGATGCAAAGAAGTTCTTTCCCATTTTTGGATAGTTCGTGACCTGAGGATCTCAGAATAAGGTGTTGTCCAGATAGGATAGAGCTGAGGAGGAATTTATTTCTGTCAGAGTAATGAACTTGTGGAATTATTGATCACAGAGGACTGTAGAGCTTGGGTTGTTAAATAAATTCAAAGCTGAGATAGATTTTTGGGCTTATGCCTGAAACATCAATTCTCCTACTCCTTGGATATTGACTGACATGTGCTTTTCTAGCACCACACGCTTGAACCTGATCTCCAGCATCTGCAGTCCTCACTGTCTCCTAGATTTTTAATCAGTAAGGGAATGAAGGATTATAAGGAAACAGCACAAAAGTGGAGTTGAGGACTATCAGATCAGTCATGATTTTACTGAGTCGCAGAGCAGACCTGATTGGCTGAATAGCTTACTTCTGCTCTTACATTTTATTGTTTTATAATCACAGAAGTTCCAATACCTTCCAGAAAATGTTTACTTTCAAAATATATTCCAACACAAACCATTGTGTGCAATATTGCAAATTTCTCTTAAAAACCCATGATTTGGAGGTTCCAGTGTTGGACTGGGGTGGACAAAGTTAAAAATCACACAACACCAGCTTATCGTCCAACAGTTTTATTTGGAATCACTAGCTTTCGGAGTGCTGCTTCTTCATCGGGTGGTTGTGGAGCAGATCATAAGACACAGAATTTATAGCAACAGGATTGCAGTATCATGGAATATAATATTAAACAAATTTAACTTCAGTCTTTCATCTTTTGGAATGATCATGTTAGGTCAGTTTCTTCATATTTAAATCCCAGAACTTTTTTAAAAAGTTATATTCTCAAGATAGCTTTAAGAATAGGTGCCACCTCAGCTCAGACAATGCATTGAAGGTGTGAGGTTAAAAAGCCCAGAATGACTTATTTGCTTCTATTGGTAAAACTGTTGTATCTGTAATCAGAGCTGTTTGGATTCATAGGGCTTGAACTCAGAGTGTTTATCATTCTTGCTTTTAATATCAGCACCAATTCAATACTGGATTTAAAAAGCTATGTTTTCCAGACCAACATGTTGGTTAATAAGATAGATGGTGGTGATTCCATTGCATTACTCAAGGGAGGACAAAGAATTCCACCATACTCCTCACCTAGACAATAGGCTTGTGGAATGTGTGTAGCATTTCCCTACATGGAACCACTTATTGAACTTCAAAGTGTAATGAATTGTCTAAAGTATTTGACTCCTTATAAAATCTAATGCAATCACAGTGTAATATACTTTTTACAATGAGCTTCATTTTTGACATCAGATCATAAATAACAAAGGACAGCATAGTGTTAGCCAGGACTTTCTCAAGAACTTAGCACGAATGGAATGTGCTGTTCTACATCTAATCTATGTTTTAAATGCAGCAGTGCCATTTTTAAAATTTGAATGCACTTTAAAATGATCAGATTATCAGAACATCATTGTGATGTTATATTTTTAACAAAGTGACAGGACAGATTAAATTCATTGGTGAAATTCAGGTACAGTGAAATTATTATACATTCTGGGCCTACCAATTTCAAAGGTGGTAGTTGATATGGTCCTAATCAATAAAACAATGACTGTAAATGACTATATTCGACATGTCCTTTATGCAAATAATAAGGATATGTAATCCCAGTGTGCAGAAAATGAATACACAATGGGCAAGATGAAGTGTGCTGGGTTAAAAATGGAAATGTGAAACTGAAATTCCATTGAGAATAAAGCTAATGAGATAGCCTTGGTAGATAAGGTTAAGGATAATCCAAAGAGATTCTACAAGTACATTAAGAGCAAACGAGCAACTAGAGAGAGAGATTAAGACCCCCTAAAAGATCAAATAAGTCATCTTTGTGTTGAACCTCAGGAGATGGGAGAGATATTAAATGAATATTTCACATCGGTTTTTGCTGTGGAGAGAGAAATAGAGGCTAGGACCTCAGGGAAATAAATATTGACGTTTTGAAAACAGGTCACATCACAAAAGAGGAAGTGCTGGAGGCCTTAGAAAACATAAAGGTGGATAAATCTCTGGGATCCAATTAACTGTATCTCAGGACATTAAGGGAAGTGAGGGAGGAAATTGCGGGGCCCCTAGCAGAAATATTTATATCGCTATAACCATGGGTGAGGTATGGAGGATTGGAGAGTGGCTAATGTTGTGCCTTTATTTAGGGAAAATTCTAAAGAGAAGCCTTGGAACTATAGACCTGGCAGTCTGACATCAATGGTGCGTAGGTTTATTGGAAGTGATTCTGAGAGATGGGATTTACATGCACTTGGAGAGAAAAAAAATTGATTCGGGATAGTCAGCATGGTTTGTGTCAGGGAAAATGTGTCTCACAAACTGGATTGAGTTTTTTAAGGAAGTAACCAAAAGATTGATGAGGGCAGAGTAGTAGATGTTGTTTTAGTAAAGTTAGATCACATGGGTGAGCTTGCCAATTGTATACAAAATTGGCTTGATGGTAGGAGACAGAGAGTGGTGATGGAGGTTTGTATTTGGACTGGAGGCCTGTGACCAGCAATGTTCCACAGGGATCAATACTGGGTCCACCTTTGTTTGTCATTTGTATAAATGATTTGGATGAGAATACAGGAGGCATGGTTAGAAAGTTTGTGAATGACGCTAGAATTGGTGGAATCGTGGACAGTGAAGAAGGTTATCTAAGATTTCAAACAGATCTTGATAATTGGGTCAATGGGCTAAGGAGTGGCAGATTGTGAGGTATTGCATTTTGGACTTGTATAATTAATGGTAGGGTCCTGGCTAATGTTGTAGAACAGGGAGACCCAGGGGTTCAGGTACATATTCATTGAAATTTGCATCACAGGTAGACAGGGTGGTTAAGAAGGGTGGTTAGCACCCTTGCCTTCATTGCTCAGATCTTTGAGTATAGGATTTGGGACATCATGTTGAGATTGTACAGGATATTGGTGAGGCTTCTTCTGGAGTACTGTGTACAGTTCTGGTCACCCTGTTATAGGAAGGACATGATTAAAATGGAGAGGCTTCAAAAAAGATTTACCAGGATGTTGTTGGAAATGGGGGGTTTGAGTTTTCAAACTAGTCTGGGACTTTGTTTTCACTGGAGTTTAGAGATTTATAAAAGCATGAGGGCATAGATAAGATGAATGGCAAAAGGTGGGGGAGTTCAAAACTGGGGGGGGGGGGGGGGTACTTTTTAAGGTGAGAAGAGAAAGATTTAAAAATGATGAGGAGCAACCTTTTTACATAGAGAGTGATTAGTGTGTGGAATGAACTGCCAGTGGAAGTGATGGATGCAGGTACAGTTTAAAAGGCATTTGAATAAGTACATGAATAAGAGGGTTTTGAAAGGAAATGGGCTAAATGCAGGCAGGTGGGACTCGTTTAGTTTGGAAACATGGTCAGTGTGGACTAGTTGAACTAAAGGGTCTGTTTCCATACTGTATGACTTTACAACTCCAATGCATGTGATCTCATTGGGAAATAATTAGTTTCAGAGGATGGATGCGTAATCATCTTTGGTAGAGGAGGTTTACCTGTAACCTCACTTCGTATAATCTTGCCATATACATAGGGAGCATGTAGAGTTCTGCAAAGTACAGCGAGGAAATGTACAAACCAATACAAAGGGCTTATTCATTTCCTGGAAATAGAACATGTGCAATCTCATTACATACAAGGTGGCTTCAACACTGCATCAGTTCTCAAGTTCCCATGTCACTAATTGATTGTAAGGAGCTTCACTGTTAGGAATATTTCACAAGCGACTTTTCAGTCTGCAGGGGAATTAATTGTATCATTGACTGGCTCCAATCTACTTCCATCACCCTGTCATGCACTCAGGTTGTGATCAAGGGTCAGCCTTAATGATCCTATTTGAGGGTCATCTAATATCTTGATTATACCAATGCTGTCCTGACTAGCCCTTCCACCTTTCATGCTCTGTAACTAACAGCTCATCAAAAATCTGCAATCTATATTTTGACTCATACAAGAACCCAGATACCCTCACCTTTTACTTGTGGACATAATTTTGTTTCCAGTACAGTAACATATCAACTTTAAAATGCTAAAGTTTGTATTCAGATCCTTTCAAGACTGTGTCCTTTCCAATCTCTGTAGACGCCTCCAGCCTAGTACTGCACTCTCCCAATTTTGATTTATTGTGCATTTTCTAATTTAACTGCAATATTAGGAGTTGTGCCCAAGATCCAGAAATGACCTATCCCTTCCCTCCTGTAAGAGGTGCCTGAAAATCTACCTCTTTAACCATTCTTGTCCTAATATCTCCGAATGGGGTTGAGCATTAAATTTTGTTTGATAACACTCCTATGAAAACCCTTGGGACATTTTACTTGATTAAATATGCTATATTAATGCAGTTTGTTGTTGTAAGGCAGCATGCAGGTCAGTATTTGCCTTATGTGGATGAGGCCACTAGTGAGAATCCCACAGTTACTGGCTGACCCCAAGAATGAAAAATTAAACCCCACAGAAAAAATCTTATAAGGAAGTTTAGGTAAATTATTTCCAATCACACTGCCTCACTACTGGCATACAAAGTTATAACCTGGAAAAACCTTTCTTCTGAAGATGCAGAATTTTTAGTATAAATCGTAATGGTGTCAGTGACCCTGGACCCCTGACTCTTTACAATAATGCAACTAATCATCTGGCTCCACTTATTTCTACACATAATGAGCTAGTTATGTTGGTGCTTTGATATTATTGTCTCATGATATTAATAAGAAAATTCAAAAGAATCAAGAACAGACTTAATAAGTTTTTGAAGTCATGGTTTAGATGACATTTCTCAAGATGGCATAAACAGAAAATTCCTTTTCACAATGCAGTGAGAACAAGGCTCCATGCTAAATGAAATAAGCATGTTAAGGGAAATGTCCATATTAAGGGAAATGTCCATGTGTTTTAAGGACATTTTGTACTTCAGATTACAAATGATACATTTGATACATTGTCAGAGAGGGATGTTATTGTAAAATATAGGGTAGGCTCTAAAGTTCTGATGGAAAAGGGTGAGATTCAGAATTTATGTGTTCATGTGAGGAAATGGAGATGTCCCTTATGAGAGGTATCCTCAATCAATAAAGCGAATCCTATTCATGAGGGAGGTCTTTTCATTATCAGAAGAATAACAACCATCCTGTTTATTCAAATAAGCTCATTTACCAGATGGAAATTATCCTTTGGGTGGCATTTCAGATATTAGAGATGATCTTATTAAATGAGGAAATCTCATTTACCAGAGAATATCTTATTGAAGTAAAAGGATGTGGAGGCGTCACATTGACTACTGAGAATTGTATTCATTACAATACAGTTCATTGACTAATGTACCAAGTGAATATCTCATTCTGCCATGGTCTACAACTAGAACAGGAATTCCAAAATGTAAGATAACAAAATGTACATAAGGAAAAAATGGTTTAACTTATTGAAGTTGAATTTAGAATATTTTATATATAATTATAAATGCAAATTCCTTTGGAGGAATTTTCAAATTCAATATCTTTTTATGGTTGATCAATCATGAAATACCATTCACATACTATTAAAATAGTTTAATTAATATCTATATGCCATCAACATGCAATTAATTTCATTAATTAGAACATCAGTATACTAGTCAGCTGATATCAGTACATAGTCAATAAACTATACCATCACATAACACATTTTTGTGTTATAACCCAGAATTCAAAATAACACATTTTTCAAAATGCTCCTCAATCAAATTTGATTAGGACACATCTGTACACTTGCAAACATTTTACATTTCCTATAATTCCTGCAATTATTAGATAAAAGTTTATTTTTCAAACACAAATTATTGTCCTGATGAATGCTTCTGATTAAAAATCAGACTTTGTGTGCCTGACTAATGGATGGTTAAAGCTGAAATTGTTGGCCCTACATAAGAAAAGATTAGGAGAGTTGATGTTTTGAGCACAAGCCCTTCATCAGGAAGGGCTTGTGCCCAAAAGGTTAACTCTCCTGTTCTTCAGATGCTGCCTGACCTGCTGTGCTTATCCAGCACCACACTTTTTTACTCTGATCTCCAACATCTGCAGTCCTCACTTTCTCCTTAAGAAAAAATTAGAAATATACATCCAGTGATTTGAGTTTTATCCCTGACCAATCTCCAGTGACTGAGATCTTCAGGCCTAACTGAGATCTTCACAAATCACTGAAATTATATCCAATGTCTGGAATCCATTTTATGAAGGTTACAAAACATATCTGATGTCCCTTTATTAAATATGATCCTCTCTTGTGATTTGAGGTCCTCTTTCATTAATTATTTCCAGTCCATGAACCCAGCTGATGGATGACAGCTCATGTACTGAGTAGGTGCCCACATATCAATGAGCTACAATATAATGAGAAAGATTCTGTTTAATGAATGAAATACTCTCTGGCAAATGTGATTTTCTCTGGTTAATTAGATATCTAATATCTGATATCCCAGCTTTTGGATGAGACGAGCACAAATTTCATCACCCAGAGACTGGAGACCCTGTGGAATTCTCAGTCAGTGGTTGAGGCCAAAATGTTGAATATTTTCAGGAAGGAGTTAGAAGCACTTATTAGGGCTAAAGGGATCAAACAGTCTGGGTAGAAAACAGAAACTGGGTACTTAGCTGGATGGATCAGTCATGATCATATTGTATGGCAAGTTTGCTCAAAGGGCTGAAAGCCTACTCCTGTCCATTTTTCTATGTTTCTAGTTCTCATGTGGTATACAAGTTCATTTTTAATAAACAGGATGCATTCCATACCTCTCTGACCCAGGAACCCTGGTATAAAGTTGGATGTAATGAGTGAGATTCTGTCCTGCAAATGGTTTGCCCACTTATAAATGTGCTCTTCTCTCATGCCTGATATATTCTCCACTTTTCCCTCTAGTGACATTTTCCCATTAATGTATTCTCCCTGGGTGTGCTGTAGTGAATGGAGCCCCATTGGTGAAGGAGTCCTTTTCTGGTTCAGAGCGTTCCAAATAAATTAGATCTGAGTATTGCTGAAAAAGGAAACATGCTGCCTTTTTTTTATCTTGCACTCATCAGAAGAGACAAAAGAATGTCCATCAGGTAACTAGTCCCTGTTGTGTGATTTTTAACTTTGTCCAGCCCAGTCCAACACTGGTGCCTCCACATCTTGACTAATCAAAGATAACTTGCCAACCAGTCAGCACCGTTTCTTATTTGGATAAATTGTTGCTCATTTTGGATATTTGGCATTCTTAATCTGATGAGTGCAAGTCAAATAAAGCTTGAACAAGGTGTCTCCTTCCAGCAAATCAATTAAATTAGTTCTCGACCACTTCGTGGGGAACAGAATAAAACTTTGGCATTGTCACATTTAAAACAAAATTCCATTAGTTGCATTTTTAAAAATTGAAATAGATTGGCGCCTTCTCCAAGATTTAAGACACAAGTAAGTCACCTTCAATTATTTTCAACGTGTATTTAATTATAACAATACCGTTCAATGTTTCCCTGAAGAATCGCCGTTGGTTTTCCCACTGCCCACATATTATCCTGGTTTGAGCTCCAGTCCCCGATACAGTCTAAATAAGTGCTAAGTCGATGCCCCGAATTTAAAACGTTCTCCCACCCGTGAAATGTAGCAAGGTGCTCGACACAATTCGCGCTGTGATGGGATTGAAACCAAAACAAAAAGTGCTTGAGAAACTCAGCAGGTCCGGCAACCTCTGTGCAGAAAGAAAAACAGAGTTAATGTTTCCAGGCCAGCTTCTTCAGAACTTCCGAGCAATTTCTGTTTCTGTGTCAGATTTCCAGCATCCACGGTTCTTTGTTTTATATCATAGTGATGGAATTAATCGGTAAAAAGTGCAATTTGTAATGTTCCCATTTTCTGCACATTGTCTTTTTGGATAATTTAATTGGGGAGCTCCAGTTGCATTTAACAAAATTAAAATAATACGAGTGCTGGAGGTCTGCAAGGAAGAGTTGAGAGGGCGCCAGTCACATCCTGAAGAACTTGAACCCGCCAGCTCCTTGTTCAAAGTGAGAATGTTCTGCCTCATTTTAGTGGTTATTCATATTCAAGATTTTAATTTAAAGCTGAACGAGGAAACATGCAATCGCAGTAACCTCGTGGACTAGTGGATCACAAATAGGAATTGAAATGAATATTCCATAGTACAGTCAGAGAAATAGAATAAACAGTGAAATGTGCCGAGATCGACGCCTATTCATTATAAACAGGGTGCCTCGGGGTTTTACTTTACAAATTGTCCAGTTGGTTTTTGTTTTGCAAATTATTTAATTCACGTTGGAAAACACTCACGAGGGAAACGCAAAATTTCTGACATGAACCCAGATCGAAAATCACTCGATTTCCGTTTGAGCCATGCTTGAAACAGGGACAGCAATATCTCTCATTCTAGATCAGGACAAACTGGTCAAACATTCGATTCTGTTGCCGGAGACGAGGAGCAGCAGCGCCTTTACAAACCGGGAATAGATTTATTTTGCCTCAATTTCTGCGGATAATAAGATAACTTTCAAACACGTTTCACCTATTGACCGCAACAGCTCATGAGTGTCGGGGGTGGGGAGGGGGTAGGGAAATAAAGGTGATGCGGGAGAACAACCAAATGGAATACTCTCCACACTGCACCGTTCTCTCTTTTTAAAAATTAAATGCCATCTCATTGTCTGACTTTGGGAATCGGATACTGGGTGTAAATCAAGTTGCATTTCTTTTTTATCGCAAACACGGATTGAGGTAATGATCCCTTCGATCAGTTCTCGGAGACTTCAGGAAGAGAATAAACTCCCCCCCCCCCCCCCCCCCAGCGCTCACACACACCGCCTGAGATTCATCTCTCACTACCGACTTGTCCAGGCGGATGAAGATTCAGGGGTTTAGAGAATACAGCTCCCGGTGACACAACGGGTTCCAGCTCCCGTTTTCTCTCTGATTGCTGATGAATAAGATCTAAAGCAAAAATCAAGCTCTCACGCAATCTGTAAATTTAACGTCTCACCGCCCGCAGTTAGCGCTTTGTTTTAACAGCCCCCCCCCCCCCCCCCACGGATCGGGCCAATGAATTCTGACGGTTCTGTAAGCGGCTTGTGGCTGGAGACTCTGCTAGGATCTGGTTTATAAACGCTCTGGATGATTTAAACCAAAATTAATTTAATTAGAAATATCTAAAACTTTGGGGAGGGAGGTGGGATGACACAGAAGAAATGAGTCGGTTCTGGATGAGAATTTGATTTTGATGGACTTAGCAAAGTTTGAAACTATTGGCATGCAGCCACTGGGAGTGTAGGATTGGAAGTCTGGGCCAGTAGGAAGGATATCTGGTTAGCTGTCGGTCTTCACTTCTACATTGTGGAAGAGCGAATCTGAAAAGTGAATCCAGTGAAATCCAGTGGGCAGCAGTCCAATACGGAACATCAAAATAGGCAAAGCGTCCAGAACCTGGAACGAATGACAGGATTCTAGTGAGGAATTTCTTTCAGCATTAGCCCTCGAACATTAAAATGTAGTCGTCCCTTTTCAGGGACTGAACAAGTTTTTCCTCTCCTGAGATCTGCTGAGGAAAGGGGGCATGAAGACACCTCAATATAACCTGTGCCAGGTTTATCTGGCAAACTGTGGACATTTATTTACTTCATTTGCCATCAGTTACTAACTTCAATGCGTGTGAGAGCGGCGTGGGATCGGTCTGAAATCTAAATTGGTCAAATAGAATTACTTGGTTGAAACTTTGGGCTTGCATTTTTTAAAAATTTCTGTGAGGAGCTTACTGCTGAATGAAACGGTTAACATATGACCTGGGAGTATTTGCATAATCAGCACTGATTCCGGTGGGAATCTAATCTGGACATGAGCACGTCAGTTTATAGATGCAATAAAATGTATTGATTTATCTGAGTTCATCCACCAGCTCCCTTTCTCTTTAATTCTGCATGTGAAAATGTCATTTTATGTATAAGCTAAATGGCGCATGTAACTCTGCCAAATGATGAAAGGATCCATAAATGGGAAGCATCTATATAATCAGGACTAAGTGGAACCGGACCCTGCTGGCAACGTTTTCCAAGAACCGCTTGGTGCAACCACATTCTCGTCTCAGGAGGCGAGTCCACTGCAAGATTGTGACAGGGAGATGATGTTTGTTCACCGTGTGTCTGGAAAGCAGCTTCACTTTGCAGCCACTGGGGCTGAACTTTGAACCTGGTGAAACTGATCCCGATTTAAAAAAACTACCTTCCCAGTTTACCGTCCACTAAGAAATTACATTCCCGTGACGCTATAGCTGATGCTTTTAAATTCCTGATGAAGGGCTTTTGCCCGAAACGTCGATTTTGCTGCTCGTCGGATGCTGCCTGAATTGCTGTGCTCTTCCAGCACCACTGATCCAGAATCTGGTTTCCAGCATCTGCAGTCATTGTTTTTACCTTATAAACATACATATATGATTTAACTTTCAGGAGATGATCTGAGGTACAGACAGCTTCATAGTGCTGAATTCAACCCAAACCTAGCTTTTAACATTCCGCACAGTACTGTAGGGTTCATCGTTACTTGCGAAACCCTGAAAAAGGGCGAGAAAATATTATTGTACTCTTCAACGAGAAGGGAGTCATCAGCAAAATGATGGAAGGAGTGGTTGCCTGTACTGTCAAGTGACATTTGTAAAGTAATAACCTGCTCCCTAACGCTCAGTTTGGATTCAGCAAGGGCCACTTAGCTCCTGACCTCATTACAGAGTTGGTCCAAAGTTGGACAAACGAATTGAGATCTAGAGGTGAAGTGATAGTATCTGCCCGGGGCCTCAGGGACACACCTGATCAAGTATAACATCAAGGAGCTCAGCAACACTGGAGTCAAAGGGAATCGGGGGGAACTCTCTGCTGGTTAGAGTTCTGTCCAGCACAAAGGAAGATGGTTGCGGTTGTTGGAGGTCAATCATCTCAGCTGCAGGACATGTCTGCAGGAGTTCCTCGGGGTAGTGTCCTCGGACTATCCATCTTAAGCTGCTTCTTCAATGACTTTCCTTTCATCATAAGACCAGAAGTGGGGATGTTTGCTTATGATTGCACAATGTTCAGCACCATTCGCAATTCCTCAGATACTGAAGCAGTCCATGTTCAAATGCAACAAGGTCTGGATAATATCCAGGCTTGGGCTGACAAGTGGCAAGTAACATTCGCTCACACAAATGCCAGACATTGACCATTTGCAACAAGAGAGAATCGAGCTGCCCCCCCCCCCCTTGATATTCAATAGCATTTCAGTCACTGAATTCCCCACTATCACCTGGTTTACCATCTACCCGAAACTGAACTGAACCAACCCATTTGGTCAGAAAGTGAAGAATTCAGTAACACACCGCCCGTTTCATTAAAGCCATCACCTACAAGGCACACGCAAAGTGAAGCTGCTCCTCGGATGCTGCCTGACCTGCTGTGCTTTTCCAGCGCCACCCTAATCTAAACTCCAATACTCCCTACTTGCCTGGATTGGGGATAGCTCCAACAAGAAGCTTGACAGCAGGCAGGTCAAAGCAGCCCCCGCTTGACCTCCCTTCGCCATGTCTGCCTTCGACTAAACCGATATGGAAGATATCCTGGACATCACTGGAAGAAGAGAAGATTTGTCTCCTGGTGTTCTGGGACAATATTGTTCCCTCAGCTAACAATACTTTGGGATCATTTGTTTACTTTCTGTTTACGGGATCTTTTGGCGAGCAGTCTCCCACAAGAGTGACAGCACTTCAGTAGTAACTCGTTTAGAATAAAGAGTTTTAGGAAGCCTAGAATCCCGAAAGATGGTTAATAAATGTCTAGTCGTTGTTGAAAACTTGTTCTTATCACGTTATCACGGACGCTTTTGATATTGCCGTAGTTTCAGGATTAGATTAAGGGGAGTGTGTGTGTGTGGGGTGGGGGGTCCCCGCAGAGGGTTGAGTGGATTGTTAGAAAGGAAACCGTGGAGAGGTACCAGTGGGTCGCAGTCTGCGAGTAGGGTTCCTTCCACAGAGATTAACATTTCAGCTTTGCCAAGGGCACACTGGATAGTACCCACATACTGTCAACATTGGCATCGATCTGCGGGCAATGCCTGAGACCTCGCCGTCTCTCTCGACTCTTCTTCAACTCCTGGTGAAGTTCAAACCGTTTTTTAAAAATCTCGGTTCCCGGTTCTGGGTTGAAGCAGGAAGTCTCCGCGTTGCCACGAAGTGTAACCGCTTCAGAGTCAATGGCAAGCGGCGGCGTGGAGCCAGCTTTCGGGTCAGACTTTGATGGGCTTCGGGGGCAGCGTGAGGCCGGGATGGTGGCGGTGATCACTGGGGGAACTAGGAAAGTTTCCTTCACACAGTCAAACCGAGACGGTGGGAGAAGCTGCTTTGGTTCACCAGCTGATGCTCAGAATGAAATGTTAGGGCCCAGCAACAACGGAGTGAGATAGTGGCGGATGTCAGAGGCAAGACAACGACAGGTTATCGTCCAACAGGTTTATTTGAAATCACAGATCCTGCCCCATTAGCTACCTGATGAAGGAGCAGCTCTTCGAAAGCTAGTGCTTCCAAATAAACCTATTGGACTCTAACCTGATGTTGTGTGATTTTTAACGTTGTCCACCCCAGTCCAACACCGGCACCTCCACATCATCATTGAATTAAATAGGGGATAAGTTTCTAGGAGCTGAATAGTCTATTCTTCCTGTGTGGACGGTCTATACGTTTAGATTTAAAATATTTCCTCCATTATTTTAACAGGGAGAGTTGTGGTAATAACAGACATCTCCCCCAGAGGAACAAACTTGACTTGAACTCCTTGTCCTGTTACTTTCTTTCAAGGTCGAAAAGTTAATTCTAATTTATAGTAACCCTGCAACTTACATACATATATACATACAGAAACGCACTCTGATGTTACAAAACATTAATCATCAAACATAATGCGAGTCCGTGTGATTCCACCATGCTTTTTTCTATTTTAAACACAAAGATTTCTGTTAGATTAGGACACAACTTGATGACGAAGAGGCACATTAAGCAGTCAGCAGTGAATATCACTTTTCAGAATCCGGAATTTTAAGTTTGGTTGAGGTAAGGTTGACAGCCAGAAGGTTAATCGAACAAAGGAATCTTTTGCAGGGAGTGCAGTCAGTCTTTGATCATTTCCTATTTTCTAAGGGAGGGAGGGAGAGTAGATGAGGATCAGAATTGCCTGCAGTAAAAACCAGGCCATCTGTCGTTGATGAATCCTCACAGACCTGATCAGTAACTGGCTAAGATGCAGCAGAAATTCGCGTTCACTTGTCCCGCCCTCCAAACAACTTAAGAGACAGAAATATGGGTTTCATTTTTGATTTTACTGATCCTTGCTCGTGCCAAACACGTTAAATCATCTAAGATGAAAACCCGCTGGCTACAATCAAGCTGTTCTGAAACATTTTCTAAACAGATCATAAACATTATTAGATAGAAACAGTGCCTGATATTCAGAGCGGGGCAAGGCTCATCTTTCAGCTGTATTTCCACCAATTTAAAGTTAAATTTATTAAGAGTAAGAGCTTCGTGGGAGGAGTTTGTCCAACGAAGCGGTCCCCACACTCAGACCCGGCAGCAATGCATACTGTAGTCAAGACAAGATTAACTCTTTTCCCAATCCTATTCTAAACCATGCACATGGGATAATGACGGGGAGCGGAGCGGGTAGGTTGATAAGAGGAGGAAGGAAAACGGAGTATACATTGTAGATGAGGTAACTCCAGGCAGTTCAATCCTGACAAAATGCCAAAGTGTGTCAAAATGTAAGTTCCCAACATCTTCACTGAGAATTCATTCAAATTTTATAGAAGATTTTAAAACATACACAAAATGCGGAAGCCGTAACGGCGGATGCATTACGTGGCCAATCACCATCGGATTCCATTCTCAATCCATTATCTGTACTGAGTTGTTTGAAACAATAATTGTGGAGATAAAAATGAAATGCTCCTGATGCTGGAAATCTTAAATAAAAACAGAAAGAAACCTGCCTGGGGTTTGACAGCATGGGAAACCCCAGGCAAGGGGTTTGATCGGATGGGCCGAGGATTAGCAGATGGAGTTTAATTTAGATAAATGTGAGGTGCTGCATTTTGGAAAGGCAAATCAGGGCAGGACTTACACACTTAATGGTAAGGTCCTGGAGAGTGTTGCCCAACAAAACCTTGGAGTGCAGGTTCACAGCTCTTTGAAAGTGGAGTCTTGGGTAGACAGGATAGTGAAGAAGGTGTTTGGTATGCTTTCCTTTATTGGTCAATGCATTGAGTGTAGGAATTGGGAGGTCATGTTGAGGCTGTACAGGACATTGGTTAGGCCACTTTTGGAATACTGTCGTCAATTCTGGTCTCCCAACTATGGGAAAGATATTGTGAAACCTGAAAGGGTTTCAGAAAAGATTTACAAGGATGTTGCCAGAGTTGGAGGGTTTGAGCTATTGGGAGAGGCCATATAGGCTGGGGGTGTTTCCCCTGGAGTGTTGGTATGTGAGGGGTGACCTTATAGAGGTTTATACAATCATGAGGGGCATAGATAGGATAAATGGCCAAGGTCTTTTCTCTGGGGTGGGGAAGTCCAAACTAGGGACCTGGCATCAGGAGCCCATCAGTGAGATGGGCCCAGCGACAAAGAAATGGTGCCTGAAACGTGGCAACTCCAATATTGGTGGGTCTGGTGAGGGCAGCAGAGGGTGGTGGTGCAGGTGTTATTGGTCACCTGGCTCAGGACTCATGGTGGAGGTGGCGGAACGAAGATAGAATTCTGGGTAATCCAAGATGGAGGATGGGAAAAATTTCTGGCTGTAACAGCTGCTCATTCTTTGAGGTATTTTAGATGCTGGAAGTAATTTCCTTGAATTCCAGGAGCAGCAATTACTGCTTCATATGCTGTTTCATTGTTTTGGAACTTTGGAAAAAAAAAGTCAAAACAACAGCAGTTTTAAAAGGGAGAAGAACAGACAAAGGAAGCACATGGTGAGGTCATTGCAGGAGAGAGAGAGAGAGAACCTGCACAGTTCAACATTTAAGAGGCATTTGGATGGGTAAATGAATAGAAAGGGTTTGGAGGGAGATGGGCCGGGTACTGGCAGGTGGGACTAGATTGGATTGGGATATCTGGTTGGCATGGACGGGTTGGACCGAAGGGTCTGTTTCCATGCTGTACATCTCTATGACTCTATGACTCTAGAGAGCATAGGTTTAAGGTGAGAGGGGAAAGATTTAAAAGGGACCCAAGGGACAACGTTTTTATGCAGAGGGTGGTGGTGCATGCAAGGTCGTTCTTTCACTTCTTGGTCAGGTGGTGCTGGATTGCAGCACATACACAAAGTCAGAAGTCACATGACATCAGGTTATAGTCCAACAGATTTGTTTGGAATCACAACCTTTCTGAGCATTGCTTCTTTTTCAGGTGAAGCTGTGCTCAAAAGCTCTTGATTCTAAATAAATCTCTTGGACTGTAACCTAGTGTTGAGTGACTTCTGACTCTGTTCACCTCAGTCGAACACCAGCACCTCCACATCATGGTGCACATTCATGAGACTGACCTCCAGAACAGCACTGAGGGCTTGGCCAAACAATGGAGCTGTGACTGTGTAAAGCAAATCCTGTCACCAGTGCTCTTTCATTAAATTTTGATATGAGATGGAATAAAGCAAGTACATTATGTTTTTGAAGTTAAGGCAATTTTACACTATTCCAGGTTCTGATCATTGGAATTAATTTGGGGGTTGACCTGAATTGTCCAGCAATGGATGGGTCGGGGGATATCCCTCCTGCTACAAATTGAAATAACCAGGAAATGTTAGTTGTCACTTAACTGATGAAAATTCTGAAATAAAACATCAATTGACACAAAAGCAAAATACTAGAATGTTAGAAATCTAATATAAAAACTAAGCATGTTGGAGAAACTCTTTAGAATACACAGCATCTGTGACAACATGTTTAACATTTCAATATCTGTCATGCCTTAATTGGTCTCAGTTAATATTACTCCTCAATCCAAACCCTAGCATTCCTAATCTGTAGTTTGCATGTCACACTCTTGCTTCTAGCTGAGAAGGTTGGTGGGCCTAATCTGGTCTCCAGGCACCTCAGCATATACAGTAGGGCTGGCATTGCCCAGATAATTGTTTTTCTCTGAGACCCCCTCCACACTCTGATGTGGATGCAACAGTTCCATGGTACTATCCAGACATTCTTACTGACTTTCTGGTCAATGTTTATCTCTCAACTAACACTTTATATAGATACTCAAGTTGCTTCACATTTCTAGGTTTTGCTTTTTACAGTATATTTCCGATTTCCAGCATCTACAGTGATTTGCTTTTGTAATAAATTTTTGTGGAGGCATGCTGAATGCAAATGGACTAAATGTTATAACGACGTTATGTTTCAAAGTGCTTAATCAGCTGTAAAACTTGTTCAGAGGTAATGAAATGTGCTGCAGAACTGAAAAAAACATCTCATTACCATGGAGTGCCCATCACAAATGAACTGATTACATTTGGCATTGGTATGTTTCACACCTATTCCAGACCCTATTAACACAGTGTCATTCTGCTCTGAAGCTGTCAGGAGCCAGGACACTGCCAGACAATCAGTACTCTCCCAACTAATGTCTTGTGTATCTCAAGGCAAGTTTGAGATACCTTCCGCTTCTCAATGCAGTTTCTGTTTTTAGTTGGGATTCTGATGGTCCGTGAGCTGGCTCCTTGAGTTTATATTGCTAAATCTGTCTTCTTTATCCCTGTGACAGAATCTATTAGGAATGTAAACTCAAGCTGACAATGGATGTCAGAAATATCTTCCATTAACATTGACCAGCAGGCTCCTTTCAATCTGGGGTGACACACATTTGGATACATTCGCTGTGTAGTCGCAGACACAATCACATAGACAGAGGCAAGGAGGCACATTTCTATGGAACCAGCAGGTTCTGAGTTTAATTAATTTGGAGGCAGTACAATTGGATTTAATACTCCTGAACAGGAAGAATTAGCTGGTACTGCAAATCCTGATAATTTTCCATGACCTCCCAAAGGAAATGCATTGATCAGGATTGAGTGATAAGAAGATTGGGCTGAGCTGTGATACCTCCATTGTTGATTATTATGTCAACTTACACAGAAGTCTTGTGGTGCAGTGGAGGTATCCCTACCTCTGAGTCACAAAACCCATGTTCAAGTCCCACCTGCTCCAGAAGGGTATGATAGCATTTCTGAACAGGTTGATTAGAAAATATCTATAAGTTGACACTATTGGATCAGAATATGGATATTCAAAATGCACAGAATAAAATCTATAAAAAGTTTTGCAAAATACACAGTCATTGTATTTCAACAGTCTTGGTTTAGATGAAACATTCAGAATAGCCAGTCCCTGAATAACTATGCACGTTGAAATGTGCATTTTTTTTTAGTTTGTGTGTGTGAATACAAATTGTATACTTTCTTTCCTGTGCACTTGGTCTAATTTATTATGTGTTATCTGAGGCCTTTCTCAATGGCAGTCCTGTGATAACCATCAGAAGGTGTCAATGGATTTATAACTCTCTGTGAGAAGCTGCTTCATATTCACTCTCCATCGGAAGAGCACTGATACTCTGATTGGCAACACAAGACACAGAGAATCAAATTACACAACCAAACCACAGATAATAATAATCACATTTTCTCAAATTCAATTTTTGTTGCACATGTAATGGGAATCTGACTGAAATAAAGCAAAGAACTATGGATACTAGAGATCTGAAACAAAAACAGAAATTGCTGGTGAAACTCAGCAGGTCTGACAGCATCTGTGGCGAGAAAGCTTTCTCCCCACTGATGCTGCTAGGCCTGCTGAGTTTTGCCAGTAATTTTGGAATCTGACAGAACCTCTGTTCTACCTCAAACAAACACAGAAAATGATGGAAAAACTCAACTGTTCAGGGAGCATCTGTTGAGAAAGAGTCAATGTTTCTAATATGACTCTTTTTCAGATCTGGTCTTACAAGGTTGTCACTGACTGAATTTGTTGAGAATTTGCTGTAGGTGAATGGTGTTTTATTTTATATTTGGAAATGTAAGCATGTTATAAATAAAAAAAAGAGATTTGTCCTCACAACTCCCCTTCCTCAGTCCACCTTCCACCTGAGAGAGTTCCTACTTTGATAGTGGTGAAGAGAGGATCTATGTGAATGAGGTCCTATTCTACAAAGACACAACTTGCACTGTCTACACACGACAATGGAAAAATCTTTATTCTGATCTTCTATGAATAACTAATTATAAAGACAAACACACATCTCCAGTGCAGAGTACTGCAAACAGCTTCACATTCACAAATCCTCGGATCTGTGAACACTGGCACTTAGTCAGTTCATCAGGAACAGGGGTGGGTGTCACAGACGTACACCTGATGGTTACAATCACAGAGATTTGGAAATTGATGATTATTGGTCTGTTTTGCTAATTACTTGATGGAATGGAGCAGTTCCAGATGTGGAGTCCTGACATCTGTGGACAATTAATCAGAATATATACCGGTAATCAGGTAAATGGATTCAAGTGTAGTCTGGCCAGCTTCCACTGAGGTCACCCAAGGACCAAAATCTTTCTCTGATTCAGTAATTCAAAAGAGCAGTTATTGTCTCAAAAGTAGAAGCTTAGGGGGCCTCCCCATGATTTGAAGTAGAAATGGAACATTATTCCAGAACTAAACCATGTGGACCAAATATTCTCAGTTTCCATTTCTGTGCCGGGTTAGTTAATCTCAGCTGGTGTTGATGAATGTGCCCTTAGTGACATTGAACTGAGGAAAGGAGAACAAAACAGGGGATGGAAATTACATTAAAGCTGGGAAGAGCTCTGGTTAAATTCCATCTAAATTCAATTTCTAGACAGCCCTTTGAGAGCACCTTGGAAGAGGTGCAGTGTGGATTCATGTAAATGCTTTAGTTCAGGTAGTTCAGAGGTATTTAACCAGACTAATAGCTAGAACAAGTCTTCTGAAAATAGGTTGGATAGACTGGTTTATTTCTGCAGGAGTTGAGTAGGTTTCGGGGTGATCCCAAATAATCTTAACAAGATAGATGTGGAAAGTACGTTTTCTCTTGTGGGTGAGTCTAGAACTCGGGGTCTTGTTTTAAAATGACAGGCAATCCCTTTAGGACAGAGCTAAAGAGAATTCTTTTCTCACAGAGGATTGTGAAACTTCAGAACTCTATTTCAGAAGGTGGTCGATGGAGGGTCATTGAGATTTTTTTGAGACAATGGCTGACAGGTTCTTGTTAGGCAAGAAACTTGAAGGGTATGGATGATAGATGGGAATGTGGAAAAGGTGCAAATGTGTAACTGGTAGGTGAAGGTGGGATTATGATCAAGTTGCGACTACAACCCCAAACCCCAGGAGCAAAAGACCTTGCAGATGTACACAGTCCAGACTCAGTCATGAAAGACCATTTAAATGGGATTGTCAGGAATGGCCAGTACCAGAACATCAGAAATAAAAATGGGAGAGAAAAGTGAACCACTTAGAGAGAGTGAAAGGATCTAGTCATAGAAATTAAATTAGAATAAGCAGGCATTTTCTTTTTAATTGTGTTCTATCCTCCTTTCTTATCCCAAACCCTCCCACCCCAGGAAAGCTAGCAGAAGCAGTCATAAGTCTCTGCTGCTCTGCTTCTTCCTCCATCTTCCTCAGAGATGGATGAGTTACTCTTGTTTCTCTCTGTTTTGTACCTACTTTAATACATTCTGCTTCTTACACAGTTTTCACCACAGTATGGAGGAGAAATAAACCAGTGTCTCAAATTTTCTAAACCATAAGTTTGTCATCAGCCAGAGTATTGTGCCCAAGTCTGGACATCACTCCTCTAGAAGAATATCCGGGCCTTGGAGCAGGTGTAGAGATTTGCCACAATGGTACATAAGGTTGAAGTCCCTCACTTATGTGGAGAAGTTAGCAAGCTGGAATTGTTATCCTTACCAACACACAAATTAGAAACAGGGAACGCTAAGGGGGTTTAATATATGGCAGCAGGGTTAGTGATCAGCAAACATAGATTTAAGATAATAAAAGAACCAGAGGGAAGATGAGAAATGTTTTTACACAGCTAGTTCTTGCCATTTCAAAGGGCAGTGGCATCAGATTCAATAATAAATTTCAAAAAGGAAATGGATTAATACTTAGATAGGATAAAAAGAATACTGTCCAGGGCTCTGGAGAAAAAAACACGTAGGGACATAGAACTAATTGTATAACTCCTTCATAGAGCTGGCACAGGCATGATGGGCTGAATGCACTTCCTCTGTGGTGTATGATCTTATGATTCTGGCCATACTGTACTCACCCATACCGTTGTTTCACCAAACTGCTGCACAGGTTCCATTCAGCGTCAGTTTCAGAATTGACGTGTGTATGACTGGAAGTTGATTCACTCACTTAAGAATTATTTTCATGATTTTAGAGTGAATGGATTTAACAGTGTTGCATTTCATTTAATTCTTTGCCACTTAACTGTTAATGTGTAACTGACTAAACCAATAGCTCAGATGTAATTCATATCAGAAATGTATATTTTTAAAGCACATGAACGTGTTTTTCCCTTTTCTCACATTCTGACTGATCTATTCCCAGCAGTTCTGTTTTTATTTTAGATCTTCAGAATCTGTGAGTTCTCTGTTGTAAACAGTATGCTACTGTACAATATGTAATGCACACCATAGTGATTCTATCCTTCAGAATTGGTATTCTCTATAATGCATATAGCATATCATGTTCTGTAGAGAGAATCTAAAGCATGTATTTAAAGTATTTATTATCTCTTATTCTTTCTACTAAACAAAGCTATTTTGCTCTTCAGACTATTTAATAGTGTGACCATTATGTTAAATAAGTTGTTATTCTACATTAATAACATCCTTTGTTGTTACACACAAGATAGGTTCTGTATTAATTTATATCAGAAGTATGCTATTATGTATTGTGACATATGTAATATAGAGCATCTACTTTGAATTATTTTACAAGGCTGATATAACACTTTTACTTACGCATTACCCTATATCAGACATTCTAGCTTGTACAATGGAAGTGTTATTCTATGGAATATAATACTAGGTTAATTATTGTTGATAAGTTACAGTATATTTGTAACTCTGCATAATTAACAGGAGCATTGTAATTAATGTAATGTTTGGTATGGGTTATTCTCCATTGTACACAGTTTTTTATTAGACAATTCTGTTTTGTATATAGGGGCCTTTTAAAACTCATATCACCATTCCTTGTAAAGCTTAAGTTTTGGTGAGGGTATGCAACCAAATTAAAATTGGAATTTTCAAACATTTTGTCCTGAGTTGATTGCCCTGTGGAATTGTAGCTTAGAGAATGAAATGTGAAGACAGAATCAAGAACGCCTCAAATCTGTGACAGTAACATTGTTTTGTAGCTGTGTATTGCCTGTCATTCCTCCTCCTTCATGATTCCTCACCTACTTATTCTCCTTTAGGGTTGTAAATTCTTTGGGGTCTCCTGGAAATATTAACTTGTCTCCAGGAGTCTGTTGTGAGCAACCCAGATGAAAGTTGGGAGATAGGGGACACTATTGATTGAATGGTGGTCATGAATCATTCAATCAGATAGTCAGGAATCCCAGTCCCTTTCCAACTAGCCATGGACATGGCATGACAAGTGACTAATGGCCAGAGAAAGGCCAGAGCAGTTAAAGCTGAAACCTCCAGGTATATGTATAGCCAAAGCTGGTAATCAGATCATCTAGGTCATCCTCTTGTGTCGGGGTTCCATGATTTTAGAGCCTGCAGCTACTGGCGTCACTATTTGATGAAGACACAGTCAGAAATGTGTTTGAATAGTACAGCAAGAGGCCTATTCAAACGAGATTGAAAAGATATCAGAACAATGAAGACAAGAGGTAGAGACAAAGGAAGAAAAATAGAGACAATTAAAAAGCACACAAAAAAAGTGGAGGGCAGAGTGTACATAAACAGAAAGAGCAAACAGAAATAGAAAAGGGAAAGATAAACAGCTGAGAAAAGGTGAGACATCAGAGTTGCTGAAAGATAAAAGGCAACATTTATGTTCTGTGATATTGCAAAGGAATAATATTAAAAAACTCAGGAAATACAGATGGAGTTTGCAAAAGACAGATGTGGGGCACAAAAGGATACTCACACAAAGAGATAATATAATAAGAGAATCAGACAAAGGCAAATGAAGGAAAACAAATAAAATGAGAGAGATAGAATGACAAACAAATCCAGTGCACAAGCAAATGAGGTCTGGCTTTGAGTTGGGTTGTTAAAGCATTCAGACAAACTTTAACAGTCAGTTTATAATCCATTATTTTTATTATTTGTTCTGATTGGAACTACGGTTTCATAAAACTAGCAGCAAAAACAATGCACAACATTTCATTGCAAAAATGCAGGAAGCCAGCCACGTCCAGTATTGAAGCAAATCTACAGCTATTGGGAAAGGCAATCAGGCCACAATTTACTTACTGCATTGCACGAAGACTAACGTGGTATTGGCAACATAATAATGACAGGTATGAGGAAGAGTTCAATCACTCCACAGCCTGAATGTCTAGCTTTGATCCTTTGTGTGTGAAGGCTGGAGGCACAGTTTCTCTGATAAAGAGTGACAATTCATTTCTGGACCTGAACGCTTTTACTGTATTTATACCACAGCCCTGATTAGAATCTAATCTGGATCAAAGAATGACGGGTGGAGAATCTGTGGTGGCGCCAGTTCATGGTCATGATTCTGTATGTGGTGAGTTCCTGCATTCGAGGGCAAGGGAGGGAAGGAAGTGCTGAACAGATGGAAAAGGCTTAACTGAATCAACAGCAAAAAAAAGTGGATAGTCTATGCCTGGCATCTGCTGGTAATAAAGGAAGGATATTCTTAAGAATAAGAACAATATTCTTAAGAAGCACCGTTCTCAATCTCAGAACATCCCAAACCCTTTTCATTCAAAGTGTATTCTCTCTTGTAATATATAAAACACAGAAACCAATTTGCACATGGCAAGGTCTCACAAATAGCAACGTAATAAATCACTGATGAACTTTTATGAATGATGTTGCTAGAGAGATAAATACTAACCAGGACACTGGGATAACTCCTCCGGTTTTCTTCAAAGTGTACAATAAAATCATAGAATTACAGAATGCCTACAGTGTCAAAGCAGGCTATTTGGCCCAACAAAGCCACACTGACCCTCCCAGACCCATTCCCCTACCCTATTACTCTACATTTACCCCTGTCTAATGCACTTAACCCAACATCCTTGAACACCATGGGCAATTTAGCATGGCCAATTCACCTAACCTGCATATCTTTGGATTGTGGTAGGAAACTGGAGCACCTGGAGGAAACCCACACAGACACAGGAAGAATGTGCAAACTCCACATAGACAGTCGCTCGAGGCTGGAATCAAACCTGGGTCCCTGGTGCTGTGAGGCAGCAGTGCTAACCACTGAGCCACTGTGAAGTTTAGTGAGTATATTTAAGAAATGGTAGATTTGTAGAAGCTGAAGATGTCAATGGGTATGAGGAAAGTGCATGAATATGGCAATGTGATAGAGGAACAGCCATGATTTTTTTGAATGGAAGAGCAGGCTTAATGGACTGTATGGCTTACTCCTGCTTAACACCCTCAGATAGTACAGCGCTTACTTAGTATAACAATGAGGTATTAATCTGGATTTTGACTGGAATGGACTCAACCCCTTTGCCTTTTGATTCAAGAGATGAGAGAAATAACATTGTGCGGTGGCTGACATTGGCAGAAACTTGAACTGGGTACACATTTGGGAATTTAAAATAGAGACAGAAAATAAACTAGTTTAAAAATGCAGAAAATAAAACTAAGAATAAATGTGGAATGGATTTACATAGAGTGGGTCAGGTTTGAGTTTGAATGGAATTGAATTAAATCCAGATCACGTAAATGTTACTGATTCACTCCACAAATGCGTAAATAGGGCCACCAATTCAGTTAATTTATTTTCACACCAATTCCACATTGAAAAATTGAAATAATGTAGATTAATTTAACATATTTCTCTGCATTGTGTATGTTGCTCTATTTATTACTCACTTGCATCACATGTTTAATTCCTACAGTGAAGTGACAACAAATAAGAGCCACGGCAATGAACCTCTGCTTCTGACCACTGATGGCAAATATAGACAGTGCCTGTCAGACATATTTCAATCTGGATGAAGAACTGATATACCAGCACCTGTACTGCTATTATCTCCCAAACGAACCTTCTTCAGGCGTGCAAGTTTGGAGTAACTGCCCATATGTGAATCTACCACATTAAAGTGGAGGATCTGTTAAGTTAAAGCTAAAGCTGTCATTTCTTTGTTCCAGTCCGCACTCCATCTTGTATTCCATCTCTTTATTCTCTTTCCAATATTTACTCCTGTGATACTTTCTCCATTCATTATTCCTTCCCTCCCCACTACATACTCGACATAGAATTCCCACTTTTCTTGATTTCCCTTTCAGAACCGTGTCCCAATATTCACTTTTCCCTAAAACATTCATTCTACAGTATTCCCTCGATCGGTATTTTCTTCTTCTGTTATTTGCTTTTTAAGATAAACCTGCTTCTGTGGTTTCCCTCCTACTGGTATTTTGTCTTACCAGTATTCCCTTCAGCTAGTCCCTTGCTTTGATATTACCTCTTTCTGATATTACTTGCTTCATAACCTCTCCAGCTGCTTCTCCTGTTCAATTTTCACACTGAGTCTGCCTCTGGAATTTCTGATGTAGAGGTGCTGGTGTTGGATTGGGGTGGACAAAGTTAAAAATCACACAACACTAGGTTATAATCCAATAGGTTTATTTGGAAGTACTAGCTTTCAAAGCGCTGCTCCTTCATCAGGTAGCTGTGGAGCAGGATCATAAGACACAGAATTTATAGCAAAAGATCACAGTGTCATGCAACAGAAGCGACATATTGAACAAAAACCAGTGTATTGCTTCAGTTGTATGACACTGTGATCTTTTGCTATAAATTCTGTGTCTTACGATCCTGCCTCACTAGTTACCTGATGAAGAAGAAACACTCCAAAAAGCTAGTACTTCCAAATAAACCTGTTGGACTATAACCTAGTGTTGTGTGATTTTTAACTCTGGAATTTCTGAACTAGGGAACTGAATGACTGGATGTTAGTCCAGATTACCACAGTGCTCCTCTCACACTGCCCAGCCAGACAGATGTGATCATGATATAGATGATGTAAAGAACTAGCCAAGAACAAACATCACACAGGTATTGCAATCAGACTTTGAAAGAAAAACTCCCACTATAACCACTGCCCACTTCTCCAAAACACTGCCTACCTTCACTTTGTTAAATCAGGGGTAGAGAAACAGGAATTATCCATCAGGGTGGAGTCTGTAAAATGACTGATAGCAATTTTAACAGACTGAAACTTTTAACCTGGCAGATACTCAAGGTAGGAACTGGAGGGGGAAGGTATCCAATTTGGTTTTACATATAAAAGGGCGTTTGCAGTTTTAATTTGGTTTCATGGGATTATTTCATGAGGTGAAGCAAGGTACAGGGTGAGGTACATTTCAAATATCTGCATTATTTCATTTTTGTACTACATCTTAGGGTGCGATAAAACAAGGTAAATGCAATGATGAATAGTTCCGTAAGTAAACGGCCCAGGAAAGCTGACACTGTCCATATCTGATGAGAGTACCAGGATTAATCTCTGACCTACGCTAACTATTCACCTTGAAAAATGTCCTAGCAATTACAACTGGCTTTGGTAATCATGTACTAGAGTGAGGTGGAAGGATTATCTGGTCCTGATTTACTTTGCCTAAGGATGCAAGTATACTGAGCACCTCTTAAAGTTAAAATATCCAGCTGCATGGTCACACATCAAGAATGTTCATTGAACCTATATCCCAGTGAAGCCCATGTGTCAGTGTTACTGCCTGCCAAATCATACCCCAGCATGTATCAGTTCCTAAGGAGCCCACATCCAAGAAATAGTGCTAAGGGAGCCCAGCACCTCAGTAGCAATCAGAATCTATTCACACTAGATCCCAATGAGAATCAGCACAAATGAATTCAATAGGCCAGTGCCAATCAATACACATGGAACCCTCTGTCAGGTTCAATGAAGGCCAGTTTAACATATACAAGAGTCACAGTTAGTGCTCTTGGACTACTGACCCAATCAGAGGTAACTCCCATTGCCTCACTCAACATGCTCTGCAATCTCAGTTACAGTCAGTATCTGTGGAACCCATACCCAGTGAGAGTTGGTGTTTGTGGAAACTACACTTCAGAGAAGATCAATGTCTTTGGAAGCTGTACTCTAATGAGATTCAGTTTCTGTGGAACCATGCCACAAGGACAGCAAGTGTAAGCCATTGTTTATGAAATTGTATCCCGGTGAGAGAGTCAGAGTGTCTGATGAACCAAAACCCTAGTAAAAATCCATATACTCCAGTGAGATTCAATATCTATAGACTTTTACATAATTGAAAGTTGCAACTAAATGTCTTTGTAAGCTCTACAACAGAGAAAGTGTGTTTTAAACCTGTACCAATGTGTGTGGGATCCATACACCAGTGACAATCAATGTCAATGGAATCCATACCCCACTGAGAGTTAGTGTGTGTTGACCCCATACCTCAGTGAGAGTCAGTGTGTGGAATTCTCACCCTAATGAGAGGCAGTGTCTGGGGATAGGACAGTGGCAAATGGAATTTGATTCTGAAAAGTGTGAGGTAATGCATTTTGGAAGGACTAACTAGACAAGGGAGTACATGATGAATGACAGGACCCTAGGAAGTACTGAGAATCAGAGAGACCTTGGTGTGCATGCCGACACATCCTTGAAGACAATAAGACAGGTGAAAGATTGTTACAAAGGCATTTGGGATTCATGCTTTTGTGTCAAGGCATTGAATACAAGTGCAGTGAGGTTATGATGGAGCTGTAGAGATCATTAGTTAGACCACAGCTGGAGTATTGTGTGCAGTTCTGTTCACCAGGAAGGGTGTGATTGCTCAAGGGAGGGTGTAGATGAGATTCACCAGGGCGTTGGCCAGTCTGGAAAGTTTCAGCTTTGAAGAGAAACTAGATAGGCTGGAGTTGTGTTCCGTGAAGCAAAAAAGATGGAGAAGATCTTACTGAGGTATACAAAGTTATGAAGGGCATAAATTGGGTAGATAGGAAGAAGCTTTTCCCCTTGGTAGAGAGGAAATAGCAAGGAAACATAAGTTAAGGTAAGGGGCAGGAGATTTAGAAGGGATTTAACATGACATTTTTCACCCAGAAACACCACAGCACACAAGGCTATGAGCCAAATGGTAGAAAATAGAGCAGAGTGGATAGGTGCCAGATGAGTGGTGCGGACATGCCAAATAACATGCTATTGTGCTGTAAAAACTCTATTACTCTGCAACTCGTACCCTAGTGAGAGTTAGTATCTGTGGAACTTGTACCCTACTGAGAGTCAGTGTGTGTGTAATCCATATCCCTGTGAGATTCAGTGTGTGTGGGATCCATATGCTAGTGACAGTCAGTGTCTTTGGACTGTGTATTCCAGTGAAAGTCAGTGTCCATGAAATGTACACCCCAGTAACAATTCGTCTCTGTGGAACCTGTACTCCAATGACATTCACATGTTCAGAAAAGGAAGAAATCTAGCCAAAAAAAAATTTCCAAAAGCAGCAAAATTCCCAAAATTTAACAATCTCAGTGTCCTCACACGGACAACATGTTCAGAGATGATTCATTCATCAAATCACTGTGTTGCTGCTTGTGGTCTGTGTGTTGTGGTTGCTCAGCCTGTTCTTGAGGGAGCAGCTCAGTCCAAATGAGAAAACCAATGGCTGCTGATTATACTGGTGGCCTTGGACTCAGACAGAATTTCAGTGACTGATGCACAAAGGCTCCAGTCAATCGCCCACACTTTTACCATCACAACCTGCAATCTGGGGGATGGCAAAATCCCATTACCTTCATGAATGCACTGTTGTTAAATAGGGAAATGTCTTCTCAGACCCTGCAACCTTGTTAGGAAGGCTCGGGCTTGGGACCCCGACATTAACATTGAACTCATTGGCAGGAAAGCACAAAAATTATTTAAATCAACTCCCCAAGAGCACAGTGGGTGTAACTACACCACATGAACTGTAGTGGTTCAAGAAGGCAGCTTACTCCCACCTTCTCCTGGCCTTGCTGGTGATTCCCACTTCCTATAAATGAATACAAAAATGTTGGAGCTGTCCCACTTTTCTTTCAACCAAGTATTATGAATTTAAAAACAAAATTTTCAAGCTGGAAACACAACAGCCGTAGATTGGCAGCACAACTGAGTGCCAATGCCATTTGTGTAACCTTGCTGTATAATGCAAGTGTATCTGGGTGTAATTCCAGAGCTTGGAAGGATATGGATTTGTTTGTAGGATTCATAACATGCTACTATCTGAGAGTTCACTTGGGATTGACTAAGGAAAGAGGAGGGAAGGAGACAAACTGGAGGATAACTCTCCTTGACCACTCAAGCCAAAGCTCTTTACAAAGCACTCTGAAGCATTGTCAAGAGGTACTGACAACCTCCCAGCTTCAGAAAGGTATTGTGGAAGAGAAAACGATTTTTTTTAACAGAAAAAATTAATATCAACAGAATAACACAAATACCTACAAACACGCTTCTTATTTTTACTGCAGGTTTGTTAATTCTCTGAGTAACTTCTAATTTATTTTTTAAATAAATGCTTGATGGGCCAGATGTAGGATGCAGCAGAGGTAGGAGGCTCCTACCTCAATTCCCAGTCTGGGATGGCCACAGTCAACATCTGCTCCATATAAGCTCAGGCAGAAAATAAAAAGCCAGGTTCTTCCACCTGATTACTCTTCTCTGACTCTGCAAGAAAGGGGCTTTGTGTGGTCATCAATGAAGGGAGAGAGTCAAGAGTGTGGTGATGGAAAAGCACAGCCGGTCAGGCAGCATCCAAAGAGTTGGAGGATCGATGTTTCAGGCATAAGCCCTTCATCAGGACATTGATTCTTCTGCTCCTCGGATGCTGCCTGACCGACTGTGCTTTTCCAGTGCCACACTCTTCGACTCTGATCTCCAGCATCTGCAGTCCTCACCTTCTCCTAATTGAGGGACGGAGTCAATTCTTCTCTAGAGCCAAATTATCATGAAACCTGGTAACATGAAATAAATACCTGAGGATTGACATGTCTATGGATCCTGCAGGCTAGAATGAATCAGCAATTCAAGAGGGACAAAACTGGATAGAGAAAACAATGCCCATTAACAGCAGCAAATACATAAAGGGATTCTTGTGAGCTTTTGCATTGATGTCCCACTAGCAAACTGCACCCTCACAATTCCTTTTCAATTTTTTTTCCTCTGGAATTTGGAACTGGGTACCACAGAGGCCTCAGAGTCTCGAACTAAGTTCAAAGACGCCTACAGTTTACTCCTGTGATTCTTGCTGTTTCAAGTATGCTCACACTAACCATTTCACTTCCCTAACCTCTTCTGCACCCCACCATCCCACTACAACAAGGAGATCAGCAGCACTCGGAAAGTTAAGGGAGTCAGAGGACAGATTATTCCCTGTGCTGTCTAATATGATGGAATTCCTTTCACAGGAATCCTCTGAAAGGACGAGTGCTCTTTAGATAACAGCAGGTTTCTAATAAAACTGAAACTATGTCAATTTAAGGCAATAAAGCAAAACCACACACACAACATGGCTCTCTCTAATCTTAGAAATACAAAGGTTGCCACTTTGCAACATGTTTAAACTGTTAAATGGAAACAAGCAAGAAATTATATAGATGTCAGTGCAGCCTTGATACAGCAACTTGAGCGCTTCCGTTTGTCAGTGTCTGAAATTGGTGGGGAATCAAGGGGATTTGCCAGCTCTGGAGAATTAGAAAACCCAAAGGGGACTTGCAAGTTAAACAAATCAGCACAAACTGGAAGCTACAGGGGTAAACCATCACCTCTTCCCCCTTCCCCCCATCACTGTTCAGATGACATTCTTTCAGTCTAGCCGTTACTGGAGGGGCAGAGAGAGTTCAAGTCTCACGTTCCACTCTGTTGATCTACGCGAGGGGTACAGGCTCCGAAGTTAATGGAGGTGGTGGCTGAAGTGATGGCGGGGAGGGAGGGCATGCTTAGTTGAAACTTGTTGGGAAGAGGCTGAGTGGCTGGTTTTCATTGGTGGGCAGTGGTGAGCGGTAGCCCTCAAAGTTGCGCGGGATACTTCCGCTGGTGGAACCGGAACTGTTGCTCAGGGTCTCGATACTTCCTTCTCGCTGGAGCTCTGTAAGAGAAATAGGAGAGAAACCTTTAAACCTCCGGGGTATAGAAATCAAAGGAAATCAAACCCTTCTTGCAAACTTTCCCCTTTATGTGGAGAAACGTCTTGTGGGGTACATTTCCTGCTAATACTAGCCACCCACTCGCGAGGTACTCAAGTGACCATGCTCTCGGAAAACTGAAAAAAAACTTGAACTTGTAGAATAACCTTTAACAGCTGCAACATACACATAAAGCTTTACAACTAATTAAATAATTTTGAATTGTAGGGATTTAGGAAGCAAAGCAGCCAGTTTATATACAGCGAGATTCCACAGCAATAATGCAATAAACGGCAACAATCTGTTTGTTTAGTGAAGCTGAGAGAGGAATAAATATTGGTCAGCACGTTGCTTTTCTTTGAAATAATGCCATTGAATCTTTTACATCCAGATGACAGGGCAGACGGGTCGTGGTTGTATGTTTAATTCAGGAACAGGAACCCCAGCTGATTTCCACCCTACAGCACCCCCTCTCGCCCCACCGCAGCCGAGTAGGGTGTGTCACCAGACGAAGTCAGCAATGGCCAGAGATTGAAGCAGGCCTGTGAGACTCAGTTCTGTACTGGAGTGTGCAATTACCCACTGAGTCATCACGTACTGGAAGCCGATTCTTTCTCAAAAAGCGACAGCAATGGTTTCATTAAAGAGGACTGAGGGAGAAGAAAGAACGTCGAGGAGTGCGTTATGCCCCGCTCAATGATTCACTGCTCTGACTAAAAATCTCTCAATAAGAGGCAACATCTGGAATCTATGCTTGAAGTTTGCTTTTGATTACTGGAATGAATGTTTAATCTATTTAGTACTCTGCAGGCACTGTTTCCTGATTCAGGAAATGTGGAGGGGGCAGGTGGCGTGTTTCTGTGTCCACATTAATGCTTTTCTGACACCCAACAACTGGAGCTGGAGGCGGGGGTGGCCTGCTATTCCTTCTTTGGAGATAAATCTCCTTTAAAGCAACTCCACTTCCCCATCGATGGCACAAGCAAGGCTTCGAGGTACTTGATGACAGGCTATTATTCCCCTCTCACAGTTCAGAGGGACTAATGACAAAATTCTTGTGTTTTTTCGAGGATGGAGGTAGATGCTTGTTAAGGAAGGGAGTGAAAGGTTATCAGGGTGGGTGTGACAGTGGAATTCGGGTTGCAATCAGATCAGCTATTATCTTATTGAACAGCTGAGTAGGGCTGAATGGCCAGCTCCTATTTATATGGTCATTTGTAAAATTAGCTTAATTGATGCAGAACACACCAGATAGAGATTGTACATACTTCAACAACTGTTCAGTTGAGGTCAATAATTTGGCTTGCAGGATCAAAGGCTCTGAAACCCAATGGCACAGCGAATCATTACCTCTGTACCAGAAGACTCATAGACTCACAGCAGATCAGTCAGTCCAATCATACCAACCAGATATGTTAAATTAATCTAGTCCCATTTGCCAGCACTTGGCTCATATCCCTCTAAACCCTTCCTATTCATATATCCATTCAGATGTCTTTTAAATGTAATTGTACCAGCCTCCACCACTTCCTCTGACAGCTCATCCCATACACACACCACCCTCTACATGAAAAATGCCCCTTATGTCCATTTATATCTTCCCCCCCTCACCTTAAATCTATGCCCTCTAGTATTGGACTCCCTTACCCTGGGAAAAAGACCTTGGCTATTCACCCTATCCATGCCCCTCATGATTTTATAAACTTCTTTAAGGTCACCCCTCAATCTCTGATGCTCCATGGAAAATAGTCCCAGCCTATTCAGCCTCTCCCTATAGATCAAATCCTCCAACCCCAGCAACATCCTTATAAAGTTTTTCTGCATTCTTTCAAGTTTAACAACATCTTTCCCACAACAGGGAGACCCAGGATTGAATGCAGTACTCTAAAAGTGGCCTAATCAATATCATGTATCGCAACATGACCTCCCAACTCCTATACTCAATTTACTGAACAATGAAGGCAAACACCTTCTTCGCTACCCTGTGACTTCACCCTTAAGTAACTATGAACCTGCATCCCAAGGTCTCTTTAATCAGCAACACTCCCCAGGACCTGACCATTAAGTGTATAAGTCCTGCCCTGATTTGCCTTACCAAAGTACAACACCTCACATTTATCTAAATTAAACTCCATGTGTCACTCCTCGGCCTATTGGCCCATCTGATCAAGGTCCTGTTATAATCTGAGTTAATCTTTTTCACTGTTCATTACCCCACCAATTTGGATGTCATCTGCAAACTTACTAACCATACTTCCTATATTTACATATAAATCATTTATATAAATGACAAAAAGCAGTAGACCCAGCATCAATCCTTGCAGCACACCACTGGTCACAGGCCTCCAGTCTGAAAAAGGAACTTTCCAACACTATCCTCTGTTTCAGACATTAAAGCCAATTTTGTATCTAAATGGCTAGCTGTCCATGGATTCCATTTGATTTTACCTTGCTATCCAGTCTACTATGCGGAGCCTTGTCAACAGCATGCTGCAGTCCAAATAGATAATGTGCACAGCCCTGCCTTCATCTAATTTATCACTTATTCAAAAAACTCAATGAAATTAGTGAGACATAACGCTTTCCTCCAAGGTTATTTTTATAACCTTTAAACTCAAACTTAATTTTTTTCCTTTCATGTCAGCTGTCTGTCTCCCACCAATGACATAAAAGGGGTCACTTTCATTCATCAGTACAAGGATGGAAAATGGAGGCTTAAGCACTCAGATAAAATCCAACAGTGAACTCAGCAAAACATCTTGACATTTATCTAAATTAAACTCCATCTGACATTCCTCGGCTAATTGGCCCATCTGATCAAGTACCCATTGTACTCTGAGGTGACCTTCTTCACTGTCCACTACACCACCAATTTTGGTCTCATCTGCAAACTTACTAACCATATCTCCTATATTCACATCCAAATCATTTGTATAATGACAAAAAGCAGTGGACTGAGCAACGTTCCTTCTGGTGAGAATGTGGAACACTGTCAAAGATGAGGTGAATCAGGGTGGGAAGAAGCTGACATTGCAGAAACACCTGCATGGACCGGTTGGGCTGAATGCCTTGTTTCTGATCTGTAAATTCTATATAATTCTGAGTCACACTTCAATTGGAGGAAAATCGAGGCCAGTCGTGCAAATAAATGAAAATGATCTGTTTGCAGTATAAGTAAATAACCTTGCAGATGTCACTGATCTCTGGATGCTGCTCCATGGTTAGTGGTTGTGTAATCCTTAAGTGTGTCCTGAACAGTCAGGAGGGAATATGGATACATGAAAGTGGAACAAGGCACCTTGGGTGTTTGAGCCTGCTCCACCATTCAATAACATCATAGCTGATCTGATTTTAACCTCAGTTCTATATTCCTGTATATTCCTGATAACCTAACTACCTCTGCCTTAAAAATAATTCAGTAATCTGCATTCACTACGTTTTGAGGAAGGGAATTCTAAAGACTTGCAATCCTCTGAGAGACAAAAAAAATGTTTCTTCATCTCTGTCTTAAATGGGCGATCCCTTATGAGCCCAAGTTCTAGATTTTCCCACATCATTGAACATCATTTTGACATCTACCCGGTCAAGTCCCCTCAGGATCTTATGTTTCATAGAGTCAAGGTCATAGACTCATACAACATGGAAACAGACGCTTTGGTCCAACTCATTAATGCTGACCAAGTTTTCCAAACTAAACTAGTCCCACTTGCCTTTGTTTGGCCCACATCCCTCTAAACCTTCCCTATTCATTTACCTGTCCAAATGTCTTTTAAATATTGTAACTGTACCTGCATGTACCACTTCCTCCATTGAATAAAAGCCTAGCCTATCTAACCTTTCCTGATAAGGTAATCAGCTCATTTCAGGTATTAGGAAACCTTCTCTGAACTGCTACCAATGCACTAACATCCTTGAATAAGTACGATGGCCTGTGTACTATGCACAGTACTTCAGATGTGGTCTCACGAATGCCCTGTTTAACTGAAGCATAACCTCCCTACTCTTGCATTCAATTTCCTTCACAATATACTATAACATTGTATTAGCTTTCTTGATTACTTGCCATATTTTAGAATTGTTACAATATTACTTCTTAAGCTAGAGACAATATCCATGGCAGGCACATCCCGCTCAATACAGGACAGTTCTTTATAATTGATGGTGCTGCTAAGAAAAACCTTCCTTTGAGCGATTCATGCCTATTTTGCCAAGGTTGGTCCAACAACTGCCCATCCTGATATTAGGTATGACAATAAACAACAAATTCTGGAGTGACTGTTATACTGTGAGGCTTAAATTTTCCATATACCAGTTATAAAAGATCCTAAATGAAGTGACTTTGGGCAATTGCAACTTAACTTGCATGGATTCTGATCCATTGTTTAAAGTTGTTCATGGCTCAACACGAAACTGACAATTTCATCCATTGATGCTATAATTACAACTCTGCATCGGAGACTGGAAGGGTGAAGTTGGGCTGCTTTTCAAATCCTGGGCTTATGACACATGGAATAATACATTACAAAAGGAGGCAATTTTCATCATTGGGCCTGTGCTAATCCTCCAATTATTTACATTCAGCTGGATTTTCACCCAGGGCACTGCAAATGTTTACCTTTCACTTATTTATCTTTTTGCTTGAATCAATCATCAATTTTCTTTTGAATGTTACTACTGAATCTGTTTATACAATTCTTTCCAGGTAACACAGTGCCAGGAAAGCATAATGAGAACCTGATCCTGAACTTAACCACAATGAGGTGTCTCTTGGCCAAAATGGGGTACTCTTGTGGCACTGTCTGCCAGCCACAATATCCTTTAGGGAGAGGTGGAATGAAATCTGTAAGAAAGTAAAAACCGAAAGCATGGCCCGATTTCACTTTCTTTGCAGACCTCTATGTCTTATATCAGAAACATACTTTTCAGTTTTGTGAACCTCCACCCCCTAATCTTCGTTGAATTCAGGAAGTTAAAGTCCTAATTTGATTGTGTGTTGAGACTAATGAATTATCCCACACTAATACTTGACTTATCCTGTCTGATTTTCCATCTTCATCTGGTGCATGGACCAGCTGTCTCTGGTTAGACGTCTCAGCATTAACTGCATCGCATCCAATTGAAAAATAAACATAGGCCAAAGCTGTAATCAGACTCTCAGCCTTTTTCAGTCAGCTCCTGCATTTGAAATTCATGGTTTGTGCGATTTCTGGCTTTTTTATTTCCATCACCCACTCTATTCTGTCATCTCTTTCCCTCCAGGAGTCTCCTGTCCACCTGGTCTCCTTGATGTGGGTGGAATAGTGAGTGACCCACTCTGTGCTCAGCTGACAACACAATGAGATGGCCAGTTTCCCAGATAAGGAGTGGGAGAAATGTGTTACCACCAAAGAGTGGAAATTACATTACCCATGAACCTCTCGGAAGCTACACTGACCCCACTGTACACTGCTGGGACCATGATCTTATTTTGCTGGCCGTGAGAATTTTGCATAGAATGAATTTTGGGAAGTGTCTAAGAAATGAACATCACAATAATTAGGAATTAACTGACAATCTCATCGACTGGGTTTTTTGAAGAAGTAACAAAGAAGATTGATGAGGGCAGGGTGGTGGACATGATCCATATGAACTTCATGTAAGGTGTTCAACATGTTTCCATATGGTAGATTGGTTGGCAAAGTTAGATCTCATGGAATATATGGACAGCTAGCCATTTGGATACAGAACTGGTGCAAAGGTAGAAGACAGAGGATGGTGGTGGAGGGTTGCTTTTCAGATGGAGGCCTGTGATCAGTGGTGTGCCATAAGGATCGGTGCTGGGTTCAATACTTTTCGTTATTTGTATAAATGATTTGGATGTGAACATAGGAGGTATAGTTAGTAAGTTTGTAGATGACACTAAAATTGGAGGCGTAGTGGACAGCGAAGAAGGTTACCTCAGAGTACAACAGGATCTTGATCAGATGGGCAAATGGGCTGAGGAGTGGCAAATGGAGTTTAATTTAGATAAATGCAAGGTGCTGCATTTTGGAAAAGCAAATCAGAGCAGGACTTATACACTTTATGAAAAGATATATGGGAGTGTTGCTAAACAAAGTGACCTTGGAGTGCAGGTTCATAGTTCCTTGAAAGTAGAGTTGCAGGTAGATACAATAGTGAAGAAGGCGTTTATTATGCTTTCCTTTATTAGTCAGAGCATTGAGTATAGGAGTTGGGAGGTCATGTTGTGGCTGCACAGGACATTGGTTAGACCACTTTTGGAATACTGATCTTCCTATCGTAAGGATGTTGTGAAACTTGAAAGGGTTGAGAAAAGATTTACCAGGATGTTGCCAGGGTTGGAGAATTTGAACTATAGGGAGAGGTTGAATAGGCTGGGGCTCTTTTCCCTGGACAGTCGGAGGCTGAGGGGTGACCTTATAGAGGTTTATAAAATCATGAGGGGCATGGGTAGGATAAATAGACAAAGTCTTTTCTCTGGGTTGGGGGAGTTCAGAACCAAAGGGCATAGGTTTAGGGTGATAGGGGAAAGATATAAAAGGGACCTAAGGGGCAATATTTTACGCAGAGGGTGGTGAGTGTATGGAATGTGCTGCCAGAGGAAGTGGTGGAGACTGGTACAATTACAGCATTTAAAAGGCATCTGGATAAGTATATGAATAGGGTTTAGAGGGATACGGACCATGTGCTGACAAATGGGACTAGATTAGGTTGGAATATCTGGTTGACATGGATGAGTTGGATAGAAGGGTCTGACTCTATGAATCCACAAAGGACGGGTTGTGTAGTGAATGGGAATATTTGTGTTGTCATATTTGGAGTCCTTCTGAATATTAAGTGAGCACTCATATGCATCTGACCTACACGTCTTTTGAAAATGCGTGTAGTATGAAGGGAGTCTTGAGGATGCCATCTTTGAGATGAGACATTAAGGCCAGGGCATTATTTCAAAGAGTTCTCCTTGTGACCTAGCCAATATTCATGTCTTGACTGCAACTATTATGTGGTCATTATTTCATTGTGGTTTTTGTGAGCTTACTGTATGCAAATTGGTTACTGTGCTTTCATTGGTTGTAAAATGCTTTCGAAAATCTAAAAGTCATGGTAACTGCCATAGAAATGCAAGTATTGCATACTGGAGCCTACCAATCATCACAGCTCAAATTCTGTGCCAAATTCTGCCCCCGCTGTAGCCTTTCAATCAATGGAATGCATGTTGTTGAATTAGCCTGAGCAGTCAGCATAACCAATTACTTCTAATGACTAGAAAATCAGGAATGTCTTGAATGGGAGGCAGTGACAACTGAGCCCAGATCTCTTGTCTCCATTTTTCTCAATCTTGCAAATTGTATCCTCATGTATCATTGAGGTAACACTGAAGTAATGCCCTCTGAAGGTATTACTCACTATAATGGACTCTAGGCAGTGGGAGGCACACGCTGAAAATGTGTTGCTGGAACAGCGCAGCAGGTCAGGCAGCATCCAGGCAACAGGAGAATCGACGTTTCGGGCAAAAGCCCTTCTTCAGGAGTGGGAGGCACACTTCAGGCATGCACATAATTGATGACAGCAATGGAAATGGAAGCAACAGGGTGAATTTTGGAAGCCTGGGAAGGACCTTATCAAATAATAGAGCAGGCTTGATGGGCTGAATTACCTTTCTCCTCTATTTCCTATGATCTTGTATCTTTATCACGCCTCAAAGATGATGAAATATGTGTGCCGAAATTTCAGGCCCAGGGGGGTGAGCATGCAGGATTGAAATGCAAACTTTTGTGCTGCCAACCTGGGTACCAGCTGCACAAGTAGTGGATACCAAATCTGGTCAGTTAAAGCCTTTTAGATCTTATTGACAGATGGATGCTGTGGTGAACAGTGTAGCTGGGTGGAGGTGGCCTCTTGACTTCCTTCGAGACCACTCCTACTTGTCATTTAGCTGCAGAAGGCCTTATACAATGGCCATTGAGGCCATTTTTAAAGTTTGAAGTAAAAAATTTGGAGAGAGGCCACTTCTACCTTGTGGTGCTTTCTCTCTCACTTATCTGAGATGACAGGCTGCTGCTTCTTTAGTGCTCGAGAGCTTCCCATTGGTTCTCTAACTTAAACAGCACTCTCTGACAATTTATTTGCCAATTTGGGCAAAATCACAAAGGACTGTCTGTTCGAGACACCATGTGGGTTTCTGATCTGCTTTTGACCATGATTGCTTGGCCTCAAAATCATGCCTATGAAGTGTCCACATTGAATTTTTTAAATTAAAGTTTCTATTTTTTTAACAAACTTATTTTTGGAAATTCCACAGTAAATAACTCACCTCCTGTCTCTCCAAAGCCTGTCCACTCTTTACAAGACAGCAATCAGGAGTGTGATGGAATAATCTCTACTTGTCTGGACAAGTATAGCTCTCAACAATGGTCAAGAAGTTCAACATCACCAAAGGCAAAGCACCTTATCACACCTTATACATTCACTCTCACTACTGACCAAATAAAATAAGCACAGCGTGGCAACATTACATACTATGTCTGAAATGTACTGCAACTGTTTGCCAAAACATCTTCAACAATACCTTTCAAATCTGTGACTTCTACCAACTAGAAGGTCATGGGCAGCAGTCACGGGGAACAGACCTGCAAGTTTTCCACCAAGCCACACCCCACTCTCAGTTGGAACTGTATTATGGTTCCTTCATTGATACTGGATCAAATCCTGGAACTCTTTCTGTAACAGCACTTTAGGCATACCTACACCCTGTAGGCAGTTCATGATCACCTTCCCAAAGACAATTAGGGATGGTCAACAAAGACCCTTCTGAAAAAGGGTCACTGGATCCGAAATATTAACTTTGATTTCTCTTCATAGATGCTATCAGACCTGCTGAGTTTTTCCAGCAATTTCTGTTTTTGTTTTTGTTTCTGTTTCTGATTTCCAGCATCTGCAGTTCTTTCTTTTTATGATCAACAAATGTTGTCCTTGCCAGCAATTCTCACATCTCATGAATGAATAAAAGAAATTCTGATTTCTTCCAGCCTACATTCATTCATCTCCATTCAATCATTCCTTCCTCAGTGTAATTATTGCTGAATGCCTGTAATACTGCCTTCAATTTCTCTTCATAATCTCTCCCTCTCTGTGCCCCTTCTGTCTGTTCATTCACCATTTTGACTTTGCTCTTTTACTCAAAATGAGCTACAATATTTTCATTTTTACAACTCACAGCATACTTCTTTCCATTTCACTCCCCTAAAGCTCACTCTTCATGTATGAACTTCAGCAGGGATACTGACAGACTGCTTGTCTGCAGTGAACACCTATAGCAGAAGTCAGATTACCTTTTCCAGTCACTGTCCATGGCACTGAGACTACTTATACTCTTCAAATACTGCCCCCGAAGACAGACAGTTTGCTCAATAGGGACTGAACTTGGAAGCTTCCTGGTCTGAAGTAACAATATAGCAGGCCGAATGCTGCACTTAGTCTGTCTCACAAGCTGTCAAATGTTTAAACATACAGTACGGTGACGGTGACCTTTTGCAGTTAACCATCCATGCAAATACATATTGACACAAAAGCAGGCCCAGCTCCAGCAGCTCTGACACCCACTCACTTGGCCACTAGTCAGCCAACCCCTTCCTCGGAAAAAAGGCCAGGACATCACCTCCTTCTAATTTATCTGAAGCACGGACCTTACTCAGCACAATTATTGTGTGTGTGTGTGTGTGTGTGTGAGACTTGTGTGTCCGTGTATGTGTGCGCGCCTGTGTTAGTTTTACCATTATTTTAATTGTAGTATCACTTTAAAGATTCTCAAAAGTTTATGTGGGCTTGGCTTTAGAATCCACTGATCTGTGGTGATTGCAAGTGGCAGAAATCTTTGTCGGCAAAGGAGGTTTTGAAGTCTCTTCGTTGCAATGGGTGGGTCATGACCCTTAATTACTGCCATCTTAAGACTTCCCATAAGAAGTACTGAAAATAATTTAACGGTTATGCATCTTTAAGATTTTTTTCTCACGTTAAAAATAATCTGCCTATTTATGGGAAATGGGATTTCTTTTCCCCCAGTGCTGTTTTGTTTTGATAGCTGGGAAAGGTGTGTGGGTTGCAGCAGTGTGAGAAGAGCTGGTGGCTAGGGCTCAGCAATAAGTGATTTCAACAGCTCAGTGTTAATACAGGACTAACGATGATTAACTACCGATTTGATCGCTGTGGCCTGACTCTCTGCTTAATGATGTATCTCTGGTTTATGGACTTTGGTTTTTAGATGAACTGTTTCACATTCCTCCCCATTTCACTGAACACCTGAATTTCAACATGGATTGTCCCGAACTCTAGTAAAATACTTAGTAGGAAATCAGTGGCAAGTCTCTCCACTCCTGGAGAAATTGCATCCAAGGTTGTTTTCAGCTGATTATAAAATAAATGTATCCATTTATGTAGCACCTTTAACCTGGTATAAAACATCTAACATCAGAACAGTAATTAGAGAAAAACTTGACAATGGGCCAAAAAAGGAGATTTTAGGACAAATCAAAAGACTGGTCAAAAGGTAGGCGTTGAGTAGCATCTTCGAATATGGGACGGGGTGAAGTGATTTAGAACTCACAGCCAATACAGCTAAAGGCACAAGCCAATGCCGAGATGTAGGATGTGGGGGATGCACAAGAAGCCTGAACTAGGGAAACATAGCGATCTCAGAGAATTACAGATGATTAGACAGATTGGTGAGATGAAGTTAAAAAGGACTGGAAATCCAAGATGACAATTTTAAACTGGAAACATTGTCAGCAAACACTGAACTGATGGGCAAATGGGTTTTGGTGTGAATTAGGATACAGACAACAGAGTTTTGGATGAGCAAGTCCAAAGAAGGTGAAAGAGGATGATTGGTCAGAGCAGCAGAGTTTTATTGGTCAATCAGCCCTATTAATTGTCACAGCAAGACATCAAAAGTCAGAAGAGGTTGAGGTGCTGCTTTGAACGACCCCTGGATAAAAGTAGAGAATTAAATATCTTGAATACTTTCAACATGATTCTATAAAGATTCCACCCACATGTAACAAAACCTATTTACAACATCATATAGTACAGCCACTGCCATGTAACTTGAGGCATGTCTAGATAGATTCAGAAAATAAAATTCCATTGCAAGACCCCCTTCAGCTTCCGACATTTACACAATCAGGACCATCATCAAACAGATCTCGTCAAGTGTGCCAGGAAGAGCTGAATCCTACTCTGAATCAGGAACTAACCTTCAGATCAAGCACAAGCAAGCGTAAATAGTGACAGAGTGCCTGAGCCATTGTCCAAGACCACTTTTAATTTTTGGATGAGTCATTAAACCTAGGTACCGTCTGCTTTCTCAGATAGATGCAAAAGATTCCATGGCACTAATACAAAGAGGAGAGGTGTTATCCCCAGGGTCTGGGCCAATAGTTATCAATAGAACAGATCATCTAACCATTATCTTGTTCGCAGGAATTTGCTATGTGTAGATTAATTGGTGCATGCCTTACATTAAAAAAGTAACAATGCTTCAAAAGTACTTAATGGTTGAAACGTGCTTTGGGAAACAAATGATGGTGAAAAAGTAAGAAGAAAAGTAAATCTTTCTTCTTCTTTCCATTTTTATTTTTCATTTCTCTATTTCCTGGTACAACCCAGCTCAACACAGGGGAGGTGGATCACTCTTCAGTTAAATGTGGATTTCCAAACCCATAAAGTAGATGGCCTTTAACATGATGGATAATGATCTCCAGCACAAGTTGAGAACTAAGATGGAGAAGGAACAGAAAGAAGTGCATCATTTTTGATGGCCTCATGATGTCCAAAAGCACTTCAAGTCAATAAATGTTCATATGTAGCTGCTGTTGGAATGAAGGGAAGTGTGATATCCAATTTTCACCCAGAAAGCTTCCAAAACAGCAATGAGATAATTGACCAAATTATTTTTCCACTATGTGGACCAGAAAATTGTGAGAATCTCACCTAAGCGTAGTGTTATAGAATTGGTTATATCCACTGAGAGGACAGAGGAAGACTTGGTTTAAGGAGTCATTTAAACGACATGATCTCTGACAATGCAGTTCTCCACTAGTAATGTGCAGTAGTTTCAGCCTTTGCTATATGTCTCTGAAATTATGTGCAGAAGTCTCTGAAGTGAGACTGGACTTCATTACTTTCTGATGTAGAAAGGACAAGAAAGATCAATCACAATTAAACTTTTTGCTTTTTCATAGCAATCAAAGGCCACTGTCCACTGAAGGTTCAATCCAAACACAGCCCTAATTAGAAATGTCTTGAAGTACAGAATGGTATTAAGAGGGTTAACTTTGTTGTCTCTATTCAAATTCACATCAAGTACATTTGCCAACACTCCTGTATTTGTTTAGTGTCTGGTCCACTTCCTTCATTGATTTTAAAATTCTCATCTTTATTTTTCATTCCTCCTTGTCCCTCTTGTCTCTCTCTAAATCTGAAATGTAGGTGCCTTCATTTGGCTGGATCTAAGCTCTGGAATGCCCTCACTAATCCTCCCTAACTCACTTACCACCTTTAAGACACTGTTTAAAATCTCCCTCCTGACCAAAACTTTTGTCCAAGCTTTTGATGTATTGCACCATAGACCTTAGCGAGTTTTGAGAAGATTTGTAGCTCAGGTTGAGGTTTTGGATGTAGGTTTGCTCGCTAAGCTGGACGGTTCATTTCCAGACGTTTTGTCACCTTATTAGGTAACACGCAAAGCTTTTGATCACCTGTTCTTTTGTGGCTCAGAGTCAAATTTTCTCTCGCAATATTCTTTAAAATGCGTTAATAGGTAGATTAAAGGTGGCCTCGAAAAATGCCTAGTTGAACATATCTTTGAGCTGAATCTTACATATTCTTGGTAAAGTGAGAATCCTGCCGAGTTCTGTGGAGTGTTTCTCCCTACGAGGCTGAACGAGCCTTCTTGCTGCACCTTACCAAACCCACTGCATTAATTGCCATTTGTGATCTTGTGTGGACAGGTAGGAGGCTGGAAGAATACAGCAAGCCAGGCAGCATCAGGAGGTGGAGAAGTAGATGTTTTGGGTACAACCCTTCTTCAGCGCTGGGGTGGGTGTAGGGGGAGCTGCAGATAAAGAGGATGGCAGGGGCAGGGTGGTGAAGTGGCATAAGGTGAAGACAGGTAGAGGGTATGACCTGGTTGGTCAATGGGAAGAATGAATCCGGTGGGTGACAGGGAGGAGAGGAAGAGAGGGGGGGGGGGGGGGGTCTGGGAAGGGAGTCGGAGAATGGGAAGGGAGGTTATTTGAAATTGGAGCACTCAATGTTGAGTCTTCCAGGCTGCAGGCTGCCCAGGCAGAAGATGAGGTGTGCTTCCTCCAACTTATGGTTTGGTTCGTTGTGGCAATGGAGGAGGCCAAGGATGGTCATGTCGGGAAGGGAGTGGGAAGGGGAATTAAAATGGGTGGTGACTGAGAGATCCGGTCAGCCCTGCGAATCTGGCTGAGAGGCTAGGCGAACCGCGCCCTACGTTTACGTTTGGTCTCCCCGAAGTAGGGAAGACCACTTTGGGAGCACCTGATGCAGTGAAGTAGGTTGGAAGAGAGGCAGGTGAATCTCTGTCTCACCTGGAAGGACTGTTTGGGGCCCTGGATGGAGGTGAGGAGGTGGTGTATGGGCAGGATTTGCATCTTTTCTAGTTTCAGGAGAAGATACCTGGGGGTTCGGTGGGGTGGGGGGTAGCGTCAGTGGGGAGAGTGGCACAAATAAGGACTGTTGAAGGGAACGGTCCTTATGAGAGGCAGAGAGATGTGGGGAAGGGAAGATGTTCTTGGTGGTGGGGTCTAGTTGGAGTTGGCAGAAGTGTTTAAGGATGATGGCAGGTGGCAGGTGTGGACAAGGGGGACTCTGTTTTTATTGCATTTGGAGGGGGATTTAGAGCAGTGGAACGGGGATGAAGGTGGTGCAGTGTAGGGCTGTCTGGATGACAGAGGGAGAAAAAGCATGTTGTTTGAAATAGGTGGACATCTGTGTTGCTTGGGAGTGGAATGCATCCTCTTCTGAGCAGATGCAGTGGAGGCAGAGGGACTGGGAGAATAGGATGGCGTTCTTGCAGGATACTGGGTGGGAGAAGGTGTAGTTCAGGTAGTTATGGGTTTGTGGGTTTGTAGTAAACGTCCGTCTGGAGACTGTTGCCAGAGATGAAAATGGAGAGGTCAAGAAAGAGGAGGGAGATGTCCGAGATGAACCAAGTGAATTTAAGGATAGGATGGAAGTTGTAGGCAAAGTCAATGAACTGCTCCAGTTCAGCCTGGTTGCAGGACACTGCACCAATACAGTCATTGATGTAACAACGGAAGATTTGGGGCACAGGGCCTGTGTAGGTACTGAAGAGGGATTGTTTGACATAGCCGACAAAGAGACAGGTGTAGCTAGGGCTTATCCAGGTGCCCATGGCCATCCCCTGGATTGGAGGAAATGGGAATAGTTGAAGGAAATGTTATTGAGGTTGAGGAGCAGTTCAGTGAGGCGAAGGCGGGTCTTGGTGGAAGGGGATTGGAGGGGTCTGTTGGAGAGGAAGAAGTGGAGGGCCTGGAGACCATCCTTGTGGGGTATGGATGTATATAAGGATTGCATGTCCATACTGAAGATAAAGCGCTGGGGGTCGGGGAACTAGAAGTTACTGAAGAGGTGGAGGGCATGGTTGGTGACACGGATGTAGGGGGAAAGTGCCTGAACCAAGCGGGAGAGGATGGAGCCTTGGATCTCATGGCAGGAATCATTTCTGATTTCCATCCCATCTTACCATGCACTATTCCCAGAGATACCTGCTGCTCAGCAGAGGTCCTTCCTAAGATCAGCGTCCCCTCAGCTGTGCCAGTTTCCAAAACCCAATGTGCACGACAAGAATGCTGCCATTTGTGCAGCTTGTTTGTGGAAGGAATGAGGAGAGATGTTGGAGCTTATCTGAATGGACCTTGTGAATGGGGTGTTGGAGAAGAGTCCTCTTCCCATAGAATTGGCAGAGGAAGCAAAGTCACCATACCATGCCATAGCATGATTAGAGATTGCCATCTGGGTCAATACCATCTCTCGGGTAAGGACGACTGAACAGCAGTCCTGGGAGAACTTCAATGAGCATCTCCACTCCACCAGGGTATGTCAATGGTTATTACATTTCTTAAAACTTTGCACTTCATCATTCATGTGGTTGCCCCTATAGACACTTTGAGTTCTGCCTGTAGCCGCTTCATAGCACACTTTAGCATTACTCCTTAGGCATTAATGGTGCTAAATGGTTGGCATCAAGCACCAAATACATAATATAGGAGCAGGGGTAGGAATGTGGCATGCATGGCATAGATGCACAGAACAGTACATCTAATGGTGACAGGGAGGTGTAACACAAAGGGGTGGTCAATGTTGCAGGATGGCCAGGAAGTAGGGACCTTGTGTGCCTGTTTTGCTAAGATTACAAGTATTGGAGGGTAATGTTGTTCCCATGGGAACATTGGTTGCAGATGCAGGTCCCTCCCTCACAAGTCAGCTCACTTACCCCGCACATTGCAAGTTCCTTTGCAGCCGTTCTCCTCAAAATTGTGCTCTGCTCTTGTGCTTCATGATTGGAATGATAGCGAGCGGTCCTCTGCCAGTGGTTTTCTGCTTCAGCATTAACCGACTGTTGGGACCCCAACATCAGCATCTCCTTTCTAAGTGCCAATTCCGTCAACCCCACAGATTTCATACTTTCCCATTTCATCACTCAAGATGTGTACATGTGACTTCAACTGCATAGCTGTTCTGCCATCCCTTCCCAAAGTACCCCATCCCCTTGAGTCACCTGACTTGCCAATGCTGGTAGATGCATGTGTGCCTGATTACAACAGTCCGTCCTCCTCAAACAAAGACGAGACAAAGGATTGACTGTCCCTGCTGAGCCATTGTCTTCCTGTGCAGCCAACCCTGAACAGACGCTTGTCCTTGGTGAAGCCCAGGACTGTTGTGGGAGGCTGCCCTTGACAAACCATGCTGAGCCTCCATGAATGCCCCATGAACTCCCCAAAGATTTTCTGATGGATTAAACTGCTTGTTGCAAATGCTGTGTGTTTGGCATGAGGCTGAGGCTACATGGTACAAGTACCAGACTGATCATGGAATCATAGAACACCGACAGTGTGAAAAGAGGTCATTCAACCCATTAAGTGAGCAGTGACACTCCGAACAGCATCCCATCCAGAACCCAACCCCATCCTAACCCTGTAATCTCACACTTACCATGGGCCAATCCACCTAACCTGCACATCTTTGGACTATGTGAAGAAACTGAAGAACCCAGCAGAAACCTACGCAGATGAATGGCAGAACTTGTAAACTTCACACAGACAGTCACCCAAGGCAGGAATTGAACCCAGGTCCCCAGCACTGTGAGGGAGCAATACTAGCCATTGTGCTGTCAGTTCACTGTACCACACTGACATCTGGCTAGATTAACTCTGACTGTGGATTGTTGCACAGCATGACCCCTTGCCTTGTTGTGTGACTGTGTCAATTGCCAAGGGGAAAGTGAGGACTGCAGATGCTGGAGATCAGAGTTGAAAGTGTGGTGCTGGAAAAGCACAGCAGGTCAGGCAGCATCCGAGGAGCAGGAGAATCTGTTCCTTTGATGCTGCCTGACCTGCTGTGCTTTTCCAGCACCACACTTTCGACTGTGTCAACTGCCAATGCAAGACATGGCACAGCAAGGCAAGGAATGCATGCTGTGGGCGCACTGATAGGCATCATGAAGGAACAAGAGATCAGCCTCCATAAGCAACCTGGTCCATGCCATGAAATGGGCTCCTTTTCCTGGGTGGTACCTGTACCCAATGCAGCTGTACACTGCTGGCGATGACCTCCTGAAAGTGCTGTGTCAATGCCTATGGTGGAAAGCTACATGTGGTTGATGCTGATGGATTGTGCCATGCTCTGCAGTTTGGATGTGGGCAAGATGAAAGTCTTAGGGAACAATAGCAAGCTGAATCTCCCAAGTACCCACTCTGATCTTTCCCAACAACTAGTGTGTATGATAATTTTGGTAAGATCACAAATTGTGCTCTGTTAGCTGTGAACAAACCATTTAGCAGCAATAATGAGCACCAATTGGGAATATTTCAATGAGCCAACACACACTGCAGCACAGAGGAACTATGCAGAGCAGAGGAAAATCACCTATACCCTGTATTCAAAACACACAATGAACACAGTCCACTGATTTCTCAGCAACAAATCCAAACAAGCAGACAAAACACGTCCAGAAACTCTAGCCACTCTCCCCTACATCAAAGACATCTCGGAAATGACTGCCAGACTACTCAGACCCCTTGGCATCATGGTAGCCCACAAACCCACCAACACACTAAAACACCAGCTAATGAACTTGAAAGACCCTATACCGACAATGAGCAAAACTAATGTCATTTACAAAATACCGTGCAAGGACTGTAACAAATACTACATTGGACAAACAAGCAGAAAACTAGCTACCAGGATACATGAACACCAACTAGCCACAAAAAGACATAACCTTCTCTCATTAGTATCCTCACATACAGATGAGGAAGGACAACACATCCATCCTAGGGCAAGCCAAACAAAGGCATGCACGAGAATTCCTAGAAGCATGGCATTCCAACCGGAACTCTATAAACAAACACATTGAGCTAGACCCCATCTACCACCCCCTGAGAAAAGGACCAGGAAGTGACTTCACCACAGGAAATAACATCACCACAGAAAATGACATCACCAACCCAAAGAAACCCAGACATATAAATAGAAAGCAGGTTTTTCAGCATTGCTTTGCATGAGGCCCACTGAAGATGTTACCTAGTAGGGTAATGATAAGTTTGGAAATGAACCTTGCAGCTCAGCGAGCAAACCTTCATCCAAAACCTCAACCTGAGCTACAAATCTTCTCAAAACTCGCTATGTCCAATTCAGGTTTTGGCCAATTTGGTATCCCCCAGGACATTGATAGTGGGGGATTCAGTGATGGTAATGGCATTGAATGCCAAGGAGAGATGACGGCATTCTTTCTAGCTGGAGATGGTCATTGCCTGGCACATGGGTGGCTTGAAGATTAATTAGCGCTGATTAACTCAAGCCCAAATGTTATCCACATCTTGGTGCCATGGACATGGACTATTTCAATCTCTGAGGAACTGTGAAAGGTCCACAGCATTGACCTCCAGTGCCTATATCATTTCTGACTACAGAACTGATTTCTTCCCTTGTTTATAAAGCTACATCACCTCCTTTTCCTTCCTGTCTATCCTTCTGAAACACTAAGTACTCTTGGATATTCAATTCCTAGACCTGATCTCTCTGCAACCACATCTCAATACTCGCTACCAATCTTACTCATCATCTTTATTTGTGCTGTTAACTCATTAATTTTACTTCGAATGCCTCATGCATTCAGTTACAAAGTCTTTAAGTTTGTTCTATTATCAAATTTTCCTATATTTATGTAAGTCCTTGAGCAAAATAATGTTCAATATCGTGTGCTAGGCTCTCTTCTCATTGAGGATGGAGATATTTGTGGAGCACCATCCTCTTGTAAGTTGTTAAAATGTCTACCACCATTCATGGCTGGATGTGGCATGACTGCAGAGCTTCATCTGATTTGTTAGTTGTGGAATTGCTTAACCCTGGTTACTGCATACTGCTTTTGCTATTTGGTATGAAATCACATACTCTGCATTACAGTTTCACTAGGTAGACATCCTGTTTTTAGTTATGCCTGATGCTGCTCCTGGCATACTCCCCTCCACTCTGCACTGAAACAGATTTGACCTCTTACTTGACGATAATGGTAAAATGGGATGATATGTTCAGGCATGAGGTTACAGGTTGTGACTGGATACAATTCTGCTGTTGTGATGGCCTACAGTGCTTCATGGATGCCCAGTTTTGAGTTGCTTGATCTATTCGGAGGAATAGGTCATTCAACCCCTTGAGCCTGCTTCACTTCCAATAAAGTCATGACTAATCTTATTGTAACTTCAAATCCACATTCCCATTTATCCTGATAACTATTCACTCATTGCATTACAAGAATCTATTTAGCTTTGCTTTAAAAGCATTCAAGAACTCTTGTCTACCAACTTTTCAGGAAGAGAATTCCAAAGACTCACAACCCTCTGAGACCAAAAATGCAACTAATCTCTGTTTTAAGTGGACGACCTCTGATTTTTAAACAGTGGCCCATGGTTCTCCCAGTAACAGGAAACATCCTCTCCACATCTACCCTATTAAGGTGCCTCAGCATGTTTCAATTAAGTCTTTCTTATTCTTCTCAACAACATAGACTTTTCTATCCATCTTTGTTCCATCAGTAACTTTGGAATCATACCCTTATCCTTTCATCTAAGTAATTCGTATACATTGTAAACAGTTGAGGTCCCAATAGCACACCATGCAATACATTCTGTCAAACTGAAGAAGATCCAATTGTATCATGCTGATTCCTGCAAGCCAGCCAATCATCTATTCATATGCTACCCTCTACATCATGAGTTTTTATTTGCCATAATAACATTTGATGTGGTACCTTAGCAAATGCCTTCTGGAAATGTAAGTACAATAAATTCACCAGCTCCTCTTCTATCCATAGCATTTGTTAGCTCCTCAAAAAACTCAAATAGACTGGTGAAGATTTCCCTTCCATGAAACCATCTAACCTCTTTGTTAATAGCACCACTTTCCCTTTGACAGATGTTAAGCTAACTGGCCTGTCGTTTACTGCTATCTGTCTCCGTCACTTTTTGAGTAATGAAGTTATATTAACTCTTTTACAATCTAATGGGACTTTCTCTGAATCAAGGAAACTTTGGAAAATTATACCAATGCATCAATTATCTCATTAGCCACTAGTTTTAAGACCCTAGAATGAACTCCACCAGAATCATATCCAACAATTTACTCAGTATTATTTCTCTGGTAATTGTAATTCATCCCTCCATTCTATTTCCAGATTTATCTGTGCTCTGGAACATTACTTGTGTCCTCTGTCATCAAGATTGTTGCAAAATACCTGTGCAATTCATCTGCCATTTCATTATTTTCCATTATCAATACTCGAATCTTACTTTCTATAGGACCAAAGCTTACTTTTGTTTACTCTTTTCTTCTTTAAGTACTTACAGAAACTCTTATTATCTGGATAGAATATAGATACAAAAAGTAAAAGCAGATACAAAAAGAAAAATATATATAAGTTTTATAAATTTTAAAATAGATCAGCTCATTGTCTTTGTTGATTTGTTATTTGCTTTTGATTTCTATTTCTGAAGGTGAAGAGGTTCAAAACCTCAAGTCAGAATTCAGCGTCTCCACAGATGAATAGTTGGGGTTGTTTGTACTGGTGAACATAGTAGGTACAGCATGTTTTTTGAGAGCGAAAGACAATTTCTTGTTTTTTTTATTAATTCTGCAGTCATGGCAGTTGCAGATTGCCTGGATCCTTGTCAGAACCAGGGTAGATTCCTGAAAGCCTTTCTTTTTTGAGCTAAGAACTTTCTCTCATATGCTGTCTCATGAGATTTTCCTGGGAGTTCTGTTTTAAAGTGGCGTGTTGCCAGGTAATTAACTTAAATCATGATGAATCACTGTCCCACAAAGCAAAGTCCATTGTGCTTGAATTTCATATATAGGTCCTTCCAGTCTCTTGTTTGTTATCTCAAAAATGTTGAATTCCCACACTTTTAAGAAGGTCTCAAAGTGTTGTCCAAGAGTTAATCGAATTTCAGTTCTGATTAAGAATCATATTGGTTTCCAAATGTGAACTTTGTTTCTCTTTCCACAGATGCTCCCGGACCTGCTGTCAGGTCAAAATGTCAGTTGAATCCAGCACTCTGTGCCTAGGAGAGTGAGTTCCAGATTTTCATTACCATTTGCATGAAAAATGTGCTTCCTGCCTTAATTCTGGAATATCTGGTTTTCCAATTACAATGCTTTGGCTTGAACTCTCTACCAGGGGAAACAATTTCTCCGTGTTTGCACCATCAAGTCCTTTCACTATTTTAAATATGAGAAAGTGAGGACTGCAGATGTTTGAGATCACAGTCTTAAAGTGTGGTGCTGGAAAAGGACAGCAGGTCAGGCAGCATCTGAGGAGCATTCCTGATGAAGGGCTTATGTCTGAAACGTTGATTCTCCTGCTTCTCGGATGCTGCTGTGGCCTGCTGTGCTTTTCCAGCGCCACATTTTTCAACTATTTTAAATATCTCAATTAAATCATTCAACCCCCTGAAATCATGGGAATACAGGACAGGCTTATGGTATCTGTCCCTATAATTTCACCCTGTAAATCCTCATGTAAATACCATTTTCATCCTTCAATCTGGGCTGAATTCATATCCACACCATAATTATACTTATCGTGGAGACCACCTGTCAATGAACAGCCAGATGGCACAATGCAATGTAAACCACAGATTGGAGATCTTGGCTCAACTCCTAACTTCAGTTTCTGGATTAGTGGTGCTGGAAGAACACAGCAGTTCCGGCAGCATCCAAGGAGCAGCGAAATCGACGTTTCGGGCAAAAGCCTCCTGATGAAGGGCTATTGCCCGAAACATCGATTTCGCTGCTACTTGGATGCTGCCTGAACTGCTGTGCTCTTCTAGCACCACTAATCCAGAATCTGGTTTCCAGCATCTGCAGTCATTGTTTTTATCTCCTAACTTCAGTTTACTGACCCACCCTGCAGATGGTGCTTTATGTATCTCTGCCAGGCTGCCAGGTGCAATTCTGAGTGGACTTGAGGGGATTGACCTACTAGAAGGCAAGGAAAATATAATCTATAATATCTGATCAGCGAAGCATAAGGAGCGATACTGGTGAGGATCGTAGAATGGACAGTCACTGCAGTTGGCCACTTGCAGTCTCCTGGGTCATGGAAAGCTCTCAATACGAAAAATCAGCTGAATGAAAAACAATCCACAATGAGCAATGGATCTTTGGTGGCATTTATGCATTTAGTCAGAAGACATATGACGCCAGGTTATAGTCCAACAGGTTTATTTGAAGTCATGCTTTCAGAGTGCTGCTCCTTTGTTAGGTGAACTATAACCTGGTGTCGCGTGACTTCTAACTTTGTCCACCCAGTCCACCCCGGGCACTTCCACTTTATGCATTTACTTCTGTTCCACAATTTGCAGTGGATCAGCTGATGAACTCACCTGCCTCTCATTACAAGCCCTGCACCTATCATATCCCACTTATTTAAAATAAATCAATTATTTTTACTAGATTATTCAGATTTTAGGGTTTTAATGGGCTTGTTTCTTAACAGAAAGGATTTATTAATTGAGTTGTGCCACAGTTGTGTCATATTTTGAAAGAACATGTATTCATACAGTTTCTTTTAAATGACACAGGCTGATAGCATTGAAAGTGGAGATTAAGGCCAGGCAGGCCAGTTGTTGGAATATCACAACATACCTTCTATTTCAAACTGATACCATGAATATTCCACCCAAACTTATTAAACAGCAACAAATTGCATTTCCATAGCATCTTGTATATCACAAAATTACCAAAGCAACTTTAGATGAAGCAAACAAATTTGGTACTAAACTACATAAAGAAATACTAGAGCATTTCCAAAAACTTGGACATTATAGTGATTGGAACCAGGTGGATCTTGTTTACTATGAGATCCTTGATTGCATTTGTTAATCTGGGCCAATCAGGAAACCCTGGCTGACCAATATTAACATGCGATTTGAACTGGGATTTGAGGTTTGTCCTCCTCTCCCTGTAAAATGGTTGAATGGTAGGGTTTGGGGCCTAGCTTTGCTGCTCCTCTCCCTTGTAAAATTGCTGTCTCTTATGTACAGCTGTAAATGTTTTTTGTAAATTGTTTGTAATTTGTTTAATAAAATATAAATAAACAGGGAAAAAAAAAATTAACAGGCGATTTGCCCTTTGATGTGAAGGGCAGTGTTTGTCACTGGCCACCCGGGTGTTTTCCTATCTTCCTGGTGGTGGAAATTGAATAAAGATTCGTGCACTTTGTGTCTTTCACTGTGTCTCACACCTGCACACACACACCATGGGTGCTGGGGATAAAATAAGCACTACCGCACTTAGGTGGTAGTGTGGGGGTTTTAAAAGAAAAAAAATTAACAGGGGAATAAGGGCAGTGCTTGTCACAAGAAAAGAAAAAAAAAGGAAAAAAAAAAGAAAAAATAGAAAAAAAAATAAACAGGAGTGTCATTACGTTAGAAAAAAAAAATTAACAGGCGATTTGCCCTTTGATGTGAAGGGCAGTGTTTGTCACTGGCCACCCGGGTGTTTTCCTATCTTCCTGGTGGTGGAATTTGAATAAAGATTTGTGCACTTTGTCTTCCATTGTGTCTCAGACCTGCACACACACACACCATGGGTGCTGGGGATAAAATAAGCACTACCACACTTAGGTGGTAGTGTGGGGGTTAAAATAAAAAAAAGAAAAAGAAAAAAGATAGAAAAAAGAAAAAAATAAATATAAATAGGGATTCACAAGAAGAAAAAAAAAATTAACAGGCGATTTGCCCTTTGATGTGAAGGGCAGTGTTTGTCACTGGCCACCCGGGTGTTTTCCTATCTTCCTGGTGGTGGAAATTGAATAAAGATTGGTGCACTTTGTGTCTTCCACTGTGTCTCACGCCTGCACACACACACCATGGGTGCTGGGGACAAAATAAGCACTACCACACTTAGGTGGTAGTGTGAGGGAAAAAAAAGGAAAAAAAAAAATTAACAGGCGATTTGCCCTTTGATGTGAAGGGCAGTGTTTGTCACTGGCCACCCGGGTGTTTTCCTATCTTCCTGGTGGTGGAATTTGAATAAAGATTTGTGCACTTTGTGTCTTTCACTGTGTCTCACACGTATACACACACACACCATGGGTGCTGGGGATAAAATAAGCACTACCTCACTTAGGTGGTAGTGTGGGGGTTAAATTATTTAAAAAAAAGATAAACAGAAGAACTCACTGTTTTTGATCACACAGCACTAAAAAAAAATAGAGTGGCTCACATGTATACAAGAAAAAAAAATCTAAAAAAAAAGAAAAAAAAATTAACAGGGGCGATTTGCCCTTTGATGTGAAGGGCAGTGTTTGTCACTGGCCACCCGGGTGTTTTCCTGTCTTCCTAAAAAGAAAAAAAAAATTAACAGGCGATTTGCCCTTTGATGTAAAGGGCAGTGTTTGTCACTGGCCACCCGGGTGTTTTCCTATCTTCCTGGTGGTGGAATTTGAATAAAGATTCGTGCACTTTGTGTCTTTCACTGTGTCTCACACCTGCACACACACACCATGGGTGCTGGGGAAAAAATAAGCACTACCGCACTTCGGCGGTAGTGTGGGGGTTAAATAAAAAAAAGAGAAAAAAAAAGAAAAAAAAATTAACAGGCGATTTGCCCTTTGATGTGAAGGGCAGTGTTTGTCACTGGCCACCCGGGTGTTTTCCTATCTTCCTGGTGGTGGAATTTGAATAAAGATTCGTGCACTTTGTGTCTTTCACTGTGTCTCACACCTGCACACACACCATGGGTGCTGGGGAAAAAATAAGCACTACCGCAGTTAGGCGGTAGTGTGGGGGTTAAAAAAAAATTAACAGGCGATTAGGCCATCCTGACCGCTGTCACCCTGGACAGGTACCGGGGTGGGCTGTCCTAGAGGTGGTTGAAAGGTGTGTCAGGGCAGACTGAGAACTGGACGGGGCATAGGGTGGACTGAGACCCGGAAGGTGCGTGGGGGTGGGCTGCCTTAGAGTGGTTGGAAGTTGGAAGGTGGGAGGGACGGGGGCTTGCTGGGTCTGTATTGTCTGCACTTTTTATGTAACAGGATTGTCTTCTGTATAAATGTCATTGTTGCTGTCTTTTTATATTTGAAACTGGGATTTGGGGTTTGTCCTCAATTCCCTGTAAACTGGTTGAATGGTAGGGTTTGGGGCCTAGCTTTGCTGCTCCTCTCCCTGGTAAAATTGCTGTTGTATACAGCTGTAAATGTTAACTGTTTTTCTGTAACCTCTTTTGTAATTAATAAAATTTTAAAAAAATTAACAGGTGATTATAAGCACTACTGCAGTCAGGTGGTAGTGTGGGGGTAAAAAAAAAAGGAAAAATTAACAGGGGAATGTTGAATCCCCTCACTTCAGGGGACTGACTCTGAGCTGGCTGGCTACAGCCAGTATACTGTTCACAAGTAAATAAAGGATCACTTAGTGACAGGTTGCTGGTCTCTGTGTAGTTATTTCAGATATAAAACTGGAATTTTAAGGAACTTCTTCTCTAAGTGATGAGGTTTACAAAGTGAATTCCAGAGCTGAGGGACAAGGCAGTGGAAGCCAAAGCCACCAGTGATTAAAATCAGGAATGCAGAATTCTTAGTCAGTGTAGAGACACTATAGAGGTAGGGAGAGGTGGACCATGGCTGATTTGAAAACAAAGATGAGAGTTGCTTAACAGGAAAAAACATTGCTGAACTGGGACCTTTTTTTGATCAGTGAGCTGCAGAATGGTGGATGTGGAGTTCATAAGATAGTGTAACAGAGGTGATTGGTTTTATGAACACACCTAGCAAATGACTGATGGGGAGTGAACACTGGGCAGCCCCACTGGTTTTGTAAACAGAGATAAATGGATACTGGAGCAGTAGGTTAGGATTGAGGAAGAAGTATAGTACAAAAGAAAGGGAAAACCATTGACAGCCCATAAATTGAAAGACTTAATAAGCAAAAATGCAAATAGGTTGGTGTGATGCAATTTTACTACTCTTCCTGGTTCATGAGAAATGATCTGCAATCAGTTAAATCAAGATTTGATTTGATCAAATATTACGTTATTCTGCTTACTTACTTTGAAGATAAAATAACTTAAAGAATGGCATCTGGACATTAGTGAACCAGATGGGTTTTTCTGATAATCAGCAACAGATTCATGGTTATCATTACACTTTTAATTCCAGATTGTTTTAATGAATTCAAATTCCACCATCTGCCATAGTGGGATTTGAACCATTGTCCCAGAACAATACCTGGGCCTTTGGATTAATCACCTCCCCAGGTACAGATTATCAGTGGGACTTAGTGTAAATGAGAACAGCAAGAGTTTTTGGAACTAAAATTGATACTCTTATATACTAGAAGCGGCAGGAGGCTTGTAGGTCTGAATCACACTGAATCCATATTGTTCTTTGGACATCTAAATCAGCTCTGCATTTTTGTATTCATCAGTATTAGTCTGCTAGCTACAGTTTTATTGTTCATACAAAGCTAATTGACCCCCAAAATACCAGAACAATTTTGGTCTCCTCATCAAAGAAAGGATATACAAGCATTAGATGTAGGCCACAGATGGTCCACGAGTTTGGTCCCAGGCATGGAGAGATTTCTGTATGAGGAGAGATTCAGTATGTTGGAAGTTCAGAAGAATGAGAGGCAACCTTATTGAAACAGGTATGATTCTTAGGGGGTTGACAGGTTAGATGCTGAGAGATTGTTTCCCCTTCTGGAAGAGTCTCAGACCAGAAAGTATAATCTGATTGAAGGATTACCTAGCTAGGACAGTGATGAAGAAAAATTTATTTTCTCAGAGAAGAGCGAATCTGTTGAATTCTTTACCACAGAGGGCTGTCCTTCTCCAAAACTGAGGCAGATTTTTTTTAATCAGTGGGGTTTATGGGGAAAGACAGAGAAGAGGAGTAGAGGATTATCAGATCAGCCATGGTCTCATTGAATGGTGCAGCAGACTTGATCTTACTCTTGGCTTCGCATCATATGTGGTGTCAGCAAAGTAGTACAAAGTTGAAATTTCGGGAGACTGCCTCCTGATGTGTCAGCCATGACACAGTTGGTAACACTTGCACCTATGAATCAGAAAGTTTTGGATTCCAGTAAAAACTTAAGCACATATTGAAACAACTCCACAGAAGCCGGTATTCTGTCACCAAGTAACCTCTTATTTACATGTGGAGAGTCCTTGACACTGATCCAGCTTCCTCAGAGCTGCTCTGTAGTTGCATTGGGGGATGGTCCTATAATCAATTAGGAACCAGGATAGTTTGGTAACGCGTAGAGCTGTAGGCTGCTTCTTTAAGGCTGCTTTCAAAGCTTGCACTGCTCTTTTTGCCAGACCATTGCATGATGGATGCTATGGAGTTGTCCTGATGTGACAAATACTATTCAACTTTAGGAAATCCTCAAATTCCCTGCTAGTAAACAATGGTTGTTATCTGTGACCAACAACCGTGAGTCTGCGTATTGCAAAGATGAGCACAGTTTTTCTATCACTGGTCCTGTGTTTAACAAATGAACTATATGCATGTCCAACCACTTTGAGTGGGTGTCCACAATGACTAAGAACATTGAGCCCATCAAAGGACCAGTATAGTTGACATGTAACTGAGTCCAGGGTTTACCCGGCCATTCCCACAAACCTGGGGTAACTGCTGGATGTAACTTTTTTGCTTTGTGTCCCTCTGGCCACTGCCCTACCAATGCAGCTTTGTCTACATCCAATCCTGCCCATCAGACATAACTTTTTGCCAACATCTTCATTTTGGAAACCCCTGAACGGCCCTGGTGGAGTTCAGCTCGTACCTGGCAGCACCCTTTGCTCGGGATAATCACTCTTGCTTTACATAATAATATGCCGTCTTCTACAGTGATCTGGTCTCTCCAGGTCCAAAAAAATTTCAATTCTGATTGTCTCAGCTTTTTGGTTTTCCCCATCACCCCCAGCTGTTTCAGTTTTGCCAGGACCTTTTTGCGTCCAAAGTCTGACGCTTCCAGTCACAGCTGACAATGTGTCCACAAATTTAAAACGATTACGGGCTCTTGCAGTGGTGGTACCATCAGTGGTGTATCTGCATTTGCTACCTGGCCTCTGGATGGTGTTCCAACTTATAATTATACGCAGTTAGTATTAGAGCCCACCCCTGAATTTGGCCTGAAGCTATGGGTGGCACTGCCTTGTCCTCCTTAAGTAGACCTAGCAGGGGTTTGTGGTTTGTTGTTGTTATTATTATTGTTATTATTATTATTGAAACACATAAAGGTGGATAAATCCCCAGGACCTGATCAGGTGTACTCTAGAACTCTGAGATGCTAGGGAAGCGATTGCTGGGCCCCTTGCTGAGACATTTGTATCATCGGTAGTCACAGGTGAGGTGCCGTAAAACTGGAGGTTGGCTAATATGGTGCCACTATTTAAGAAAGGTGAGAAGAAAAAGCCAGGGAACTATAGACCAGTGAGCCTGTTGGAGGGAATCCTGAGGGACAGGATTGACAAGTATTTGGATGGGCAAGGACTGATTAGGGATAGTCAACATGGCTTTGTGCGTGAGAAATCATGTCTCATGAACTTGATTGAGTTTTTGAAGAAGTAACAAAGAGGATGGATGAGGACAGAGTGGTGGACATGATCTACATGGACTTCAGTAAGGTGTTTAACAAGGTTCCCCATGGGAGAATGGTTAGCAAGGTTAGATCTCATGGAATACAGGGAAAACTAGTCACTTGGACACAAAACTGGCTAAAAGGTAGAAGACAGAGGGTGGTGTGGAGGGTTGCTTTTCAGACTGAAGGCCTGTGATCAGTGGTGTGCCACAAGGATTGGTGCTGGGTCAACTGCTTTTTGACATTTATATAAATAAACAGAGGAGGTTTAGTTAGTAAGTTTGCAGATGACACCAAAATTGGAGGTGTAGTGGACAGCGAAGAAGGTTACCTCAGGGTACAATGGGATCTTGATCAGATGGGCCAATGGGCCGAGGAGTGGAAGAAGGAGTTTAATTTAGATAAATGTGAGGCGCTACATTTTGGAAAGGCAAATCGAGCAGGACTTATACACTTAATGATAAGGTCCTGGGGAGTGTGTTGCTGAACAAAGAGACCTTGGATTGCAGGTTCATAGTTCCTTGAAAGTAGAATCCCAGGTAGATAGGATAGTGAAGAAGGCATTTGGTATGCTTTCCTTTATTGGTCAGAACAGTGCGTTTAGGAGTTGGGAGGTTATATTCTGGCTACATAGGACATTGGTTAGGCCACTTTTGGAATATTGTGTGCATTTCAGGTCTTCCTCCTATAGGAAGGATGTTGTGAAACTTAAAAGGGTTCAGATAAGATTTACAAGGATGTTATCATAGAGTCATAGAGATGTACAGCATGGAAACAGTCCCTTTGGTCCAACCCGTCCATGCTGACCAGATATCCCAACCCAATCTAGTCCCATCTACCAGCACCCACCCCATATCTCTCCAAACCCTTCTTATTCATATACCCATCCAAATGCCTCTTAAATGTTGCAATTGTACCAGCATCCACCACATCCTCTGGCAGCTCATTCCATACATGTACCACCCTCTGTGTGAAAAAGTTGCCCCATAGGTCTCTTTTATATCTTTCCCATCTCACCCTAAACCTATGCCCTCTAGTTCTGGACTCCCCGACCCAGGGAAAAGACTTTGTCTACTTATCCTATCCATGCCCCTCATAATTTTGTGAAACTCTATAAGGTCACCCCTCAGCCTCCGACGCTCCAGGGAAAACAGCCCCAGCCTGTTCAGCCTCTCCCTGTAGCTCAGATCCTCCAACCCTGACAACATCCTTGTAAATCTTTTCTGAACCTTTTCAAGTTTCACAACATCTTTCCGATAGGAAGGAGACTAGAATTGCACGCAATATTCCAAAAGTGGCCTAACCAATGTCCTGTACAGCCACAACATGACCTCCCAACTCCTGTACTCAATACTCTGACCAATAAAGGAAAGCATACCAAACGCCTTCTTCACTATCCTATCTACCTGCGACTCTTGTGCTGGGATTGGAGGGTTTGAGCTATAGAGAGAAGCTGAATAGGCTGGGGCTGTTTTCCCAGGAGCATCGGAGGATGAGGGGTGACTTTAAGAGGGGATACTTAAGAGTTGACAAGACACCAGGACCAAATAAGAATCATCCAAGGATTTTGCAAAAACCCAGACAGAAGATTTCAGAGGCACTGGCCATACTCTTTCAATCTTCCCTGGACTCAGGAGTAACGGCAGAGGACTGGACACTTGCAAACGCTATACCCTTGCTTGAAAAAGGTTGTAAGGATAAGCCTAGCAATTACAGTTCAGTCAGTTTAATGTCAGCAGTGGAGAAAAGCAATCATTTGGGCTAGAGTTAAAGTCAAATAGTAACGTGTTGGGCAATTGGGGAGAATTGATATGGGTTTCTTAAGAGAAAATCATGTTTAAACAATTTGTTGGAATTCTTTGAACAGCTAACAGAGAGGGGTGATGAGGATAATGACGTTAATACAATGTATGTGGACGTCCAAAAGCCATTTGATACAATAATACTCAGCAAACTTGTCAGTTATAGCCCATAGAATAAAAGGTAAAAGGTAAACTAGCAACATGGATATAAAATAGCTGTGTGACAGAAAACAGGGAGTAATAGCAAATAAATAGGAATCGGTACTGGGACTTGTGAGTTTCCTGACATATATTAATGACCTAGATCTTAGGAGTGCAGGGGACAATTTCAAAGTTTGCAGGAGGTACAAAACTAGATACATTGTAAACTATGAGGAAAGCAGTATATAACTTCATGAAAACATGACAAGGTGTTGGAATGGGTAGACAGGTGCCAGATGAAGTTCTGTGTGGAGAAATGTAAGGTGATACGTTTTGGTGGAAAGAACATGGAAAGAAATTGTAAAATAAAGAGTACTTTCTAAAGTGTGTGTGTAAGTCCTTAAAGGCAGTAGGACAGGTTGAGAGCATGCTTAATAAAACATACAGTATCTTAGGCTTTGTTAATATGGGAAGGATTAAAAGAGCATGGAGGTTATGCTAAACCTCTGTAAGACGGTAGTTAAACCTCAGAGTATTGTGTACAGTTCTACGAACCACATTTTACTTAGAATGTAAACACACCGGAGAGAATGCAAAAGAAAATGGTTTGAGGGATGAGAAACTTTAGTTAAGAGGTAGGTTAGAGAAGTTGGAACTATGTTCCTTGGTGAGGAGAAGGCTAAGAGGAGATTTGATTAAAATTTTCAAAATCATGAAAAGTTTGCACAAGGCTGACAGCGAGAAACAGTTCCCATTCATAATAGAATCAAGAACAAGAGGGCACAGATTTAAATGATTTGCAAAAGGAGTAGATACGATGTGAGGAAAATCTTGCTTGCACAGTGAGTGGTTCGGATAAGGAATACAATGTCTGGAACTGTAGTGATGGTAGGTTTAATTGAGGCATTCAGGGTGGCTTTAGATGATTATTTAAATGTAAAGATTGTGGAGAAAGGGTGGGAGAACAACACTAATTCATGATGTTCTTTCAGAGAGCTAGTACAGATACAATGGACTGAATGGCCTTCTACTGCACTGTGATAATTCTGTAACATACTTGGAATTATGCTGGCTCTGAAACCCATATAACAAATAGCTTATTTATACGATAGGCTGAATGTCTTTTAATCTTGGCAGTAGCATCTTGTTGGTGGAGAATATTACATGTGTTTACTGTGAAGTAACACGGTGAGATGGCTAGCTACATGTTGGCTAAATTTTGGCTAATCTGAAGTCAAGTTGAACCTTTCAGAACCAAGTGTGTTGGGCATTGGCCAGTGATGATTTGACCAGGGTAGCTAATATTATGCAGGATAATGTTTACAGGCCCTCTCTCAACATAAAGTCATAGAGTCATACAACATGGAAACAGACCTTTTGGTCCAACCTGTCCAGGCCTAACATAATCCTAAACTTAACTAGTCCCACCTGCCTGCTCCTGGCCCATATCCCTCCAAACCTTTCGTATACATGAATCTATCCAAACGTCTTTTAAATGTTGTAACTGTACCTGGATCTACCACTTATGATTTGGGCACGCTGCATGAATTTGCCAAGGGTTGATCATAGGAACTGTGGAAACCCTAATCTGCATATTGACTGGTGAATGTAGGTTTGTAGTAGAAAAGCTTCATTTGTCTTTTTAGTAATGTTACATTCTACACTACCAAGCAATGATTTACCACATTGTCATTTAAAGGGGTTTACTAGACACAAACTAGCTGTTGTTTTGTCCTCCATTTGAACAGTGAATACAGTTTAAAAGTTCTTCGATATCCTGAAGTCATGAGAGGTGCTATATAAATGGAATTCTTCTTATGAAGCTGCATCCTTGCACCAATTGCCTCAGTGACCCTTGGGTGACAGCAGACTTAAACCCTTCTATTTCTGATCATTCAAAATTGCGACTAAACTCAATCTTAAAAAACAATATATTGAATTAATATATGTAAACTATATAGGAGAGAGAATTTATGGTTAACAAGTTAAATGATTGAATAATTTGAAGAAATAGTCATCTTTGATCAAATTATGTCAATGCAAATACCGAAGTATTTTGAGATTGTTTACTGTGATAAACCGACCTGTAATTCAGGTGGAGGAATGGTCCACAATGTACTTTCCACAGGTAGTGTTGATAAGTCAGCAACACCATCCTTCAGGAGACCAATGAACAATCCTATCATACCAAGCCCCCACTTCCATCCAATGATTTTGCAGAAACCACCCCACTTTATAAAGTACCTCTCCATAGCTCCCACACTTCAGCAGATTGGTCTAATAAACCATTTGCTGAGAGGACCAAACTTATTCTATCCACAAGAGATAGAGCAGCAGGCTGCATAAACAATACAATGACATCAGCTCCTGATGCGTCAGTGAAAGGGAAGCTGGGCAGCTCTGAAAAGAAGAGATTCTTTCGCATCATCCTATGCTGTCACTGTGAATTACTGTCAGGCTCTCGGGCAATGAATGCAGCATCTTCAAGTCAATGGGCCAGAATTCTCCCTTTACAGTGGAGGAAAATGCTGCCCACTGTTTTTCACACACTGCTCTTTCTTGCAAATTGCTGTGTTTTTCAGGTCCAACCTCAATATTTGTTCCTTGCCTTTTCTATTTTTATTGTCTGTTAAATAGAGAATGCAGCATCTAAGAGCAGATAATGGGCCTGAGGCTACACAAACAGAGAATTAGGATAATTACTTTATAAAAAGAACAGGAGACTCTTGGATTAGTGCTCATCATTGACCTTGTCTGATGTGGAATGTACTATCTATATTATAGGCTGAAGTGGCGAATGTTAGAAATGACTGCTCTTCTCCCTCCGATGCTCCATTTGCAATGTCCTCAGGTTTGAACATGCACTGCCTAAGTTGGTACTACAGTCCAGGTATGTCCTGGCCTTATTACTAGATTATGGCTAAAGTTGGGTTGCATGCAAACACACAAAATTGATCAGTAGGAAATGACCAGTTGGTCCATCAAGCCCACTCTCACACCAAACTACATGGCGACGTGGTTAAACAGTTAGCTCCTACCTCTGGACAGAAACAAGTGGCAGACCAGAAGGGAGTCGTAATTAAGGTGTACCGTAATTAGCTAATTTGGGTACAGATTAGGGTGGGGGCAGATAGAGGCTAGGAGCGTGGCCGGGGAAGGGGCAAGAGGTAGAACTGTGCAAAGAGAAGGGGTGGAACTGGGCAGAGCTGAAGAGTTGGAATCAACAGAAGCAGAATGTGACCAGTCAGAAATGAGAGATGGAACCGGACAAATAAAAGGTTGGAAATGGACAAAAATCCAATAAGTCTGGGTAGAGAAGTAGGGGGGATTAATTATAGCACTGAGATAACATTCATTCTTTCTACAGATCATTCTGCTATAACATGCATTTCATCAGTGCGAATTGGCTATAATGCGATTGACGAATTGTGGACATTGTTTGGATAATGCAAACTTTCTACTGAACAGGTAAAGCAATTTTCTAATGGCAATCATTGTAAGCATGATTTTCTATAGTGCGATTTTTTTTATGTTCTCTTCCCCATGACCTATACTGAGACTCAGTGGCATCCATTCACTCCCTTCTGTCTCTCCAAAAGCTGTAATACTGTTACAAATGAAAACTTTCCTGATCAAATCATTAGCTCCTTCTCTGACCCCAGCCTTCATGGAAATTATCTAAACATCCCAAAGGTTAGATGTTTATAGCAGAATGACCGTAGTACATCCTCCACTGAAAACTCCTCGCCCACTCTACCTGATTAATTCATTCCTACGAACTCAAAATTATGAAATTCTTATCAAATCCAACAAGAGCAATGCAGGAGAAAAATGGAAACTTGATTGTCACAAAAAGAAATTTCAAAGTGTACCATGCAGTGAACTGATTTCAAAGAATCGGTCTGTTGTTGTGGAGTCCAAAATTCTAATCTAAATTTAAGCTGGCCTTAGTGGTAAGTGCCATTTGATGTACCTTGAACATCTACAAAAGCTGGACAGAGTTCTAGTAGTGAGATCCTGATGCATGCAGTGGAGCAGGTTCTGAAAGCTGGAATAGTTTCTTTCACTTGTCTGAGAAATCCTATGGAGTGTTTTTGTAACTTTTGGGATATTTAGATAATTCCATGAAAGCTGTGGTCAGAGAAGGACCTAATGTTTTGATCAGGAAAATTTTAATTTGTAACAGTGTTACAGATTTTGGAGAGACAGAGGGGAGTGAATGGATGCCACTGAGCCTCAATATAGGTCAGTGGGAATAGAACATGGTGTAAGGTCACAGAGCAACAGAAACGCAGCTGTTATTAAGTCAAAACACTACTGTAGCCATTGGTCCCTCAATGATTGTGACCCAAAACTGTCAGCAAACTACCCCAACTGGGTACTTCCCAACTCTAGGAAGCCCTAATTTAGCCACAATGGAAGGTTTGTGAGAGATGGTGGCTAGATAGATCTAGTGCTAATGCTATACATACACAAACTGAAAACTGTGTTTTTGGATGATGTTGCTGAGGGGCAGCATTTAGATTAGATATTGGAATGATCAAGGAGAAATCCTTGAGAGGCACCAGAGGTAATGCAGGAATAGGAAGAGAAGCCACTAGCGTGGTGCTATGGTTATGACTAATGAGAATGGAACAAGAAATCATAGTCCTGTCCAGCTGGACAATAAGAGAGCAGCTATGAAGCAGCCTTTTACTTTGTTAAAAAGGCACAATTTTAACTAGATCAGGTGAATATAGGCACAGTGCATTTAAAGGAACTAAATCTGGCATCCTTTTCTTTCTGGGCAAGTTTCAAGTTCTTTACCCATCCCGTGTCTCTCAGCCAGCTAGATGGTCTAAAAGACAGTTATTTCAGTGCTTATTACTGCTGATGAGTATTCCTGTACGCGAGGGGGTTAAAACCACAGCCGGAATGGTAGATTATAAACACTTGCTGCATGAAAAATGGTCCATTGGATCAGCACAGGATGTGTGTCCTTCTGACCGGATGCCTGGAAGCTGTCACTGATTTCAATAAATGATTCTCTTTGTAATAAGTCCGACACTGGGTCATCCACAACAGCTTAAAAAAGAGACCATTTTGAAAATGAACTGTTAAAGCATTAGAGATTGTTTATTCTAGTTCTACCCAAAGTTCCCCTTGCGACCCATTTACCAAATTCACCATTCCTGTTGCTTTAACTCTTTCCTTTTCAGGTTTTAGGTAGTGTAGGTGCTCCTAAGCATAATATTAACCTCTGGCTCCTCTGTAAGTTCAGATAAATTCCAGTCACTCTATGCTAACCATTTCAAGTGCGATGATAAGGAAACAAGTTAATATTCAGGCAACATTTCCCAAATTACAACATTGACTGCATTTCAAAAGTACTTCTCTGGCTCTAAAACTATTTTAGATGGTACAAGATTGTGCAAGGCGCTATAGAAATACAACTTCTTTATGATAATAAAACTGGTCAAAAGTCAGTAATAATTTTATTAATGCAATTCATTCTTAAATTCTAAATATATAAATTATCCACATGTTTGCTTTTTTCTCATTGTTCTCCTTTCCCAATTCTTCCTCTGACTTTTGAGTATTCACTCTAACCCTGTTTTAATTTTAAGTAACTGCCTTATACAGAAACAAAAGATTGTATTCATAAAATAATCTAAGTTTTATAATTCTCTGATATATATGCACTCCTCCAATTCTGGTGAATTGAACATTCCCAATTTTATTTGTCTCACCATTGGTAGCAATGCCTTTAGCTGCATGGGCCTGAGTTCTGGAATTTTCTTCCTAAGCCTCTCTGTCTCTATTATCTAAGATTCAATTATCCAATACTTCTTTGATCAAACATTTTTTGTCATTTGTCCTAGTAACTGTTTACGTGGTTCTGTATCAATTTTGTCCTGTAGAGAGGTGTTGGATGCTTTACGATGTTAAAAGTGCCATATAAATGCAAGTAGTTGTTAATATTTGTATCAATGCCGTACTTAGAAGAGGAACAATTTTTACATCTATTCACAAGATCCAACAGTTATAAGAATGTAATTTTATCTTCTCTGAGGTGAGCTTGCCAACTCAGACTGAAAGTATACAGCTGGAAATCCCTAACTCCCTTGTGTTTAATTGCAGTGGATTCGCAATGAGTTGTGGAGGAGGGGAATCCAACAGATTGTTTGCTGTGGGACTGAACGACTAAGGTGTGTTGTATATGTTATTGTTATTTTCACTTACCCTTTATGCAAGAAGATCAAACCATCTGTAGTTAATTTTATGTATGCTTGGATGGGTCTGGGCTCCTGTGATCTGACTGTGCATGCTGTTCATATCAGCCTCTTGTCAAGATTGTGTTCTCTGATCAGCACTGTACTACAAATGAGGACCAAATGCACAGAAAATAGCAATGTTCTGATGAGAGGTCACAGTCCTGAAACATTAACACTGTTTTTCCCTCCACAGATGCTGCCAGAGCTATTGAGAATTTTCAACACTTTTTGTTTCAGATTTCTAGTATCTGCAGTATTTTATTTTTGAAGAGAGCAAGTAACCATTCCCCATTTTAGTTCACTCCTTCATGTTGCAACATTTTAAACCCTAGAATGAAAATCTGATAATTAACTCCAGATCCCAACAGCTGCACAAAGCTGCACAGCGCTCATCCCTCAAGAGGTCAAAAAACCCATTGCTCAAAACGTGATCACCTGAAGTACTTAATGATACTCTGCAGCTATCTGCATTCTAGGAGGGAAGACAGAAAGAAAGAAAAAGCCTAATTTTGAAAGGGACAGAAAGGGAATACCTTTTTCATTTTTCCACCTGATAGAAAAGTGGAAGTTCATCTCTCTGCTTGGTTGCTGTATTTGCCTGATATACACAACCGTTTGTAAATACTGAAAAAGCTGTGTGTGATGCTGTTCTAACAGACTAAAGATACAATATGAAATTTTCCATTTCCAGAAAATTACATTTACAATTAAAATACACAAAAATATTGTATTTATATAGTGATTTTAACATAGAATAGTCATACAGCATGGAAACAGACCTTTTGTTCCAATTAGAGATTCCTCATTCCTGATGATGGGTTTATGCTTGAAATGTTAACTCTCCTGCTTGTCAGATGCTACCTGAGCAACTGTGTTTTCCCAGCACCACCAGTCTCGACTCTGATCTCCAGCATCTACAGTCCTCACTTTATCCTTTGTTCCAATTAGTCCACACTGACCATGTTCCCAAACTAACCTGTTTGGCCTATATCTCTCCAAGCTTTTCCTATTCATATAGTTATTCAAATGTCTTTTAAATGTTGTAATTGTACCTGCATCTACGACTATCTCTGGCAGTTTATTCCAAGCATTAACCACACTCTGTGTCCTTCTCTCACCTTAAAAATATTCCCCTAGTTTTGAACTCCCACTCCTTACAGAAAAGACCTTTGCTGTTCATCTTATCTATGCCCGTCGTGCTTTTACGAACTTCTACAAGGTCAACCCTCATCCGACAATGTTCGAGTGAAACAGATCCCAGCCTATTTTTATAACTCAAACCCTAGATTCCAGGCAACATCTTGGTAAATCTTATCTGAAGCTTCTCCAGTTTACTTGTATCCTTCTATAACAGGGCATGGATAAGGTGAAAAGCAAATGTCTTTTCCCTAAGGTGGGGAGTTCAAAACTTGGGTCGTATTTTTAAGGTGAAAGGAGAAAGATTTAAAAAAGGATAAGAGGGGTAACTTTTTTAGACAGAGTAGTTAGTGTGTGGAATGAACTGCCAGCGGAAGTGGTGGATTCAGATACAACAACAACATTTAAAAGGCATTTGGATATGAAGAGAAAAGGTTTGAAGAGATATGGCCAAACACAGGTAGGCAGGACTAATTAAGTTAGCTCAGGCTCTGGACATGGTGGATAGGGAGAAACTGTTCCAACTTGTCAATAGATCAAGAACCAGAAGGTCCAGTTTTAAATTGTTTTGAAAAATAAGCAAATGTGAGGTGAGAAAACACTTTTTCTCAGTGAGTAGTTGGGGTATGGAATATATTGTCTGAAAGTGTAGTGAAGGCAGAATCAGAGCTGAAAATGTGTTGCTGGAAAAGTGAAGCAGGTCAGGCAGCATCCAAGGAGCAGGAGAATCGACGTTTTGGGCATGAGCCCTTCATCAGGAATCCTGAAGAAGGGCTCATGCCCGAAACGTCAATTCGCCTGCTCCTTGGATGCTGCCTGACCTGCTGCGCTTTTCCAGCAACACATTTTCAGCTCTGATCTCCAGCATCTGCAGTCCTCACTTTCTCCTGAAGGCAGAATCAGCAGAGGCATTGGCATTAAATTATAACATGTAAAGAGCCAATACAGACAATAGACAATAGGTGCAGGAGTAGGCCATTCAGCCCTTCGAGCCTGCACCGCCATTCAACATGATCATGGCTGATCATTCCTAATCAGTGTCCTGTTCCTGCCTTATCTCCATAACCCTTGATTCCACTATCTTTGAGAGCTCTATCCAACTCTTTCTTAAATGAATCCAGAGACTGGGCCTCCACTGCCCTCTGGGGCAGAGCATTCCACACAGCCACCACTCTCTGGGTGAAGACGTTTCTCCTCATCTCTGTCCTAAATGGTCTACCCCGTATTTTTAAGCTATGTCCTCTGGTTCGGCACTCACCCATCAGCGGAGACATGTTTCCTGCTGCCAGAGTGTCCAATCCTTTCATAATCTTATACGCCTCAATCAGATCCCCTCTCAGTCTTCTAAACTCAAGGGTATACAAGCCCAGTCGCTTCAGTCTTTCAATGTAAGGTAATCCCGCCATTCCAGGAATTGACCTCGTGAACCTACGCTGCACTCCCTCAATAGCCAGAATGTCTTTCCTCAAATTTGGAGACCAGAACTGCACGCAGTACTCCAGGTGTGGTCTTTGAGGAGAAAGTGAGGTCTGCAGATGCTGGAGATCAGAGCTGAAAATGTGTTGCTGGAAAAGCGCAGCAGGTCAGGCAGCATCCAGGGAACAGGAGAATCGACGTTTCGGGCATAAGCCCTTCTTCAGGAATGAGGAAAGTTTGTCCAGCAGGCTAAGATAAAAGGTAGGGAGGAGGGACTTGGGGGAGGGGCGTCGGAAATGTGATAGGTGGAAAGGGGTCAAGGTGAGGGTGATAGGTCAGACTGGGGTGGGGGCGGAGAGGTCAGGAAGAAGATTGCAGGTTAGGAAGGCGGTGCTGAATTCGATGGATTTGACTGAGACAAGGTGGGGGGAGGGGAAATGAGGAAACTGGTGAAATCCGAGTTCATCCCTTGTGGTTGGAGGGTTCCTAGGCGGAAGATGAGGCGCTCTTCCTCCAACCATCGTGTTGTTGTGGTCTGGCGATGGAGGAGTCCAAAGACCTGATATCCTTGGTGGAGTGGGAGGGGGAGTTGAAGTGTTGAGCCACAGGGTGGTTGGGTTGGTTGGTCCGGGTGTCCCAGAGGTGTTCTCTGAAATGCTCCGCAAGTAGGCGGCCTGTCTCCCCAATATAGAGGAGGCCACATCGGGTGCAGAGGATGCAATAGATGATGTGTGTGGAGGTGTAGGTGAATCTGTGGCAGATATGGAAGTTTCCTTTGGGGCCTTGGAGGGAGGTGAGGGGGGAGGTGTGGGCGCAAGTCTTGCACCTCCTGCGGTTGCAGGGGAAGGTGCCGGGAGTGGAGGTTGGGTTGGTCGGGGGTGTGGATCTGACGAGGGAGTCACGGAGGGAGTGGTCTTTACGGAATGCTGATAGGAGAGGGGAGGGAAATATATCCTTGGTGGTGGGGTCCGTTTGGAGGTGGCGGAAATGACGGCGGATGATGCGCTGTACATGGAGATTGGTGGGGTGGTAGGTGAGGACCAGTGGGGTTCTGTCCTGGTGGCGGTTGGAGGGGCGGGGCTCAAGGGCGGAGGAGTGGGAAGTGGAAGAGATGCGGTGGAGGGCATCGTCGACCACGTCGGGGGGGAAATTGCGGTCCTTGAAGAAGGAGGCCATCTGGGTTGTACGTTTTTGGAACTGGTCCTCCTGGGAGCAGATGCGGCGGAGACGAAGGAATTGGGAGAATGGGATGGCGTTTTTACAGGGGGCAGGGTGGGAGGAGGTGTAGTCCAGGTAGCTGTGGGAGTCGGTCGGTTTGTAGTCACCAGGGCCCTGTACAGCTGCAGAAGCACCTCTTTGCTTCTATACTCAATTCCTCTTGTTATGAAGGCCAGCATGCTATTAGCCTTCTTCACTACCTGCTGTACCTGCATGGTTGCCTTCATTGACTGGTGTACAAGAACACCCAGATCTCTCTGTACTGCCCCTTTACCTAAATTGATTCCATTGAGGTAGTAATCTGCCTTCCTGTTCTTGCCACCAAAGTGGATAACCATACATTTATCCACATTAAACTGCATCTGCCATGCATCTGCCCACTCACCTAACTTGTCCAGGTCACCCTGTAATCTCCTAACATCCTCATCACATTTCACCCTGCCACCCAGCTTTGTATCATCAGCAAATTTGCTAATGTTATTGCTGATACCATCTTCTATATCATTAATATATATTGTAAAAAGCTGCGGTCCCAGCACGGATCCCTGCGGTACCCCACTGGTCACTGCCTGCCATTCTGAAATGGAGCCGTTTATCACTACCCTTTGTTTCCTATCAGCCAACCAATTTTCAATCCAATCTAGTACTTTGCCCCCAATACCATGCACCCTAATTTTACTCACTAACCTCCTGTGTGGGACTTTATCAAAAGCTTTCTGAAAGTCCAGGTACACTACATCTACTGGATCTCCCTCGTCCATCTTCAGAGTTACATCCTCAAAAAATTCAAGAAGATTAATCAAGCATGATTTCTCCTTCATAAATCCATGCTGACTCTGTTCTATCCTGTTACTACTATCCAGATGTGCCATAATTTCATCCTTTATAATAGACTCCAGCATCTTTCCCACCACTGAGGTCAGACTAACTGGTCTATAATTTCCTGCTTTCTCTCTCCCACCTTTCTTAAAATGTGGTACAACATTAGCCACCCTCCAATCCTCAGGAACCAACCCCGAATCTATCGAACTCTGGAAAATAATCACCAACGGATCCACGATTTCCCGAGCCACCTCCTTCAGTACCCTGGGATGCAGACCATCAGGCCCCGGAGACTTATCAACCTTCAGACCTAACAGTCTCTCCAACACCAAATTCTGGCAAATATAAATTCCCTTAAGTTCAGGTCCTTCAGCCACTGTTACCTCAGGGAGATTGCTTGTGTCTTCCCCAGTGAACACAGATCTGAAGTACCCATTTAATTCCTCTGCCATTTCTTTGTTCCCCGTAATATATTCCCCTGTTTCTGTCTTCAAGGGCCCAATTTTAGTCCTAACCATTTTTTTGCTTTGCATATACCTAAAAAAGCTTTTACTATCCTCCTTTATATTATTGGCCAATTTACCTTCGTACCTCATTTTTCCTCTGCGTATTTCTTTCTTAGTAATCCTCTGTTGCTCTTTAAAAGCTTCCCAGTCCTCAGTTTTCCCACTTATCTTTGCTATGTTATACTTTTTCTCTTTTAACTTTATATGTTTCTCAACTTCCCTCGTCAGCCATGGCTGCCCATGCCTCCTCTTGGGATCTTTCTTCCTTTTAGGAATGAACTGATCCTGCAACTTCTGCATTATACACAGAAATATCCGCCATTGTTCCTCCATGGTCATCCCTGCTAAGGTATTGCACCTTTGATCTTTGGCCAGCTCCTCCCTCACAGCTCCATAGTTCCCTTTATTCAACAGAAGTACTGTCACTTCCGACTGTACCCTCTCCCTCTCAAATTGCAGATTGAAGCTTAATGTATTACGGTCACTACTTCCCAATGGCTCCTTCACTTCGAGGTCTCTGACCAATTCTGGTTCGTTACACAATACCAGATCCAGAATTGCTTTCTCCCTGGTCGGCTCCAGCACCAGCTGCTCTAAGAATCCATCTCTGAGGCACTCCACAAAGTCTCTTTCTTGAGGTCCAATACCATCCTGATTCTCCCAGTCTACCTGCATGTTAAAATCCCCCATAACAACTGTAGTAACATCTTTACGACAGGCCAATTTCAGCTCCTGATTCAACTTACATCCGACATCCAGACTACTATTTGGGGGCCTGTAGATGACTCCCAAGAGGGTCTTTTTACCCTTAGTATTTCGCAGCTCTATCCACACGGAGTCTACATCCCCTGATTCTAGGTCCCCCCGCGCAAGGGACTGAATAATCTCCCTTACCAACAAGGCCACCCCACCCCCTCTGCCCGTCAGTCTGTCCTTACGATAGCACGTGTAGCCTTGAATATTCATTTCCCAGGCCCTGTCCACTTGAAGCCACGATGGGCTAAATTGTTGCCTCTGAACCATTGCAATTTTGTTTTTCAAGTGCCAGAATTAGATACAGTACCTTGAATAGTTGTGGGGCTGGAGGCAATTACAAATTTGGGGCAGGTGAGGCCATGAAGGGGTTTGGAAACAAGGATGAGAAATTTTCAAATTGCTGATGGAGGCCAGTGAGCACATGAATTATGCAAAACATTGGACCTACAAAAGTCTTCAAGACCTCGGGATTCCCCCAGCACTGTACTCAATAACCAATTTGTGCACAGTAAGTTCCCATAAATACAAGATGATGATAATCAGTTCATCAATTTTTCTGATGTTTGAAGGACAAATATCGGTCAAAGCAACACAAAGAACTTGCTCACTCTTCTGTGAATACATCCATGGAATCTTTGACATCTACCAAACATGATACACAGGGCCTCAATTTAACTCATCTGAAAGACAGCACCTCAGACAGTGTAGCACCCCTTCACTACTGCATCAATTGTTACCTTAAGTTATGAACTCGTGGTATTGTACAAGACCAATGAAACATACCTTCTACTGTACTGTGAACTGGTGTTCTAATATTGCGATTGGCTTCTCTTTTGTAGTCACACGGAATAAATGTTTTGTTAACTTTGATCAAGAAATAAAGTTATAGCTATGCCCTCCATGGGTCAAAGTATATAACTGAAGCATTATCACCTTTCTCTTATCTTCAATTACCTTTGCAATAAAAAATAATCAATAAGCTTTCCTGACTACTTACTAGCCTTTTGCAATGCAAGCACCAGGACACCCAGATCTCTCTGCATTTGAGGTCTCCAGCCTCTCACCATTTAAATCATATGCTTTTGTTTCTTCTTTCTGCCAAAATGAAAAATTGCACATTTTCCCAAATTATACTCCATTTTCCAGACTTTTGCACACTTGCTAAACCTATCTATATTCTTTTTGTAGGCATAGAAGCATTGAAATAGGGGGGAGAAGGCTATTTTATCTTTTGAAATCTGCTCTGCCGTTCAACATGATCATGGTTGTTTATTCAACTCAGTACCCTGAGTTGTTCCCACCTTCTCCCCATACCCTTAGCTTCTTTAGGTTTTAGAACTATATATAATTCTTTTTTGATGTATTGTACCAATGTATTGGTTTCAATCACTTTCTGTGGCAGAGAATTCCACAGTTTCAACACTCTCGGTGAAGAAATTTCTCCTCATCTCAGTCCTAAATGGCCGACCCAGTATCCTTAGACTGTGACCCTGATTCTGGACTCCTCAGTCATTGGGTACATTATTTCTATACTTACTGCCAATTCTGTTTGAATTTTATAGGTTTCTATGAGATCTCCTCATTCTTCTAAACTTCAGTGAATATAGTCCTAAATGATCCAGTTGTTCTTCATATATCAGTCTTGCCATTTCAGGGACCAGTTTGGTAGGCCCCTTATGTTTTCTTCACGTTCCTACCTATCTTAGTGCCATCAACAAATTTAGCTACCATATGTTCCGTCCCTTTATTTAAACCGTTTATATAAATTGTAAAGAGTTGAGGCCCCAGCACTGACCCCTGTGGCACACCACTCGTGACATCCTACTAGCTTGAAAAAGACCTGTTTATTCCAACTCTTTGCTTTCTGTTAACCAGCCAACTCAAGTTCTACATGATACACCTTATCATGCAAAAGCTATAATTGGTCACTGATGGTCTTTTTTCAAGTGTGAAATCCAAGTACTGATGGCCTTTCAATCCTCAATTTCAATCCTATTCTTCAACTTTGCTTCCCCCTTTTCCTATCTCTAGGTTCCTTTATTCTCTCGCCCTCTCAGATTTCCTTTTTCGCATCCTTAATTTTCTTTTTTACTCATCCTCAGTTTTTCACCTTACACTCCTCACTCTCCCTCCGCTCCAACTTCTCTCTTGGTTTTTCCAATACACAGCTCAATTTCCTATATACTCTTTGATTTTCTTGCCCCTTCAGTGTTCCTTCTTGAATCTTGCTTTCTCTTTGTCAACCCTTTTTTTCTCCTTGGTTTCCCCTCTTCATGTCCTAGATTCCCCTGCTTCCTTGTTCACGTGTGGCATCTTGAAATCTGCAAAAGGTGCTTGACTAGAGTGAACCCTTCCTTTATAAAGTAAATGCAGCAATATGTTCAGTTGTTACATAGTCAGTTGGTAAGTGGATATATGTCACGTGATCAAGAATGACCTGGTCAGATGTCTCATTATTAAACCTCCAGGAATGTCTCTAGTAAGAATTAGTCACCCTGCTCAGGTGAGTAGAATGTTTCTGATGAGGTTTTCTTATTCCTGAAATTTTTTTATTCCTGAAAAAACACTACATCATAGTAGTGCTTCCCTCTAACCAAAAAAAGCGTGGGGTAGAGAGACGTGCTCCTGCAAAATTTGTTGGTAGTAGAGTAGTTCAGGGCCTGGACTGAGTGGGAGTGAATGGAGAGCAGCCTGGGAAGGTAAGAGATTCTGATTCAAAATGGTTTCGACTGAGGAGAAACTGAAAAGTGGTGTCACAGGAGGCTGTGATTTGATTGGCTAATAAGGAGTCTGCTAAATTTAAATCTGTGTTAAATTGAACCTTGTTAATTTATTGGTTACAGCTTGCATAAGCAGAGTTACAAAAACAATTAAAAATTTAAAAAGCCAAATTCAAAATTCCTTAATTAAGATAAGGATAGAGGGAGAGGTGATGTGCTGTTTCCCCATGATGTGGGAGCTGGTAGATGCCACTGCGGTTCCCAGTGACCATGTCGGTAGTAAATGCTGGTTGCTGGAAGAACTCCAGCTCAGAGTCAATGAGCTGGAGTCTGAGCTTCAAACATTGTGACACATCAGGGAGGAGGAGATTTACCTGGATGTTGTTTCAGGAGACAGTCACACCCCTTAGACTAACTCAAATTCAGCCAGTGGTCAGGGACAGGAGGGTGTGGCTGTGAGTGAGGCAGGTAGAGGGATCCAGGAGTTGAGTTGCAGGAGCCTCAGCCCCTGTCCTTGTCCAACAGGTTCAAGAGTTTTTTTCCCTGTATGGACGGGAACGGGGACTGCAGGGAGGATGAGCTGACTGACTGCAGCACTGTGGTGCAGGGAGCCATTCAAGTGGGGGGAGTGAAGAGAAATTTTGTTGTAATTGGGGATGATATAGTTAGAGGCATAGACACTGTTCTCTGTAACCAGAATTGAGAGACCTGAAAGTTGTGTTGCCTACCTGGTGCTCACGTTTAGGATATCTCACCTGGACTACAGAGAAACTTGGAGTGGGAGGGTAAAGATCCAGTGGTTGTGGTCCATGTAGGTACCAACAACATAGATAAAACTAGGGCAGAGGTTCTGCTAAGGGAGTATGAACAGCTAGGAGCTAAATTAAATAACAGAACCAGAAAGGTAATAATCTCTGGATTATTTCTCTGACACAGGGTCAATAAGCTTAAGCAAGTAAATGCGTGGCTCAAAGATTGGTGTGGGAGAAATGGAATTGCATTCATGAGACATTGGTCCAGTACTGGGGAAGACGGCACCTATTCCGATGGGATGCTCTTCATCGGAACCATATTGGGAGCAGAATCCTAGCGAATCACATAACTAGGGCTTTAAACTAAATAGGGGGCAGAGGGCTCAGTTATCGGGGAAATTAGAAAACCCAAAGTAAAGGAGGAGGTAAGAGTGCATAGCAATCAAACTTCAAGCTATTGAAAGGTTAGGTAGGTGGGCAGAGGGGGTGGTGCTGTCTTATTAGTTAGAAACAAAATTAAATCAATAGTAAGAAACTAAGTAGGGTCAGATGGTGCAGAATCTGTGTGGGTAGAATTGAGGAACTGTAAAGGTAAAAAAAACAGTTGGAGTTATGTACAGGCCTCCAAACAGTAGTTAGGAGCTGGGGCACCAGGATGCACCAGGAGAGAGAAAAGATTTGTAGGAAAGACAAAGTTACAGTGATCATGGAGTTTTCAATATGCAGGTGGACTTGGAAAATCAGGTTGGCAGTGGACTGCAAGAAAAGGAAATTGTGGAATGTCTATGAGATGGCTTTTTGGAGCAGCTTGTGGTGGAGCCCACGAGGGAACAGGCAATTCTGGATTTAGTGTTGTGCAATGAGGTAAACTTGATAAAGGAGCTTGAGGCGAAGGAACCCTTAGGAGGCAGTGATCAAAATATGATTGAATTTACTCTGTAGTTTGAGAGGAAGAAGATAGAATCAGAGGTATTGGTATTACAGCTGAATAAAGGCAACTGCAGATGCATGAGGGAGGAGCTG